>NC_081298.1:37866136-38169166 GCF_030435805.1 Mustela lutreola | reverse complement strand
ACCAGAAAAGAAAATACCTTTTAACTTTGAGTTCAGTTTTACCCAAGGTTTTAAATGGAGGATTTAAAAGTAGTTTTATAGTTAAAGAAATATGACTACATTGTAGAGTTTCAGAAGGCAAAATTCTAACATAAATTTTCTAAATAAATAAATAAATAAATAACACATGTAGGGCTTGTCACCTGAATGGCTTTGAGTTAAGTGTGTTTTTCTCCTGGTGAATCAACTTGTGAATCCCTTACCCTATCTTCTCTGCAGAGGTTGACTTGCTGGTTTTTCTGGTTGGGTTGAGAGCAGATGTAGCCTAATTAGTAAAGGCACTCCAGAGCTGAGGTTCTTAACCTGGGGATCTGAGAAAATCAGGGTTGGCATGAATTCTCTACATGGAAAGCCCTGTGATTCATGGACACACTCATCTTTCCATAGGAAGTATCTATCACCTTCTCAAGAGGATCCTTGACTTCTAAGAGGCTAAGCCCCACAAGGCAGAGAAAGAACAGTCAGGTATAACTTGTAGTTACGAGGATGATCATGACTTGCCCAAAGCCTTTTTTAAGGCAACTTCTAAAGGCCCAGTTATAGCATATATAGAGAACAGTAACAGTGACCAGGCCTTATGATTGCATTATCTATGCAAGGTTTGTATGTCACTTCATATGAAGCTTGAAGATGAGATTTGACCAATAAAATATTGTCAGTTCTAAGATATTTCAACAAATGGGACCTAATATTTGGTCAGGGAAATCAAGTATGTGTAGTTGGTCATACTTTTTCCTCAGACTTATACATCTTAGGATCAAATGTTAATATAAAAACTCAAGAAAATGAAGATGTGAGACTCATCTATTGCTTTCTAAAATATAAAGTCAAAGTTAAGAAGACCCAAATTCCCTGAACAATTTTCATATAAAATATTTCAATTAATGACCTTTTAGTTTCCCCATCCTATATGCTTATAGCTCAGAGGTTATAGATTTGTGGCTGGCAGCAATGTATCCTTGAAATCCACACTATTTGGATTTTTAAAGATTATATGCCAATACTTAAAAATCAGGATAGTTTTCTCTCTGGCACCTCTTCCTACCCGATTTGGGTTTCCAGCTTCTTTGGAAAATCATAAGGTCTGTCACCCAATCTGGTAAAACTCTTGAGGCTGCAATCTTCAGATTGGCAGTATGATGAATAAGGTAGATTGTGGAGAACAATTTTGAATACTTCTCAGAGCTATGCTTACAGTGTTGTGTTTTGTTTTGTTTTGTTTTTTTAATGGTTAGTCTAATTTAATTTGTTTCTAATTTGGTGGCAACAGCTCCTTCTCACATGAATTTATGGGTTGGTATACTTCAGAATTCCAGAAAAACTACATTAGTTCAGGTCCACTGAGACAAATGTGACAATACATAATAAAAGGATTAAGTGTATTTTGGGGTGCCTGGGTGGCTCAGTGGGTTAAAGCCTCTGCCTTCGGCTCAGGTCATGATCACAAGGTCCTGGGATCGAGCCCCACATCGGGCTCTCTGCCTGCCTCTCTGCCTACTTGTGATCTCTGTGAAGTAAATAAATAAATAAATCTATTAAAAAAAAAAAGGTTAAGTGTATTTAAAAATAAATGTAGTTGATTTCTCACAAGTAATTAGATTAATATCAATCTAACTTTAGCAGTACTTCCAAAGGGAAAGTTGTTCTAGGAAACTTTAACAAATAGATAAAATTAGTATTTAATTGGTTGATATTAATATATTAATTAAAAACATGTATTCTTTCAATTAATAAAAACATCTGCACCTGAACACACACATACTTCTGAGTCAGCTCTTTCTTCATAGATAATGCAGTGAATTACCTCCTCCGGTTGAATAATTACACATCAAATTTGATAGCGTTCAAATGATGGTGTTTTTGCACTGGTGATATTTGCATTTCTCGTATTTGGTATTTGGATATATCCACCAGACCCTCATCTTAAAGCATACCTGTTCTTATTTCAAAACACAAGCAAAACAAAATAAAAGTGTACAGCTTTGGGAAAGACATCTTTGCCACAGGTTAAATGCAAATGGATGGCCCAAACAAACTCTTCCCTCAAAATGCAAATGTTAGCACTAAAAATGGTTATTAAGTGAGATTGCAGAGGGATTTTTCTGGGCATTTCAAAGAAAGAGAATATCCACCCGCTCTTTTATCTCCTGCAGTTTAACAAACCACTGCAACCGTTAAAACATCATTTGTTTGCTCAGGAGTCTATAATTTGAGCAGGGCTCAGTGGGGACAACACATCTCTACCGCATGAAGTATCAATAGAAGCAGATAGACACTGGAGCTGGAGGACCTACTTCCTGGTAACTTACTCACACAGTCTACATTGGTGCTGCATCTTAGACAGGGACACAGCAAGGACATGTTTGGGATTCTCTTTGGGACTGCTTGGGTTTCTCCAAGCATGGTGGCTGGGTTCCAAGAGGGAGTGTTCTAAGAGGACTAGATTCAAGCTACAAGGCTTCCGGTCACTTAGTATCAGAAGTTCCAGATTATCCCCTCTGTCTCAAGCTGTTGGCCAAGTAAGTCATTAGGTCCAGCCCAGATTCAATGGGAGTGGAATAGATTCCATCTCTCAATGGGAATACCCCAAAGAATTTGCACACTATCCTTCATATATCACATCACATGTCCAAGATGTCACTATAACCAGGAAATTCTGTGCTAATTTAACTGCCTATTCAGGGTGGCCATGTCCCCTTAAAGAAGCTTCTAAAAACTGAATATCTCCAGACCTACATCTGGGGCTCAGTGTGAATCCATATGACTTAGAATTATGTGGGTCTATTTTCTTTAAGTTCAGAGTTGTTTAAAGTGAAGAGTGGGGTGGGGGATGGCCAGTGCATCGATGTAGTTTGTCCACGAGTGGACTATGTTTCGTATTGAAAGCTGTGGTATGTGACAGGTTGGTGCTAAGCTAAATTTTCATTAAGAACAATAAAGAAAACAAAATAATCCACAATACCTTTAACCCACACTAAGTCTGCCCTTCAAGGCTGAGTTCAGTTTGTCCCTTCCCTGTGGAAGATGGTATGAATCCTATTTCTATTAATATCTTGTGGTTAGAGAAGCAGTGCAGACTAAGGACCTTGGTTCTAGAATTAGACAAACCTAGTTTCCAAACCCAGAGTTGATACTTGTGAGCTGAGGACCACGGTTAACTTACCTAAACTTTCTGTTCCTTCTATCAGATGAGTCTGATAGGGCTGCCTGGGTGGCTCAGTAAGTTAAGGATATGACTTGATCTCAGCTCAAGTCATGATCTCAGGGTCATGGGAGGGAGTCCTCCTGGGCTCCAAGCTCAGTGAGGAGTCTCCTTGCCCCCCCCCCGATTCCCACCTTTCCCATCCCTGTATGCTTTCTCTCTCTCTCTCTCAAATAAATAAATACATACAATCATAAAATAAAACAAAGTAAAATAAAATAAAATAAAATGGGTCTGCTAATAAGAGTGTCTACCTCAGAGAAATGTTGCAGATGATGAATTCAAAGCACTTAGAATGCCTGGCATTTAGAAAGACTCAATACATGTTGGAGATTATTATAGTTATTATTTTCTTGATTACCTCCCAAGGTTCTTAACTATAGGCCAACATGTATTAGGAGTGGGAGCATAAACTATTTGTGGTCACAATGAAAGCACAAGACTCTTTCTTTTCTTTGATAACTGAGGCAACTGAAATTAACTTCAGTTCTTAAAGTAAAGGTTTCTAGGCTTAGTTTTAATTGAAAGAAGATAATATCATGGGGTCTAGGGCAAAGTGTTGGAGTAAAAAGAAATTGGCTAAGGGGTAAGATGTAGAGTTTATGTCCCAGTTTTCTTCTAGCTGTGTGACTTTGGGAACTTATTTATGTTATTAGAGCCTCAATTTCCTCATCTATACAAACATGGCTCATAATATCCATCTGGCAGTATTGTTATGATAATTAAATGAGGCAAATTTTATAAAAGGACTTGGTAGGGAGCAATTACCAATAATGTTATTTATTGACCTTATTATTATAATTGAAGTGACCAAAATAATTAGATTATACCAATTAAGTTTCAACTTGCCTTTTTTTTTTTTCAAAGATTTTATTTGTTTATTTGACAGAGATAGAGATCACAAGTAGGCAGAGCAGCAGGCAGAGAGAGAGGGGGGAAAGCAGGCTCCCCATCGAGCGGAGAGCCTGACACAGGGCTCAATCCCAGGATCTTGAGACCATGACCTGAGCTGAAGGCAGAGGCTTAACCCACTGAGCCACCCAGGCACCCCTCAACTTGCTTTTATATCATACAGACACAACATGAAATACAATCTTTTCTTTCCCTTCTCATGGAAAACTGATTCTAGTATATTTCTTTCCTTCCCTGTTCTCACTTCCCTGATCTTTTTCCATTTCTTACCTTTTGTATTTCCACTTGGACTTTCTTCATATCTTTCCCTATATTTTTTGCTTTGGGTTTGTACATTTTTTTGTATTGGTTTCTGAAAGTTTATATATATATATATATATATATATATATATATATATATATATAACATTTCATGATATGAATTGCAAACATTTTTCCTAGTCTGTAATTTACCTTCTGATTATTTTATAGTGTTATTTTTGTTTTCTTGCCATGCAGAAAGAAATATTTGATTTTTTTAAAGATTTTATTTATTTATTTGACATACAGAGATCACAAGTAGGCAGAAAGACAAGCAGAGAAAGAGGAGGAAGCAGGACCCCCGCCGAGTGGAGATCCTTACATGGGGCTCGATCCCAGGACCCTGGTATCATGACCTGAGCTGAAGGTAGAGATTTCAACCCACTGAGCCACCCAGGTGCCCCAAGAAATTTTTGATTTTTATGTAATCAAATTTTCAATGTTTTTTTTATGGCTCCTATTATAGTTCCTACATGCAACTATTATTAAAAATTTATATTTTAGCACTATTATGGATTAATTTTAACAATTAATACAATATTTATCTGTGTGTTCCATGTGCTACTATAAAACTACTCTAATTCATACACTGCATAACATGGTTTATTAGTTGATAGTGCTGGTTCCCTCTTAATATAATTCTTTTTCATAAACTTTCTGTTTATCCTTGTTTGTTAATTTTTCCACATTATTTTTAAAAGTCATTCCATCTGGCTCAAAAAAATGATGTTATTTCCTTTATTGGGCTCACATGAAATTTATGGATTAATTTAGGTAGAATTAACATAGATTTTATCTTGAGTCTTCCTATCCATGAAGATTGTATGCCTTTAAACTTATTCCAGTTTGCTTTTATGTCCCTCAACAGCATTTAAATGCTGCTCTTCAAAACTGATTTTCTCTTCAAATTGATTTTTCACTTCTTACATTCATTCCCAAGTAAAACATGTTTCTGATGCTAGCGTAAATGGAGCTTTTATTTCAATTACTTTTTCCAATTGATTTTTGTTCATTGTTCTTTATGTTTTTTTCCATACAGAGTTTTAGATTTTTATGTAGATAAAGTCCACCACATTTTTCTTTACAATTTCTACTTTTTCAATTTCTTTGAATGCAAAAGGATAAAATCATGTTAATGATATTTAACTCTGACATACTGCTTTTGTTTTCTCCATTGCCAGCTACAGTAGTAGGAGGTTCTGTTTATGTTGCTTAATAGCATAATCTAGTCTTCCATAATGACTAGTCCAGTAGGCCAAAGATAATCCACAATGCCATGTTCTAAAAGTCACCAGAGATAAAACCCACACAGCCTGAGAAACCACATTTGATCATGTCAATTCTCTTCTCAAAACTCCCTCATTACAAATATACATGGTTAAACACTTTTGTTGCTATCCAGATCTCCTGGCATTCTAATGATTTCTTACTATAAGCACTTATATCTCAGTTTGAGGGCTATCTCTGGTCCTATGTAGTCAGGCTATTGTTAATGTTCCTGGGAGACTCCCTCAACTGATGAAGGACAGGTGTTAGTTACATATATCTCTTTTTCTTGTGACTTAGTCGGAATAACTTTGAGGCACATTCTACACTATAATCGAGTTGCCTGCCCCTGCCCCCACTAAATAAAAGAAAACCTGAGCCCTAGTTGTCAACAGTGGTAACCTGTTCATGAATGTATTGACTTTCTTTTCTTCTGTGTCTCACTTCTCCATTCCCTTAATACTTGGGTTCACCTCCCAAATAAGTTTCTTGTCTCAAATCCTTATGTCTGAGTCTGTTTCTTGGGGGAATGTAAACTAAGGAAAAGGTATTTTATGAGCTTATCCCACCTACTTTTACAGGCTTATTACCTGCTTATCTCCATTAAACATCCAAAACTTAGTCCCATTTGCTCAGCATCCAATGACCAAACACATCATGTCTTGATGTTTTGTATCTTTCTAAGAGTGTTTCCTGTTTAAGATGCCTTTCCATGACCTATGCCTGGTTACTCTGCCTTTAAAAGTCAGACCACGAGTGACTTCTTTACCTTCCTATCCTGGATCAGTTGCTCCCTTCCTTCTGTGTATTTCCAAATATGGTTCATAGATCTCTGCTGTGATGGACTGTTTCCAAAGATGGTCACAATAGTTCCTCTGATCCCTCACAGTATTTTGTAATGTGACTTTGCAAGCTTGCTTCATTAAGAAGCAGAGCCCATTTCTCTTCCCCTTGCATCTTGTGACTAGCTTTGACAAAAGAATGAGGTAGAAGTGAGCCTAAGCCTTAAGAGGAGTGTGGTTTCCATTTTCACTCTCTTAGAAGCTAACCTTCATTTAAAGAAGCTCGAGCTCCTCTATTGATACTGAGAGACCACATGGTAAGGGTATCCCCATGAAGGAGATACAAGGTTCCCCAGACAACAGCCAGCACCACGGTCTCAGTGGGTCCATACAGGATGCTCATTAAACATCATATGGAGCACAGACAGCCATCCCTACCAAGACTTGCCTGAATTGATAGCCCACAGAAATAATCAGCAACTGTTTAAAACTATTGAATTTTGGGGGTACTGGAGTAGTTGTTATACAGTAATAAATAATTGCAACATCTATTATAGAACTTGTCATTAAATATTATAGTTATTTATTTACTTATCTGCCACATTGATGAGCTACTATTAATAAAGATGGAATATTTTTATCTGAATGGCTATAGCATCTAATGTATGGGAATGTTTTAGAATGATGAACCCATGAAAAAATGAGACTCTTTAAGGAGCTCTCAGAGAAACATTGTCACGTTGAGGATATGTTAAAGGAAATGAGAACCAAAACACAAAAGCTAGTAGAAAATGATTGCAGGAGACAAGAGTGGATGAGCATTCAGAGCAATTGCAAGGAATCTCCAAAACTTGTAGTTTATGAGTTCTCTTTATAATTGGTGAGATTATTGACCACTGTCTCCAGTGTGCAGATTAGACGACCCCCACAGACATGAATATTTGGTATGGATGGAGGTGTAACAAGGGCCTGTCAGGTAGCTACCACTATGTGCAATTAAACTGTAAGTCATGATTCTCACTATCCAGAAGTTTATACTGTAACAGAGAAGCGGATGTACCAGGACATTGTAGGCTTCAAAAGGATATGAAAAAGTAAGGAGAACAGGGGCTCATATTCAATGGTTACAGAACTAGGAAGGATTTCCAAAAATCTGCCTATTCTTTCCCCTTCAGGGAACGTTTATTGAGTACCAACTGGGCATGACCTTTTCTCTTATGCTGAAGCTTCACCAAATTGAGAGAAGTGTCTCAAATGTTCTGCACTCTGTCATGCCTCACAGCCTTTGCTTTTTCCCCCCTTCCTTTCTGGAATGATTTATGACCTCTGTTCTCCTGCCCCTCACCTAGCAATGCTTACATTCATCTCTGGGGTTCCTCTCTCTTGTTTTCTTTATTTGGCCCCCAGGAATAAATGCCTTTTTTGCTTTGCCGTTTTAAATGTCTCCAAATTCAGTCTGAATCCTCCCTGCTCTACAAAGCCATCATGGGCCACCCCAACCTGGGGCTTCTCAGAATATAGTAGAGAGGGAACTGGCTTTGGAGCAATATGGATTTGGGTTCAAATCCTGGCTATGGGGCTTGTAACTCTGCACAGGTTTCTTAATCGCTTATGTTTTTTCATCTGTAAATTGGACATGATGCTACCACTTCACGGGGTTGGAAGGAGAGCCCAGGAGATTGCTATGTAAAGTGTTTAGTTAAGTCCTGGTATGTGGCATCTCACTGATATAGGCCATTATTTTCCTTCTCTCTGAACTTCCGGTATTTAATAGCTGTACCACTCATTTGTCCTTCAATCATAGTTGCTTTTTGACAGCTCTTGTCCTGTACCATCATTTAACTTAATGCATTTATTGCTCAATTTGCATATAAGCTTTTTCCTAATAGCTAAATAGTCCTATTTTGTATATCTTTATATGTCCCAAGGACAAGAGATTCTTAATAAATATCGGTTCCTGAACAAATAAACGGTAGAATGAGCAACTACCTCTCAGGTCTGTCTATACTACATTTTGTAAAGTATAACATTCAGGGTCAAAACCTCAGTGAATTAGAATACTCTAATGTTGGGACATTTTTGTTTTCTAGGGAAGGAGTGATTAGGGAGAAGTTAAACAGTTTTTCTTGATCCTATAGGATCAGGGTAACAAGGGGAAAATGCAGACCCCATCCCATGAAAAGGTAACTTGGAGGCAATGCAGTATTTAGAACAAAGAAGACACTAGGACTACCTCCCCAGCTTCAAGCTTTCTTAATATGAATGTACAGCCAGGTGAGGATTAATGAGTGGAATTGAAAAAGCAATTATGTGAATAGAAATCCCCAGTTAATTTTATGGGTATTAAGTCAATCAATAGGAAATAACAAGTTTGAGTTAAGATATTAAGGGCTCTTTGGGGCGCCTGGGTGGCTCAGTGGGTTAAAGCCTCTGTCTTCTGCTCAGGTCATGGTCTCAGGGTCCTGGGATCGAGCCCTACATTGGGCTCTCTGCTCAGCGGGGAGCCTGCTTCCTCCTCTCTCTCTCTGCCCATCTTTCTGCCTACTTGTGATCTCTATCTGTCAAATAAATAAAAAAAATCTAAAAAAAAAAGATATTAAGGGCCCTTCCATCATTTATATGGATACGCTCATGAGCAGAGAGAATAAATCCTTTAGGACAAGAGTGTTCTGTTACTCACTGAGGCTCTATCTGTCAGAAGTCGGAGTGGATGACATATTACAAGTGAAGAAATAAAGGGACTTAATCAGTGATGAAAACCAAGAATCAGTGCATCCTCAGGTCATGTGGGGTTTAAAGAGAAAACAACACACAACAGGGTCAAGCTCCAAAAAATTCCAGAAAGGAACTAGAAGTTTTCCAGAGAGAAGGAGTCTGCTCCCTTGCTCAACTTGATATCGGGGTAGTGAGCTGGGCTCTCCCACAAGAGTGTTGAAACCAGGCTACACTGGGACAAAGAGAAGGAAGGTTCTAAGGAGAGAGTGATTAACAATGATTTGCATACTCTTTTTTGTGCCAAACAACCCTTTGTTCAGAGTCCCACAGGGTCCAGTAACACATAAAAGAAACAGAGGTATTGCTATATGATTGCAAAGAAGCAGGAAGAGAAAGCATGAGGGGATCTTGGGAGAAGCTGGTAGAATCTTGGATTCTACTTCCTACAACCTTAAGCCTGGCAGAACGTATTGGGAAGACCACGGGTCCAGGAGATCTGTAAGCCTTTATGAATTGCTCTTGTCAACTGTCAAGGGTTTGGGTTAAGATCTGTTGGTCGAAGGTCTCTAAAGCAAAATGTACTAAAACTAGTGACAACGATCATGTAGTCAAGATGACTACCTCCTCCTCAAGGGGGAAAACAGGCCCTTGTCTGTCTTCCTGCACCAAGATCTCAGCCGGGTTTATCCTTTCTGGAAAATATTTTTCAAGTCATAACTGAGGCTTTCAGTGGAAGCCAATTCCAACTTAGGTACACCTAAATATATCTGAAACAACAGGTTCTGGATGGCCCTTCAGAGGGAGCTCTGGAAAAGGCAACAGCAGTCCTCCTGTTTCCTTCTGCTTGGAGACAGGCTTTGATGTCCAAGGGTATTTTCTATCTTACAGGAGTACTTAGTAATGAATCTCGAGGATCTTGTGTTTCATCTTTACTTAGGAGTGGTTGTAACCATTGAGCTAAGTTTCAAGCCTCAGACACAAGAAGATGGTTACAAAACCAAGATAAACTAAAGAGACAGAGGAACAGCTTTGAAGGCCTTTCTGCTCAAACGAGAGGCCTCAGGGTCAGACTGGATGAGAGGGTGAGCGAGTGTGTGGCCGGTGTTTCCAGCATGTCAAGGGATAGGAGCATCTTGGGTGGTTAGCCCTCTGAATCAACACTGACAGACGGAGGGTGGATATTATTAGGCTTGCCCTCTGGGGAAGTTAGGGGTTGAATGTTTTCTCTTCACATTGTGATAGGTTTCAGATACTCTTCTGGGTCAGTGGACACGTCCAAGCGTAGGGTAATGCCTATTGTTAAGAGGGGAACACATTTTGGGAGCCCCCCGCCCCAAGCTCCAGAGTGCCCCTCCCCAACCACCTTTTTGAACTGGAAGCACAAATTCAATTCACTGAGTGCTGGGCCAGGCTCCAGCCAGCAATGCCTGTCCTGTGATCTTAGATCAATCTGACCTTCTTCCTGGGTGGGTGCTGGCTCCTCGGAGACGGATGTGTAATGCAGGACTGCACAAGTTCCCTGCCCAGCTGTGCATTTCCCAAGAGTGAAGCCACCTGTTTGGCTATGCTAATTTGCTCCTGAAGCAGGTGAGCTCACCTGTGCTGCTTTAGCAGAGGGCATTACATGAGAAGGAGGGCACTGCCTTTTCATAGGTGCCTCGTACACCCGGGCTCCCTCTTTGAATACACTGACAACATTTCTGAAGTTTCTCCTCCTCCCCGGCACATCACCATCCAACATTCTGTCAGCCCCAAGAGCCAAGAAAGACAAAAAAGTATCAAATGGGAAAACAATGAAAAGCCTGTTTAGTTCCTGTGTGCAGCGTGAACAATAAGCCACCCTTTCTGAAGTGTCTCAGAAAGGAATGCCTGTGATGTCCTTTCAAAGAAGGGCTCTGGCCCCAAATCAAGCTGTAAGCTATGACAATACTCCACTAAACAGGGCAAAGAATTCGCCTTTCAGCCAGAGAGGCATTTCTCCTGCACTGGGGAAAAATGCCACCCACACCACACCACCTCAGCACATTTACTATCTCTGCTCTTTTCCCTCCCAAGCCTGAGGAGGGTAGCCTGCTGTGATTGTTTGATGCACGGAAATGCAGGGGACCAGTCTGAACAGTCAGCACTTTGCCCCCCCAAATGCTCACAACAAATTAGAAGTCGAGTAGGTATGTTCGTATTGGGGGGAAGTTTAAGGCTCTCGGGTCTGTGTACAGAGACATGCTCCCCCTACATCCACGGCTCAAGTTTTTTGTAGCCAAGCATTTGAAATTAGCTGAAGTGTCAAAACACATAAAACACTTCAGAGGAAGGACTTTCAGAGTGGCAGCTCCAAACAGCTTCAGAGTGAAGCAGGGAGAGAGGTCCAAGTCATTCAGACTACAGGGAGTTCTCATCTCTTACCTGGGCTTCTTTTACTATCCCATTCTTCGCGCAGTTTCCACTGGCTGAGCCGTCGCTCTGTTTCCCGCGATTGTGCAGATTCCCGTTGCAAATAGCACCACCTCCAGGATTAGCCATTTGTGCAAAATGCTAGAATCCAGCAGGTTTCCTTCCAGAGGTTCTTGGCAAGCTTTGGTTTGGAAGTTGGAGAGGGGATGGGAGGAAGCACTTTGGGCTGAGCCCCTGAAGGAATCCTACCGATCAGGCTTTCCAGGAGAGCCGCAGCCTATCTTTGGGGCAGATCTTTGAAAGGAAAAACAAGTGGTTACCTTTATACTCCCCAGTTCAGAATGCAACCTTCAGGGCAACAGACCCGCTCCTGAAACTACAAAGGAGATTGCCCATGCTGGCTCCTTGGGGGGCAAGAGGAAATCGGGAGACTGCAAAACTCCAGTGGCAAATTGCAAGGAGGCGGGCTGGGAGGTGGAGCATCTTTTAAAGACACACACACACACACACACACACACACACACACACACACACAGCACAGTCAAGGTCTCCTACATGTAGTCAGTTCTGAATTTACGTCTACCCCACCCTCTCCCTTCTGTATCTAATTACAACTACTGGCTGTAAACTGCTCTTTATTTTTTTTTTTCCCCCTGTGAAAAAAACACTTCACAGTGGCTGCCAGGACTGCCCAGAGGAAGAGGAGAAGAAGAAGTTACTGCTTCAAGGGCACAGAGTTTCAGCTGGTTCCGTGGGTGACTGTGATGGCTGCACAACTATGTGACCATACTTCACGCCACTGTGGTTAAAGTGGGAAATTTTGTGTCATGTGGATTTTACCATAATCCAAAAATGCCCCCCCCAAAAGTAATACTATTCAGAACCCACCCGATGTTAAAACCAGGGATATAACGAGAGGTATTAACCCATCAAGGATTCCAGGAGCGCACAAATCTGGGAGACAGAAAGTTCAGTTTCTTGTGAAGTTTGCATTATCACGTGACTTTGGGAGCGCCATTTACTCTCCTTTTGCCTCTGTTTCTTCAGCTAAGAAGGGAAAAAACATTTCTGGTGGGCTAACGTCCAGTGGGATAGCAAGGAAAGATATGTGTGGCTTGGGTTTGTTCCTGACACAGGTGTTGTGAGGCAGGTGGCGACTGCCGTGTCCCAGTCCTGAACACCTGTGGTTTACTCATTAACTCTTACTCTCTCAGTGCATTAGGCATCTGCGTTCTATCACCAGCAGATGGCATTGTGCTTTTTGGACAGTGTCAGTCATTTACAGCCTGTTTTGTCCTCCCAAGCCCACCGTTACGGTTCCCCTGAATGAGACTTTTTAACATCAGGCAAGGGGAATAAAAACCCCAGCCATATATTGGGCCAATGGACAAAAACAGAGACACACACATCAGCAAAAAACAAGAACAGAAAAATAGAGATGGCCCCTGTAGTCAGAGCCTCATTTCTTGGTTCTCAGCTCTCCTGGATAGGATTTGTTTTCCCTCCAGAAAGATGTGGCTTATGGCGCAGGTGATGATAAAACCTTTTCTAACCATGATTTGCATAGGAGGGTGGCCATCTTTTCTGCCCCAGGGAGAGTGAAAGGAATAAGATAAGGTCTTGGGCTAAATGATGGGATGGGGCTAATCCCACGTGTGCCCACCCCTTGGCGTCTCAAACTCAGAATTTTTATTACATTTTTCCAACTTTGTCATCAGAGAAGAACTAGCTTTTTACTGGTCTCTCTCTTCCATGGTTGTTATGCTGGGAGTCAGAGGCTAAATCTGTGTTGGATATTTCCTTCCAGACTTATACAAAATGTCAGAGGGGTGCCTGGGTGGCTCAGTTGTTAAGTGTTAAGTATCTGCCTTCAGCTAAGGTCATGATCCCGGGGTCCTGGGATTGAGTTCTACCTTGGGCTCCCTGCACAACGGAAAGCCTGCTTCTCCCTCTCCCACACCCCCTGCTTCTGTTCCCTCTTTCTCTGTGTTTTTCCCTGTCAAATAAATAAAATCTTAAAAAAAAAAAAAAGAAAATGTAGGAGGCACACTGATAACCGCTGGCCCGACTGCCCCAGCTTACTTAGGAAGACAAGTTGAAGACACAGTGTTATTTTGACTCAGCTCTAATGACCCATACAAGATTATTTTTGGAAAAAAGATTTCGAGATAACTAATTCTGAACACCACCTTCTTTTCTTTTCTTCTCCTTTCTCCTTCCCTTTTGTATTTCAGATTTCCACTTTTTCCTTTTTTCCTACCCTTCTGTCTCCTCCTCCTCCTTCTCTTTTTATTTTTCTTTATTTTCCTCTTACACGGGGACAAAAACTGTATGTAAAGAAAACATCTTAAAACAAACTGAAATCTGCATCATTTTGTTTCCCCTCATCCCAATTACCAACATTAAGTAACCATTCATCAACCTTCGGGAAATACCTACTACATGTTCTTACCCTTGAAACTTTTCTACTTTACTTGCCGTGTTGACATATGTGAATTGTTATATGCACAAAATCATCTCAACATATCAACCATTTAACATCAGGTACTATGCATACGTGTAATCATGGTGACTCATCGTTTCTCCAGTCAAAAGAAGTGTGGCGATCTTTTTGAGTTGAGTTCTAGCTTTGATTTTAAGGACATTGATTGCTATGGTCTGAATCTTTGTGTCCCCCTAAATTTACAGGCTGAAATTACGATCACCAAAGTGATGGTATTAGAAATTGAGGCAGTTGGGAGGTGATTAGTTCTTGTTGGGGGACTCCTTGTAAATGAGATTAGAGCTCCCTTGCCTCTTCAGCCAGGTGAGGTGACAGTGAAAAGATAACCATTTAAGAAGTAGGCTCAACTCTATCAGAAAGGATGAATACCCAACTTTTGTATCAACATGGACGGGACTGGAAGAGATTATGCTAAGTGAAATAAGTCAAGCAGAGAGAGTCAATTATCATATGGTTTCACTTATTTGTGGAGCATAACAAATAACATGGAGGACATAGCGAGATGGAGAGGAGAAGGGAGTTGAGGGAAATTGGAGGGGGGTGGGGATGAACCACGAGAGACTATGGACCTTGAAAGGTGGTGGATATTATGGAGGGCACATAATGTATGGAGCACTGGGTGTGGTGCATAAACAATGAATTCTGTTATGCTGAAAAGAAATTTAAAAAAAAAAAAAAGAAGAAGAAGAAGCAGTAGGCTCAAATCTTCTAGTTCCTTGATCTTGGACTTCTAGCCTCCAGAACCATCAGAAATAAATTTCTGTTGGTTATAAGCTACCCAGTATAGGGTATGTTGTTATAGCAGCTTGAACATACTAAGACATCAAGCAACACTTAAACACCAACTAAATATTGGGTATGATTTGATGTCTCTGAATAATGAAACACACCAGATTAACCAATAAACTTAATAAATATTCAAATAATTGTGATGTATTACGTATTCACTAAGCTTTTCCATACAACAATGAACAGGACAAGCACAGACTCCACCCCCCAAAACCAAGAGTTAGAAGCACCTTCATATCTTCTACTTAAGATACCCCACTAGTGAAAGTAAAAAGAAACCTGTCCATTCGTGTACTAAAGGCAAAGATGAAATTAGTTAACCATGGCCTTCTGGTGTTCTCTGAAGGGAATTTTTGGCCCAGATGCCTGCTTATAGAAGTAGGCAAGAAAGAGATGTTCAGAGGCTTGATAATATGTTCCAAAAACATTGGCAGGAAAGGGAGGAAATGAACAAAATAAATGGGGTGAGAGCTCAAGCTAGAATCTCTGGGTCCGGAGCAAGTCCCTTTTCCACATATCATGGTAGCTCTCCTTCAGACAACCATCGACCACTACAAAGAGAAATAACAGAAGGTGTTATGGTTTAGGACATTTTATTGAATTAGCAAAATAAGAAATCAATTTTTATTTTGCCTCCTGATCCCTGAAAGTCTTATGTCTATTAAATAAATGCAAACATCAAACAATACCTCCATTTCTCCTGGGATTGGATAGTCTGGGATTCCTCTACAGAGGAGTATTTAAATTCCCTAAAGAATTCAGTCTAGAAAATTTTCAGTGTCGAAATAATTCAGATCAAAAGGGTTTCTTATCAATAGTTTGTAAACACTATAACCTCAGGAGGTCAGATACCAATGCTACAGATGTCAGGCGTCAGATTTTTTTTTTTTCTTTCGAAACATTGGCCACGAGAAAGGCAATGCTATTTGAAGTTAGAAAAAACCCTGTTATTGATGACTCTTACCCAAAGTCAGCAGCAGTGAAGTGATTTTGTTTTTCTTCATTTATAATCATCCTCCGGGAGTGGTGTGCCTGAGTCTTTGGGGCAGCAGTTACCTTCAGAATGCCCTCAGCAAAGCCTATGGATGTCTGGACTCTTCAGCTGTTGAATGGCATCTCTTAAAAGAAAACTCCAAACTTACTATGCAAAGTGGAGTAAATCAGAAAGAGAAACACAAATATCATATCATATCACTTGTATGTGGAACCCCCCAAATAAAACAAATGAATATACAAAAAGCAGAAATAACCCCATTAATACAGAAAACAATCCGGTGGTTGCCAGAGGGGAGGGGGGTTGGGGAAAGGGAAAAATGGGTGAAAGGGAGTGGGAGGTACAGGCTTCCCTGAATAAGTCATGGGGATGAAAGACACAGCATAGAGAACATAGTCAACGTTATTATAACAGCATTGTGTGGTGATAGCTGTAGTACACTTGTGGTGAGAATAGCATAATATATAAAGATGTTGAATCTCTATGTTGCATACCTGAAACTAATGTAACGTTGTAGTGTTAACATTGTGTGTCAACTACACTTCAACAACCATCTCCTCCCTGCCCCTCCTCCCCCAGATTTTCAGGGTTGAGAGTCTGAAAACATAAAATTAGGTACTTCTCAGAAGTACTCCAGAGCCTCTCCTATAACCCAGCTGTTCCAGATGTTTGGGGATGAACTCCTCATGAAACCTACCTAGTTTTGTTCATCAGAAAATTTTATTTTTGTCACTAGAGTTTCTTAGTTCCTTTAAGGAATTCTTAGCACAAAGCAATGATGATTTACTTAAGTGGGTTTTAAATTAATATTTGGCATATTAAATTAAAAAGTGAAAACCTAGTTAAGTTCAATCTATAAATCTTTTTTCCCTCAATCTACAAATGTCGTTATGACTTTTGTATGAAATAAGAAAACTGTGCTAGTGATTATGAATCCACTAATATTTGACTGATATGTGTTGAGTAGGCTAAATTCTCCTGAAACAAACAGTGCCATTTATAAACTGAGTTATTGCACTGCTTTAAAATATGCAACATTTAATTAAATCCTTTTAAAATTTGAAACATAACAACACTTGTATTTTATGTTCTTTTAAGAACTTCAAAAGGCTACTGGAGAAACTTCTAGCCTTAATAAGCAAAACCTTGCCAAGTAAAAAAATGGCGGCTTATATAACTCTTTTTAAAATTTATTATTAATAGTTTATTTATTATGAACCAGTCATGGTAGTATGTGCTTTATAAATATTACCTCTAATTTATTTTTTTATTTTAAATTTTTAAATTTACTTTTTTATCTTCTTTTTAGTGTACCACAATTCATTGTTTATGTACCACACCCAATCCTCCATGCAATACATGCCCTCCATAATACCCACCACCAGGCTCACCCAACTCCCACCCCCTACCCCTCCCAAACCCTCAAATTGTTTTTCAGAGTCCATAGTCTCTCATGGTTCATCTCCCCCTCCAATTTCCCCCAACTCCCTTCTCCTCTCCATCTCCCCATGTCCTCCGTGTTATTTCTTATGCTCCACAAATAGGGGAAACCATATGATAATTGACTCCCTCTGCTTGACTTATTTCACTCACCATAATCTCTTCCAGTCCCCTCCATGTTGATATAAAAGTTGGGTATTCATCCTTTCTGATGAAGGCATGATACTCTATAGTGTATTATGGACCACATCTTCCTTATCCATTGGTCTGTGGAAGGGCATCTTGGTTTTTTCCACAGTTTGGCGACTGTGACCATTGCTGCTATGAACATTGAGGTACAGATGGCCCTTCTTTTCACTATATCTGTATCTTTGGGATAAATAGCCAGTAGTGCAATTGGAGGGTCATAGGGAAGCTTTATTTTTAATTTCTTGAGGAATCTCCACACTGTTTTCCAAAGTGGCTGTATATAACTTTAATAAATTTAAATATGCTGAGGGCAAATCCAAGTTCTCCTTGATATTCCAAGGAATTAGTGTTCTATTAGTTGTCTCAACTTAAACTTACAAAACTGCTATGTGAAAGCACCTTAAATATTACAGATTTTTTTAATGTCATTCACACACAGACATTATTCCTAAATTTAATAAGCAAACATTAATACTATGAATTTGATTTTCTTTATTACCTCCTTATTAATTTCAACATTCCCAGGATTCAAAATACAATTACCCAACTTTAAGGAATAGGTGTACCCTACTAGTGAGGTTGAGGTCCCTAACAATGTAACTAGATTGAATAGAAACCAAATGTGGGTCATAATCTGGATTTAAAAAATTATGTCTCTGAGATAAGTTTATTTTAATTACATTTGCTTCTTTATTATGCAAGTAGAATATTATAAGCAAATTACTGGAGACTTGAATTCTCAAATTCTGTTGACTTGAATTCTTGATAAAGCTTTACTTTGTTATCTCTTTAATGGTTGAAATGGATAATTAGATGTGAAAACCCATTCATCCCAGATAACTCTGACATAGTCCTGCTCTTGAAGAACTGTAGGCAAGAGGGACACACGGAGAGCTCTAAACTAATGTGAGAGGAGAATCGAGAACTAGGGAGCATATGTGAGGAACAAACAATTTTGCCTGCTGTGGAAAACCACACGTCAGAAGCAGGATTTGAACCAGACCTTGGTACATGAATAGGCAAGTTATCAGCAGACAAGATGGGGAAAGAATGTTTCAGGCAGAGAGAGTAGTGTGAAAGCATTAATGTGAGGCTTGAGTGGGAAAATATGTGACAAAAGAGTCACGTAACAGTGAGGAGAGACAGATCAACTTCTCTAAGTGAGGAGGTAAATCTGAAGTCTTTTCCCAATGGTGGGAGGGATATGTAGAGCTAGAGGGGTGTGTGGAAAGGATGTAGACAGGTGGTTGTAGGAAACTTCCCAGCCCCGTTGATTGACCCTGGCCCCCAAGTAGGTGGCAGGAAATGCAGCCATTTTAGTGGGATCCAAGCAAGACTGGAAAGTGATCTTGAGGATGAGATAGACTACTCGAGGCTACCAGGAAATCACAGAGCTGTCAGTGGATACATGGAAGGATACGGAGAGATACCTGTTGTGTCTTAGTGACACTGGTCAGCACTGAGCAGCCTAGTAGCGTGGTGAATTGTGCCACAGACCACCCAGGTCTGGGGTGGTGCCATGACTCACTGTTGCCGAGAGCAAGACTGGATGCATTACACTGTGGAAAGACTATGCAAACCCAGCAGAGCAGAATTGTGGCCCCTCACTTTCTACTCCCTTCATAGCAGACTTCTATGTGGGCAACCCCCAGAATGGGAAAGAGAGAGGCAAAGGGAAAACATACTACACGTGACTGAGCATTACATCTGAATTGGCAAAGAAGTTATTTCAATTCTCTGAGAAAACCCAGAGAGCGACCAGGCCAGTTTGTCTGCTATGGGGTACTAATTGTTACTCTTAATGAAGTTAGTGTTCACATCTCTGGATTTTGTGCACAATTGTGATTGGGAAAGTCATAAATAATTCATTATTTATAGTTTTTCTCACCACAGGCCTTTGTCTGGAAGTATATCAAATCCACTGAGGCAGAGACAGTGGTGCCTCATTCATATCCTCTTGGTGTCCCCTGGGAACCCTGACAGCCCATTCTCATGTGCCGGCTGCTCCCTGTGTCTCTCTACATTGCATGGGTTCTTCAGTCATTGGGTGTGCTCTGCTTGTGCATCGTGGCTAGTCAAGCTGGGGACACACACTCCTAGGAGCAACCACCAACCAACGAAAGGCAAGAGCTGGTGCATATATGCCTGTTGTCTTCTTCTCTACAGGACCCGTCTGAGGTGTGGCCATTGTCTCTCAAGTCTTCGCAGTGGGACTGAGTCCCTGTTACCGTCAGCAATAAGCTTCTTAGTAAAACACCTGTTACTAGCTTTCCTTCCTTCATTGTTCTACTTTTCCAGTCTTCCTGGAGATACCCTCCAAATACATGCTTGTATCCAAATTCTTGTCTCAGATTCTGTTTGGGGGAACCTAAACAAGGACAAATGAAGCCCAGTTAGTCCACCAATCTGTTGATCAGAGAGCTAATTTTATCTTTTGAATGATTAATATTGGATTACCCTGAAGATGAAGAGAGGCAGTTTATGGACAAACTAAATGTGGTTATTGAGTAAAACCTCAATAAACTTGGAAGAGAAGCAGGAAAGCTGCACCCTTCTGTCTCTGATAGGAAAGGTTTGTGGGACATGTATAGAACGAGAGTCTCTACAATCCTAGCTGGGGAAAGTCATGAATTTGAGTTATAGCATCATAAAAGCATCATAAAAGCACTAAGCATGTGAATGAAGAAAAGGTTCAGAAAACGTGTTTTATCTGCATAAAAAGTAAAATTAATCTATCCTTTCTCTAAAGCTTTGATGGGAAAAAAATCCTTTTGTATCTGGCTAACCAGGGAAGATAAATGGAAATTATATGTTCATTATCCCTGCTAGTTTTCTACTACTGTGGTAACAAATTTTCTAAACTTGTCTGTAACAACACAAATTTATCATTTTACAGTTCTGTAAGTCAAGAGCCCAACCTGCGTCCTACTCAGATAAAATCAAGAGCAGAGATGAGATGAGCAGAGATGCATTCTTTCCTGGAGGCTTTAGGGAAGAAGCTGTTTCCTTGGCTTTTCTACCTTCTCGAGGCCACCCCCATTCCTGGTTTATGGCCTCCGTCCTCCATCCTCAAAGCCAGCAATTTTGCATCTCTCTCATCTTTCTTTGGTTGTACATCAATGCTGACCACACCTGGGAAATGTTGCCTGCTTTCCAGGAATCATATGATTGGATTGTGACTGTCTGGATAGATAATCTCAGGATAACCTCAATCACATCTGAAAAATCGCTTTTGCTATGTAAGGTAACATATTCACAGTTTTCAGCAATTAGGGTATGGACATCTTTGGAAAATCATTATTCTGCCTGCCTATTACTAATAATCCAAAATATATGAAGAGTCATAGAAGGTCACTTAATTTAGTTTATTATTTAAAAAAAAGAATATAGTAAATGTGTGTTTGTAAAGGGTTTCATGGCTTTATTCAAGTTGAACATACCAAACCTTTTTACAGAAATTTTTAAAAAAGTTTTATTTGTTTATTTGAGAGAAAGAGAGGGAGTGAGAGAGAGCTGTGTGAGAGGCAGAGGGAGAAGCAGATTCCCCTCTGATCAATGAGCTCCCTACGGGGCTCAATCCCAGGACTCCAGGATCATAACCTGAGCCAAAGGTTTTGCTTATTTTAACAGTTAAGCAGATGCTTAACTGATGCAACCATCCAGGCGCCCCTTGATAGCAATTTTTTATCGCAGTCTAATTACTTAGACAAAAAAACACTATGTGTACAACTCAATGGATTTTCAAGAAGGGAACACATCTAGGAATCATCACCCAGATGGAGAAATAGGACAGCTTAGCCTACAGAACCTTCTCGTGCCCTGCTCCATTCATTACTCTCTTCTCCCCAAAAGAACATACCATGTGATTTTTACCACCATAGATCAGTTCTGCTTCTTGATTTTTACCAAACAGAATTATACAGTATAGATTCATTTATGTGTGGCTTCTTTCATTCAATTATTGCATTTAAGAGAGTTTTCCATGTTGCAGTGTGTCGTGCCAACCTGTTCAACCTGAGTGGTATGTAGTATTTCATTTTACAAACATCCTATCATTTATCCATTCTATTGTAGACATCAAGTTGTTTCTAGTTTTTAGCTATTAATATGATTACTACCATGAATTTTATATAGAGATAAATATAGCTTTTGGTAATCATATATATACATCAATTTTGATGATGTATCTAGGAATGCAATCACTGGGACATAAAGTATCCTCCTAAGCTGTGTTCAGCTTAGGAAGATATTGACAAATGGTTTCCCAAGTGTTTGTACCATGAACATTCCACATCCTCACTAACACTTGGTATACTTGGTATGGTCAGGCTTTTAAAAATTTATACATTCTGGTGTGTAGTTGTATCTCATGGTGGTTTGTGGTTTCCTTTTTATTTTAAAGGTGGAATTTACATATAGTGAAATGCACAAATCCTAAAGGTACAATTGAATGAATTTTGTCAAACCTCAAGCTTGTTTTAACTTTAAGGTTCCAAGCTGTTTAGTGGGGAATTTACCTATCAAGATTTAGGGGGAATTAAAAATCACTGTGGCCAAAGAGGGAAAACTATATTTACGACACGCTCCTAAAGCATTCCTTCTCGTGTCAGGCATAATTTTGCCTAAATATTTTTAGGCAAAGACAGGAACTCAGTTGGGTCTGTGGATTGTTGGATTGACTTGAGTTAGTATGTGGATTGATTGAGGTAGTACGTGTTGCTGACCTGAGAAGCCATTTATCTACCTACCCAGGGGAGACTTGTCCAGGAAAAGGAAGGGCAGAGCCTCAGTCTCTGACTCTCAGTAACATGACTTAGTAGTCTAGCATCAAGAGAGTTTGCCTGCTTGGCTCCAGGCTCTTGCTGCTGATCCTAAACCACAAGTTTGTGATAAGACTGAAGCTAAGTGCATTCTGACTTCAAAATATTTTTTTTTCTTTCTTTTTTTAATTTTGGCTCTTGTCACATTCCTTTATGAGTCATGTACAGCTAGGTGTTTATGTCATGGTTAAGACATAGTCTTCATTCTCCTGGCACACACAGGTCCTGATGCTTCATACTTAACTTGCTGCAGGAAACGTGCCATGTAGTTTTAATTTGTTTGCAAGTAAAGAAGGTGAAAAGACAAACAAACAAACAAACAAAAACAAGTGGGCTTGTAAAAAGATGGTGGCTTGGATATTCTCTGTCAAATGAAACAGCCTAGAAAAAAAGAAAGAAAGAAAGGAAGAAACAGCCTCACGTTTTATTTCAATAACATGTGTCTCATGAAGGCTCGGTGGTATGAATAACTGATCCTGCTGGTATTGGGCAAATGAGTTTTTCTGAAGCTTATTTATTTCCATATATAAAAGATAGTAACAGACTCTGAAGGCTCTCATAAACATTATATGAGAGAACATCGGAAAGCACATTGTATGAACTTTAGAGTCTCTCTTCCTCCTTTATCCATGAATATTGTTAGTAATGATGTAATGACATCTATGGAGCTAGGAACAATGGTTCAAAATCCCAAGTTGTAAATTTGATTGACATAAGAGCACCCAACAAGAAAGTTCAGTAGGAAGGACTACAACTCCAAATCATCCTTATCCTCTTAGAACTTCTACCCAAGAAAGCAGGGGGTTGTGGGGGGAAGGAGGGGAGTGGGCAGGTAGACACTGACAAGGATTACATTACCCAGTTCCAGTGTGATGTCCACACTGAAATGATTGAGGCTCTGTCATCTCAGACCATGTCTTCCAAAACCACTATGGTTATCACGTTTCCCCGGACAAAGGAGAAAAGTCATAGAGCCATGCCTGAGGGAGGATTTTGTGGTCTGAGTGTGGAAGTGGAACATATCACTTCTTCCTATTTCTATTGCTGCAACTTAGTCACCTGACCACCCTTTCTTTTAAAGGATGCTGGGAAATGCCTTCTAGCCATATGTCTGGGAAGAAGAGAAGAATGTAGATTTTGAAAAATCATTAAGCCACCTCAGCCACAGATGGACGATAGCTTGACCCAGCATAACCTTTCCCATGTTCATGAGAATATAACTGTAGCCACATCACTGTGGAAGCAATGTAGGAAAAAACAAGAGGCTGTCAAAAATATTCATAAAGTGCTTTATCCCTGTTGTTTAAAACCTATTTCTAAGTTTCTTAAATGCAAAGGATCAGTGGGAGGCATTTCTATAGCTTGTCTCTCAATTTGCTAGACAGTTTATTTGGATTCTTAAGAGTGACTGAATCACTTTATACCCTTACTGTCCAAAGTATAATTTAAAAAACCCACCTCCTTCCAAATACTTGAAGGATAAACCCATCCTGGAGTGGTCTGACCCTGGAGGTAAAACCTAGTAACTTGGGATAGAAAAGTTTTCTAAATGTCCAAGGGGCTTATGGCTCGGCCTTTCTGATATTGACAAGAGGTTCAATATTATGGATCCTACTTGATGAGGAGCACTGGAGGTGCCAGAGGGCTGAATCTTTCTAAGTACACCATCTTAAATTCAACACACATAAATCATAGCCCACAACTCAGCTGTGCAAATAATAATAATGATAATAATAATAATAATAATAATAATAAAGTAATTCTTCTACGAATCTAACCTTGAGGACTGACTCCCATTCCATTAGGTGGTTGAAGTAGTCCACTAGTCTAGTTACGGGGGGGGGGGGTGTTCATGAACTCAGATTATTCTAGAAACAGAAAGCTTGAGGAATGACAATAACTTGGTCATTGATATATGCTACAGAGCATCTTCTCATTCTGCACTTCTGCCCCTTTCAGTTCCAATGGATTTCTCTGTGTTTTCTCTGTGCCATATGGGAAGGTAAAGGAGCCTAAAAAGAAGAAAGAAGAAAGAAGGTAAACTCCTTTTTCCTTGCCAGGTTAGAAATCAGGGATCCCGACAAGTTTGCCTGTGGTCCTATCCACCTAGATTCTCTCTGTAGCTATTCTCTCTCCAGGAACTTCCCTCTTCTACAGAGCACTGCCTTGGGAGGAGGGCAAGATCCTCCCACTGTCTTCAACTTGTGTCTCTACTCTCACTACTTCCCTTCTGATTTCCCTTTTCCCGACTTGGAAGCATCTCTTTTCTAGTGCCTCAGGACATCCCTCTCTTTTCAGTCCTGCTGCCATCACTCATCTGAGTCTTTTGTGCTCCCTAGGTCTTCCCTTTTGGAGCACAGAAGTCTAGAGCAAGTTATTTTTATTCCTCTCTATATTGTTCTGTAATAACCTCCTCCTGGCTCAATGAGAATGGAGTAGCTGAACAGGTGGGAGGAGACTGTGCCCATCAGTTACCATATTAGAATCATATTCTACAACAATAATTCACCTACCTGCCTGTCTTCCTTATGACATATAGGCACACATATACAAAGAAAGAAAGCAAACTTGTTGTCCCACGATAGCATTTGAAATGAATGTGCATGAGCTTAGACATTTCAAATTGTTTCCATTCAGCTCCATACACATATACATATTTACACGTACAGACACGTATGCACATACAGACACATACACATATACATGTACACTACAGACACTCTACACGTGCACTATAGATACGTGTACAACTTGAAAATGGACAAAAGAAATAACAAAATGCCATTTCAAGTTGGAGTGTAGGACATGACATAGTCCAGTGAACTCTGGGGGGTTATCTGATTCTGTAATAACATGCACATTTTGAATGATTTTCTGTTGACTATTTCACAGTTCTGGAGGGTTAAAAATAGTGTGTAGAAAACTGATATAAATGCTAATGATTCTTGTGAAAAGCAATGCAAATGAATTTTCCCTGGTAAAGATACAATTGATTCTGCCAATCCGAAAAGATATCCCCAAACATTAATTGCATTGTCTTAGAGGACACCACCCATTTTATATTTATTAGAATATTAATGTCTGCATTCTTGTTTTTCTCTATCTGTCTACATCTAAATATATCTGTCTGTTCTTCAAATTCTCCTTTGGCCCAGTTTTAGCATATTACTGTTGATGAATTAACTAAAAAAGTGCATAAAACCTTTCATGTGTTTATTTTATATTTAAAAGTCAGGTTTTTTACATTTTGAAAATTACACTTCAAGCATTTGCAGTATAAGCTGTTTTTTTGGCATCAAAATTTGCCACTGCAGTGTTAGATCTATCAGCAGTCTTCCAAATAGTTTCTCAGGACTTGTTCACATTTCATGTGGTCTTCAAAATAATCTTCACAATGATAGAACATCAAATTTCTATTTTACACATTAAAAACGGAGGCTCAGAGAATAACTTATTTCATTTTAGGTCTCAGATTGTTAAAAAGTACTATATAATAGAGTTGTGTTTTTAATAAATATCGAGTTGCTTTAAACCCCTTTATCCTACATTATTTTGATCCATTTTAAAGTGAAAATAGGTCAGGACTATACAGTCCCCCCATAAAATTAAAAATATTGGAAGACATTATGGTCCTCATTTTAAGCTTTTTCAAAAACACAAAAACAAAAACAAAAATACAAAATGTTAGCTTTGGAGGTTTAAATTCAAAGCAACATTTGGTGAGATGCAAAAATGGATCAGCCAATAACTTTTGCATCCTTGATTTACAGGGGGTGGTGGCCTGTAGGACATCGGATAACAGCCATCAGCTGCACCAAGGAATCTATGATTCGAGTATCATATGGCTGACAGTGGCTAACAATCACCAATCCATCATAGATGTATAAAATGAAGAGTCAAAAATATGCTTAAGATTAAAAGGTCTAAGCAACAGTTTCCAGAAAAGTAAAAGTTGAGGCATCATGATTAATAAGTAATTTGAGACCAAATCAATCATTCCTTCCCTTGGTGGGAAGAGAGCATGGGAAATAATGTTTTACAAGGAAATGTCATTTGCAACAACACAGATGAACCTGTGCAAAAGTGAAATCAGATAGAGAAAGACAAATACTGTGTGATTTTACTTAATTGTGGAATCTAATCTAAACAAACAAAATCCCAAACTTATCAAAAAAGAGATCACATTTGTGGTTATCAGAAATTGTGGTGGGCTGAGGAATTAAAGAAAGGTGATTAAAATGTTCAAACTTCCAGTTATAGGATAAATAAACAGTAAGAATGTAATGTACAACATGATGATTATAGTGTCACTGTTGTATGATATACAGGAAAGTTGTTAATAGAATAGATCCTATGACTTTTTATCAAAGGAAAATTTTTTTTCTCCTTTTTCTTTTCATTGTATCTCCAGGAGACAATAGATGTTAATAACAATTATTATAGTCATCATTTCACAATATATGTAATTCAAACCCTTTTGCTGTATACCATAAGATTATATGGTGATATATATTAATTATATCTCAATAAAACTGAGGGCGGGGAAATATATTGTTTTCTATCATCTTGCTGGCTTCTCTTGATTTTTTTCTCCCCTGCCCTGAACTCATGATTCATGATACTTTGCAAAGCTGCCATCGACATTTTTTCTTGAATATTCAGAGTAAATACGAGTACAACTAAGAACAAGACGAACCACCTACTTTGCAGGCTTAATGCAAAATGGCAATGTGGACCTATTGTTAAAACAAGAAAGAGGACATTACCAACACCCCAGAATCTTACTCATGCTCCCCCAACCAAGACTTTCCCAAAGGGAACCACTACCCTTACTTTCAACAGCACAGATTAGTTTGGCCTCTTTCTGACTTTGCATTAGTGGAATCATGAGAAATGTATTCCTTTGTGTCTAACTTCTTTTTCTAAGCATTGGGATTGTGAGATTTTCCCATTTCATTGCATGTAACTGTAATTTTTTTGCTTTTATTTCTTGACAGCGTTCATTTAAAGAACCTTAAAATGGTTACCACCAGTCAGAATACGTTTCCTTTTGCTCCAGATCTTTTCTCCGACATGGACACACCTGCACACACACATCATGATGAATTCACTCTGCTCTAAATGGAGGTGGGAGTACTGGGTGTGGTGAAAAAATAATGAACACTGTTTTTCTGAAAATAAATAAATCAATTTAATTTTTAAAAAAGAGAAAAAAAAAGAAAAAATCTTTAAAATAAGTAAATAAGGGGCACCTGGGTGGCTCAGTGGGTTAAAGCCTCTGCTTTCGGCTCAGGTCATGGTCCCAGGGTCCTGGGATCGAGCCCCGCATCGGGCTCTCTGCTCAGCAGGGAGCCTGCTTCCCTTCCTCTCTCTGCCTGCCTCTCTGCCTACTTATGATCTGTCAAATAAATAAATAAAAAATCTTTAAAAAAAATAAAATAAGTAAATAAATAAATAAAAATAAAAATACATGCATACTGCCAAAATAAATAAATAAATAAATAAATAAATAAATGGAGGTGGGAAAGGTGGAGGTTTTGACCTCTGCATAGTGTGTTGTTTGCCCAGTAACCACGTGTTAAGTCTCCAGAAGATATTGGCTTACGCATTTAAGCACACCATCTTCTTTTCTTTTTTTTTTAAAGATTTTATTTATTTTATTTGATAGAGAGAGAGATCACAAGTAGGCAGAGAGGCAGGCAAAGAGAGAAAGAGAGAGGAGGGGAAGCAGGCTCCCCAGGCAGAGAGCCGGATGCTGGGCTGACCTGAGCCGAAGGCCGAGGCTTAACCCACTGAGCCACCCAGGTGCCCCATCACCATCTTCTTTTCTAAATGGCTAATGTTTTTCTTCTTGTGGGTGAGCTAGTGCACGAAACTTCAGCTGGTGACATACCAAATCTATATTCAACCTGTTTTTCCAGTTCTGGGAACCTGACAACTTTCCCTCTTTCCATTTCCAAAGTGTTGGTTTCTAGTTCTTGCCGTATTCGTGTGATTATATGAAGAGATCACGCATACATAATGACAGGTGGAAAAATTCCCAGAAACGGATCACAAATGAGATGTGTGTCAATTCCAACTTAACTTGTTTTGAATGCAGTAATAGGTCATCATATATTGTCTTCCAATGTTTTTGAAGTTTCCAAGACTGATCTTTTTTTTTTCTTTGCTGAGCAGTGTTATTGATAGATAATTCACATACCATATAAATCACTCATTTAAAGGATAGAATTCAATAATTTTTACTATACTTAGAGTTGTGCTATCACCACCACAACTTCAGAACATTTTCATTATCTTAAAAGGAAACCCTATACCATTAGCAGTCACTCTTCATGGTCCCCCATCTCCTTCTTCCCCCTGTTTGTCCTCAGGTAGACAAGCACTAAAGCACTAATCTACCCTTTGTTCCTATTGTTTTACCTTTTATGGACATTTCATATAAATAGAATCACATACTATATGTCCTTTTGTCACTGGGTTCTTTCACTATTTCATTCTTTTTTATGGCTGAGTAATATTCCATTATATATACATATATGTGTATATATATATACACACTACATTTTGCTTATCCATTCATCAGTTAGTGGATAATTTGATTATTTATGTTTTTTTATTATTATGAGTAATGTTGCTGTGATCATTTGTGTATAAGTTTTCATATAAAAATATGTTTTTATTTCCCTTAGGTGTATATGTAGTGTGGAATTGCTGGGCCATATGTTAACTCTGTTTAATCATTTTTCACAACCACCAGATTATTTTCTAAAAACCCTCTTACCTTACAACCAACAATATAGAAGGTTTCAATTTCTGCACATCTTCACCATCACTTGTTATTACCTGTCTTTTTGGTTACAGTTATTCTAGTTATTCTAAATTTCAATTTGCATTTCCATGATGGCTGATATCAAACATCTTTTAATGTGTTTATTGACCATGTGTATGTTTTCTTTGGAGAAATATCTTTTCTGATCATTTGCCCATTTTGTAATTGGGTTATTTGTCTTTTTATTGTTAAGTTGTAGGAGTTCTTTATATATTCTAGATATAAGTCCCTTCTCATAAGTATGATTTGCAAATATTTTCTCCCATTTTGCAGATTGTCTCTTTACTTTTGTTATGGTATCCTTTGAAGCACAAAAGTTTCTCTTTTTTATTGAAGTATAGCTGACACACAATGTTATATTATTTCAGGTGTACAATGTAGTGATTGGACAATCCTATATACTATATACTTCTATATACTATGTATTATATACTATATATTCTATATACTCAGTGCTCATCACAGTAAATATAGTCATCATGTATCACCAAAAGTTATTAACTTTGATGAAGTCTAATTTGTCTGTTTTTCTTTTTCATTTGTGATTTCGTACCATTGAAATTCATTCTTCAATAGGATTTCGAAGCACTTTTGAATTGTTAACGCTTAAAAATTTATTTTATTTTTTTTCCTGGAACTTGATATGTTTACCATAATTTTAAGGAAGAATTTCTTTCTTTTTTTTTTAAGATTTTATTTATTTATTCATTTGACAGACAGAGATCGCAAGAAGGCAGAGAGGCAGGAGAGAGAGAGGGAAGCAGGCTCCCGGCTGAGCAGAGAGCCCGATGCAGGGCTTGATCCCAGGACCCTGGCAGAGGCTTTAACCCACTGAGCCACCTGGGCACCCCAAGGAAGAATTTCTAATGTCAAACCACTCAGTGTTTTTCTATATGTTTTGGGGAGGTTGGGATTCCCTCTTTTTGCCTAGTCTAGAGGGAGGGAAAAAAACCCTTTTCTTAAAATAAAATGGAATTTTTTTCCTAACAGAGGAAATGAGGGTGACCAGAAGTTGAATGACCTTGGAATCAGCCACAGGATAAGAATGCTTGGTGACTAGTTGGCATCTGGTTAACCTGAAAGCCAAGATGAGAAGATCCTAAGGTAATCAGTCTAATAATATGTACTTAGTGATTCTGGGCCCCAGGCTGGGCTAATCAGTATGGGAGTCTGTTACAAGCAGGCTGAGCTCTATTCTGGGTAAGATCTTATAAACTAGATAGAACAGATAGATCTAACACAGGAAGCAATTATGAACAATCTCTCTAATTCCCAGAGTATCCAATTTAATGCTCCACAAGTAAGTCTTCAATAAATATTTATGTAATTACTTAAAAGCTAATGTTGAATCAGGGATTAAATCATATGGTATGAATTATAATTATGGTGTGACTTTGGGCGAGTCACTTCACCTTTTTAAGCTTTCATTTATCATCTGTAATGGGGCACAAAAGTAATGCTTAGTTCGAGAGGTTGTAAGGAAGTGCAAAGGAGACATGCCTAAGGCAAACACGCACATAACTATCAAGACTCAAAAATGCTATGAATGCAAGAACAGAGGCAGCAAGGAGGACTGGTTTAGATAAAGGGTTTGGAATTAAACAGAACTAGGTGAAAAGTTTGTATCTATGTGCCTTCAAATAAGCCTTTGTTTGTAAGACCTACTTTTTGTGATCATTGTGTGGAATATTTTAAATAAGGTCATGTATACAAAGAACTGAACAAAGGAGGATCTTTAAGGTGAAGAAAGCAACAGGTGCAAAGCATAAAAAAAATAGTTTTCCCAGGATAAGAATATGTTAAAAAAAAAAAGTTCTAGAAAAGCAGAGTCTGGGCGAAGAATGAAATACAGAATCAGAGGAAATACAGAATCATAGCAGGTCCCATGGAAAACCAGAGAAAGATTTTAATCAACAACTGTTTTGTCTGATACTTGTCTGAGGCTGGAGAGAAGGCAACCTGTTGCATTGGGAAAAGCCCTACTATTAGAGGCCTGGGTTCAGTTCTATCTCTGCCACTAGTTAACTGTGGCTCTCAAATCAATCACAACTTCCCTGGGCCCTGACCAGCTGGCTTTCTCAAAGTTTATTTTGAGCAACACTAAGCTCCAGGTTGACATAGTTTTCCCAACATTGCTGAAATTTAGAAAACAAAGAATGTTTGATCATCTGGGACTTGGAGCAATTTTACAACACCCATAGACTTGGGGCTTTGGAAAATCATTGATGGTTTATAGCAAAATATGTGAGCATATTTAGAAACCCAATTTCAGTCCAAACTGGTAGGTGGTATGTTCCAGATTATTCATATGTCTTTCTGCAGCACAACAGATAGTCCCATGAAATTGCCACATAAGGGACGCCTGGGTAGCTCAGTCGGTTGGGCGTCTGCCTTCAGCTCCCAGCTCTTTGTATACACGACCTTATTTAAAATATTCCACACAACAATTCCATAAAGTAGGTCTTACAAACAAGGGCTTATTTGAAGACACACAGGATCCCGACATCCTGGGATTGAGAGCCCTGTGTTGGGCTCCTTGCTCAGTGGGAAGCCTGCTTCTCCCTCTCCCACTCTCCCTGCTTGTATTCCCTCTTACCCTGTATCTCTCTCTGTCAAATAAACGAATAATAACTTTAAAAAGAAAGAAAGAAAGAAAGAAATTGCTGCAACAAGCTTCTTGAATATTTACTATAACATACATAGAGAAAGTGCTCAAATCCAAAGTGTACTGCACTTCCGGTTTTCACAAACTAAACATGTCTGACTCATTAGTTCTCACAACAAGAAAAAACATAACCAGGTCCCACTTGCTCCCTCTTCCAGTCATTACGTTCCCCAAGGATAAGATAGCCAATATATCTTAAAAGCATAGAGTGCTTTAAAAACATCAAAAAGCTCATTAAAAATAAGGATTGCAAGCTCTTTATTTAGAAATCTTTAAATGTCATGCATAAGGGTAATGTGCCTGAATAAACAGATAACCATACTTTTGGAAAATAATTTGGTTCTATATCTCAAGAACTGTTAGCATGTTTGTTCCATTCTGTTCTTGGAATTTTACCCAAGGAAAATATGCTTATAAGGTATTTTTGTATATTCTTGAATGTTTTCTCTTCAGTTGTCTGTAAATTATTAGACCAGAAATAGCTTTGTGGATGCCAGACCCTCAATTACAGATGAAGCATTAATTGATGCATATAGATACAAACTGTAGAAGAGCAAGCAGCTGTTAAAAGGGAAGATTCTATATGAATAGGGAAAGTATTTATCTTATAATGTATAGTAAAAATTGAAGGAGTACAATTGCAGTATACAGAATCTTGTCTTCATAAGACTCAAAAGCACATGGACTAAAATGGAAAAATAGTTATGAAGTGATGTTGGTTGCTTTCTATATCTGTTATGTTGTAAAATTGTTACTGTAATAAAAATCCAACGGCAAAATAAGAATGTGTGAGCCTTTTCTATTTAAAATGAACATTTTATAACAGTACAGTCAGGACTTTTAGAGTACAAAAAGAAATCACAAACTTCTTCTTTTTATTTTTAATCTAAATGTCACCCAACAGCTATGAAAATGACAACGTTAAAGTATAGCAACCTCCAAAGTTGGCGATGCTTCAAAGAAATGAGTACTTTCATACATTAATGGTAGGTATAAAACTGCTACAACCTCTGAAAACAAGCAAAGCAATCATTAACAGTAAAATAAAAATACATGTGTCCTTGACCAACATCTTGCTTGTAGAAATCTACCCCATGTAAATAAAAGTACCAGGACTCAAAGATATGTGTATCAAATGTATCAATTTGTCACAGCCTTGTTTGTAGTAGAAAAACAAGCAAGCAAGCAGGCAAGCAAAGCAAACTAACCTGGGAACAACCTGAATGCTAATTAGCTATGCAAAGATTGGACATATTGTGGTACATCCATAAATGAAAGGTTTGAAGCTATATAAAAGGAATGATTAGGATATCTAAGATTGACTTAGAGGCACACTCATGAATGGTTGCTTAAGTGAGAAGAAAAAATTGAAGACTAATGTGAATAATACACATTTATCCTATAAAAGTATTATAAAACATCATACATGGGACGCCTGGGTGGCTCAGTTGGTTAGACGACTGCCTTCGGCTCAGGTCATGATCCTGGAGTCCCGGGATCGAGTCCCACATCGGGGTCCCAGCTCCACCAGGAGTCTGCTTCTCTCTCTGACCTTCTCCTCGCTCATGATCTCTCTCACTGTCTCTCTCTCAAATAAATAAATAAAAAATCTTAAAAAAAAAATAAAAAAAATAAAACATCACACACACTTATGGGGCATTCAGAATTATGTGAAATTATTCTGGTTACCTGAGCAAATATTAGCTTTTTCACAAAGTATCTTTACATCTGTGAATTTGAGATGTGATTACATAATTTCTGAAAAGGAACTTAATAAAAAAAATTTTTTTAAGTCAATGATTCTCCCAAAGCACTTAAATTTGAATACTCATCAGTAAGTTTTCTGACATAACAAACTATTAGGTATAGAATTATTACTAATGAGCCTGTTTCATCTAAAACCAAATGGCATTTAGAGTCTACGTATGATTCCTGTTGTTCAGTTCCATGAATACAAACACTTCTAAAAAAATAAGGGGAAAACCAATTATGAATATTCATTTCATAGAATGCTCATTTATGTGCTTATGAGAACTATTTTTAATGTTTCATTTTTTTTAAAAACTAGAATTTACAGCATCCTTAATTTTTTCACTAAATATGACATTTTCCTAAATGCTATCCAAGAACAACATTATGGGATAAAGTGAGAGTGAGAAGCATCTCTTGACTTCTGATATCCACAAATATCTGATCCTCGCCCTCAGTTGGTAAAATGCTGGCACTCCTTCGTTTACTTAGAATGGGGTGGGGCAGAAACTTGGACCAGTATCCAGATGTGACCTCTGGCATTCCCCAATTCCCAACCCTGTTCATATTGTCCAAACTTGTTTTTTTTGAAGAGGCGGGGCTCCCATCAGCATTGTCCCCAGAAACCATCTACTTCGTGGTGAAAGATGCTATAAGATCAATTAGTCCTCCAGCAAGTACAGTATAGAGACTATTAAGAGAACAGAGAGAGCACTTTGGCCCCCAGAGTCTATTGCCAGCAATGGTCCTAAGATTCACTTGTTCCTCTTGCCAAAAGATTGTCTGACCAAGGATTGCATGTAGTCAGCCAAGTGGGCTGGGGAGCATTGTTGATGCACCAGGCAAATTGTTACCTATGGACCCAAACTTGGCTGATTTTTTCTTAACCTGCAATTCATTTTCAGTATTTATTATTCAGGTGAGAAAATTCTGACATGATCTCTGCCTCTTCATCCTCCAAACCACAGGACATGGACTTAGGTTGTACATAACACTGAGTTATGAAGTGCCCAAATTACAGAAAAAAGGAGTTACTGCCTTCGGTCTCAGGGAACATCTGACCTAAACTTCCTCCTCCTGTTCTCCCAAATATCCCACACAGGTTATCTTTAACTCATGATAAAGCTTAGCTCTCAAAGTTTATTTACCAATCACTTTGGAATTTGGCATTCCAGTATTTTAGGTTGTAAGAGAGAATTGATCTAAAAGGACTCATGCTTAATACATTTTTTATTGTGATAAGAACAGATAGGATGAGATCTACTCTCTTAATAAATTTTTAAGTGTACACTATATTATTGTTAATTTTAAGTACAATGTTGTACTGCAGATATCTTGAACTTACTCATCTTGCTTCACTGAAACTATATACCCATTGAATAGTAACTCCCCACTTTGTACCTCCCCTCCTAGCCCATGGAAACCACCATTATACTGTCTTTGAGTTTGACTCTTCTAGATTTCCCATCTAAGTGGAATCACGCAGTATCTGTTCTTCTGTGATTGGCTTATTTTCCTTAGCGTAGTGTTCTTGAGGTTTATCCATATTGTTGCCTATGGCAAGATTTCCTTCTTTTTTATGGCTGAATAATATCCCTTTATCCATAGATATGTAGTTGTTTCCACACCTTGGCTATTGTGAATCATGCCACAGTGAACATAAGGATGCATAAACTTCTTTGAGATTTGGATACCCTTTGGATAAATACCCTGAAGGGAGATTATTGGATCATACAGTAATTCTATTTTTAATTTCTGAGGAAGCCACATACTGTTTTATCACCATTTCATCACTTTATAGTCCTGCCAACATTGTACAAGGTTTCCAATTTCTTCATATTCTTGTCAACACTGGTTATCGGTTTTTTGTTTTTTAAGATAGCCATTCTACAAGTTGTGTTTATCTTGAGTACTGTAACATCTTAATATAATCTAGACCTCTCAGAAAAGTACTTGGGTTCATGTATCAATTTTATGTCTGTTTTCGTAGGGGATCAAAAATTGGGACTTCCTATTCCGCCATCTTACTCACCAAGGTTTACAAGGACCACTTTACTTTAAATGATAATTTCTTTTTTCTTTTTTCTTTTTTTTTTTTAAGATTATTTATTTATTTATTTGACAGAGAAAGATCACAAGTAGGCAGAGAGGCAGGCAGAGAGAGAGAGGGGGAAGCAGGCTCCCCTCTAAGCAGAGAGCCCAATGCGGGACTTGATCCCAGGACCCTGAGATCATGATCTGAGCCGAAGGCAGAGGCTTAACCCACTGAGCCACCCAGGTGCCCCGATAATTTATTTTTTTTAAGAAATAAAAATATTTATGTTTTTAAAAAATAAAAAGCTAATTGTCGGGTGCTTGGGTGGCTCAGTCAGTTAAGCATCCACTCTTGATTTCGGCTCAAGACGTGATCTCAAGGTTGTGAGATCAAGCCCTGGGTCAGGCTCTGTCGAGCCTGCTTGAGATTCTTTCTTTGTCCCCGCCTACCAACCCCATCCTGCCCCACCACCTCATGCCCTCTCTATCTTTCTAAAAAAAAAAAAAAAAGAAAGAAAGAAAAAGAAAGAAAAAGAGGGCACCTGGGTGGCTCAGTGGGTTAAGCCGCTGCCTTCGGCTCAGGTCGTGATCTCAGGGTCCTGGGATGGAGTCCTGCATCCGGCTCCCTGCTCAGCGGGGAGCCTATTTCCTCCTCTCTCTCTGCCTGCCTCTCTGCCTACTTGTGATCTCTCTCTGTCAAATAAATAAATAAAATCTTAAAAAAAATAAAAAAGAAAGAAAAAGAAATAAGAAAAAAAAGTGAAGGTAATTGAAATAAAACAAAAAAAATCTATATTGTAATTTTCTATTTTATGTGATAGAACAGTCTTATGAGGGACAGACAGGCGGATATTTTTATTTTTTATTTTATGACTCAGAAAATTGCATCCAAAGAGGTTAACCGTAGTATCCAAGGACTTACTTTTTGAATGAAGGTATATGGACAGGTTTATCTGGGAGTGTGAGAAGCAATCTCCCCTATTCAAGTAAGTATATGGGGAAAAGGATGATAGTTCTGAACACTAATCAGTTGTGAATTTTATCTTCCTAAAGCCCAGAACCTCCCTAGTTGGGTAACTCCATTGTTGTCCTGAATAAGAGCAAGAAGGTGTGGCATTCCACACCCAAACTCTCTGTTTCTTATTCAGATGTATGGGTGCTAGTGGAGTAGTTTGTGTTGGAAACTGAGTGCATAAATAAACACACTCACCAGTGAAAGAAAATAAATGGAAATACATATGTGGCATACACTAACCTAAACATATACACATTTACCGTCATGTAAAAGCTAATCAGGGTTGTAGTAAAGGCAATAATCATAAAGATAATTTTTAAGGAGAATGCTTAAGGGCAGCAGATAGGTTTTGACCTAAACAGAATAAATTATGCGGCTTCTTTAATGATGCATCAAAGCAATAGAAATGTAGTTACCCTCTTTACAGAATCCATGACGTTGTATTACTCAAAGAAATTATTGTTCTCATTCAGACTGCTGCTTTTTTGTGAGAAAGTTCATGTGACAATACTTGGAGGAGATGCAGGAGGAAACCAAGAGGAAGAAAAGGCTAGAAAAAACATTCCATAATTTATCAAGCTTGAGAATTCCCAGTTACACCTTTTACTAAAGAAAAAAAAAAGCACCAATTTTTTTTCTTTTTTTCTTTTTCTTTCTTGATTTGTATTTCAATGCTACATATTTACATAGGAATAAATAATGTACATGGCAGTAGTCACTAAACAGTGCTTTTCTAGCTCCATTTCCCATGTCTCTGCAAGAATGACAACTTCTTTCAAATTCCTCCTGAGTCTTTCTTAAGTGTGTTCTGCAGATAAATCCTCTTGTCTTGAGGAAGGACATCCCCATCTCCTCTCAGTGCTTTGATTCTTGGTGCTAATCACTCCCCATTCTGACCTGAGGCATTGCTACTGCTCCAGGGCTGGGGCGGCTGGTCTCAGAGGCAGGAAGGAGATCCATGATAAAAGGGCGCCAACATTTACACTGAAGGTGCCAATTCCTGGTCTTGCTGGACCTGGTGCTGTTGTCTAATTATTCTCTTAGTCTTGTGGAGAATATACCTGAAGTGACTTTATACGTTTCCACTTCCTCTTTTACCAAAGTCTTTACCCTTGGGCCTCCAGTATACTCTGGGGCTATGCTCAAGTGCCTCTACCACACCAGCACTGTTCTATAAACCTGTTCCATTATTTTCAAACCAAAGCTGTGGTTTGGACCTTGGGAGATGTCTATTCCAATCTGTCTTGGTGGTCCCAACTTTTTTTTTTTTTTTTTTTTTAAGATTTTATTTATTTGACAGAGAGCGACAGGAAGAGAAACAGGTTTCCCGCCAAGCAGGAGTCCAATGCAGGGCTTGAACCCAGGATCCTGGGATCATGACCCGAGTGGAAGGCAGACGCTAAACGTCTGAGCCACCCAGATGCCCTTTGGCGGCCTGATCTTAAAAGCACGTCGAATATGTCAGATATACTAGAGTCCTTAGAACATATACAGTTTGGACTCAGACGGGACCCTGTCTACACAGACTGGCTTCTCAGTCACTAGAAGCATCCCAGTTCCAAAGGCAACCTTCTTGAAGCCCTAAATAATCCAGAGGAGAAGTTGCCCAGGTTGAAAGCATCTATTCCCCTAGAGTTAATAGTGAGCAGGCTTTGGAGGGATAAACAATGGCAATTTAGTCTCCTTAGGATCTTTTTCTTCCTGAGGAGTAAATTGGATCTGCCTAGAGGCCAGGGGTTCCCTAGAAGAATCAGTGATCTTGGGAATCCCTCTCCGAGTCATTCCTCGAACAAGCATGGGAGGTTTTCATTATAACCATTAGTACTCTCTGTTCTTATTGTGGGTTTGCTGGTGAGAAGGTGATAGAGGAGAGGGTTTGCTTTTATTTATTTTTTTTTTCCATTTGACCTCTCAGTTTTCCCAAGGAGGTCAGATTTCATTTGTAATTCCCTATCTATTAGATTTCACTTGCAGACTAGGGTGGAGAAAGATGTGAGTCTGCGTAGCAACTGTTGCCACCCGGAAGTTACTATCTGTTGTCTGAAGGCTAGAGAGCTTACTGTGCCCCCACCCTTTGGATACCATATACCCCAAAGTCTGTCTTTTTCTGAAAAGACTTTGTCAAATGCTGAATTGTTCCTTGGGGTCATATCCCTCAACTTAGGTAACATTGCTTTCAAGTCTTTCTTTGAAGTCCTCAGATATAAATATTTAAAACCTTTCCCCAGATTTCCTTCCCTTGATGCTCACTGAGTTTGCATTCATCCTGCCTCCTACCTTTAGCACCTTTATAAATAATGCCAGATGTGTGCTGCCTCATTTAAATCTTAAGTATTCTGATCGCCATTGCTCCAGTTGTCCTACATGTGGCATGGAGCTGTGAGTGTCCTTGGGCAATAGTTGGACTTGTCTGAGCTGATTCATCGTTTTCTCACCCATTATTCTGAATCCTGTGAAAGGTATACAATACGTGTTGGACAAAGGTGTACTGAATAAATGAGTCTCAGTCTATTCAACTGTGAAGCAAGGTTAGAATAACCTGTTATAAGCTCTCATCCAGTCCAAACATTTGAACACTCTGTAGGTGTAGCTCAGTGTAGCTGTTCAGAGTACTGTGCCATATGTTGTATAAACAAGGTAGAAGTGACAGCACCCTACAGTTAGCTTTCTACTTTAAGCAGAGGACATTGATATGCACATTTACTTAATGTCCTGGAATGAAGACATGTTCATTATACGCAGAATGGGCTTTAGGGTAAAAAGTTTTTGTTTGAAAAGTATACAGGTATTTTCAGAAAATTCTCTCAACAAGTAATGATGTGCTCTGTGTTAGCTAACTGATCATAATACAAAAAAAGAAAAGAAAAATTCTGAAAAGATAATGAAAACTTTTCATCTTAAAGTGATCAAGCCTCAGTTAGACTCTTCCATCGTGTATCAAAAGTGTCCAGACCACTTTATCCAGTCTCCTTCAAAGTGGGCTCTTTAGAATCTTGGATTGTTATTTGTAAGCTTTCAATGAGAAACATTACATAAATATGTTTGGGAGCTGGTTCTGATTTGAGATACTTATACCTAATGGAAAACAAGCTGCATACCTTTGGAGGCAGACCAACATGGGCTTGAATTTTGGGTCTGATCTGCTCATACAAACTCCAAGCTTTTAGCAATTCTGAGACTTAATTTTCCTACCTGTAGAATGTACAACAGATATACAATTTCTCCTATGTTTCCAGACTCTCTGGCATATTTACTGTACTTTTTGCAAACTAACAAACCCATTGTTTCACATTTAATGCCCATTAGTTGATAATAAAGCTGACATACTCTTTTAAAATAAGGTTGTCATATGGTTTCCACCTTCTCAGATACCCTATAAATGCATGAGGTTTCCATTTATGATGTGAAATGCGTGATAATGGGATATAAAATAGTGTCCTCAGAGAGAGGACTCAGACCCTACAGACTGACCCACAAACACTCCCATGAACTATGAGTGTTTAATCTTTCTTAAATCAGAAAACAGGTCATTGAGGAAAAAGTGCAGAAAATGTTGGTTGGTTTTTTTTCCATTGGGGTTGACCTCTTGTGAGGATTCAGCGGCATGGAAACAGAACCCCAATCTGTCCATCTTCTACTTGTTTACATGGGTCAGTTCAGGGTAGCTCAGCCTTCCCAGTTAGACTGCCATATGGGATCTTAATGTTGATGTAGTAGAACCCTCGCCTTTTACAATTGAGGAAACCACGGCCCAGAAGAGTTGTGTGACTTGGGCAGAAAAAGCATATGTGGCTAATGGCAGAGCTAGGGTAAGAACCTGTTTCTCCTGACCCTGAGTCCAGTACTCTTTTCACAGGACTGTGCTTCTTCTGTGCAGAATATAACTCTATAAAGAGGCATGATTTAAATACTCCTCCATTTTCTTAAAAGGAAATCAATTTCATGTATCTGGTAGCAATAACATTGGGAGAAGTCTTTCTATGAATGGGTCTAGAGCCAAAGGGTTGATACCCTGAAGTTCCAAGGAGAGGTCTAGTGCCATAAATAACAAAAACAAGAGGCTGCCTGGTGGGAGACCAGCTGTGAGTATGTACTGGCTTTGATAGTAATTCAAGAAGCTAGTCTGAGTCAGAGCAATTGCAGCTGAGATAAGCTGTAGCCTAATGAAAACTTGTGCGGAGTGTCTCATGCCATTTCCTGTGCTGTTTATGTTTTTGACTTGTGCAATCCACAAACTATGTTAAATACTCTTTTTGTGATGTAGCCAGGTAGATGTCACATGTCCAGTATTCCCTCAGGGGGAAAAAAAAAAGGCTGGAAGCTTAGTACTTTTAGGAGGAAGACTGACTTTTTTTTTTTTAAATTTAAAAAATCATTTCCTTAAAAAAAAATTCCCTACCATTTACTCTTATCAAAAATGGTTAAATTCTTCTTGCAGAACAAAACCAAAATGGTACATATTGAACACATACACCACATTTTTCTTCCTGCGACTTTAGCTCACCCCACCCCAGCAAAAGAGACAGGATAAAAACAAAAACCAAACAAACCAACCCAAAACCCAAGGACAACAAAAACAAAAACTCTACCTTACCACATTCGCAGAAAAGGACACGGTGACACACTTCAAAACAGAAAGTGGTGTCATCTACTCTGCGTCCAAAGGTTTCTTCTCCATGTCTTATACTAGGTGAGTAACCATCATTGAACAAACTGTGTGCCAAAACAAAACATTATTCAACATATTTCAGATCTCATGAGAGATGATAAACGTAGTCGAAATTGGAAATTTCCCAGCAGTATTAAAAAAAAAAAACAACTCAAAAAAAAAAAAAAAAAAAAAGAAAGGATGTAATTGTGGTCATGCTGTTTAAAATCCAAGTGTTCTTGGGGCGCCTGGGTGGCTCAGTGGGTTAAGCCGCTGCCTTCGGCTCAGGTCGTGATCCCGGGGTCCTGGGATCGAGCCCCGCATCGGGCTCTCTGCTCAGCAGGGAGCCTGCTTCCTCCTCTCTCTCTGCCTGCCTCTCTGCCTGCTTGTGATCTCTCTCTGTCAAATAAATAAATAAAATCTTTTATAAAAAAAAAAAAAAAAAAAAAAAAAAAAAAAAAAAAAAAAATCCAAGTGTTCTTAACAATGTCATGGCCAATTTTGCCCTTGCTACTCAAACTGTAAAGCCTGCTTAGATTGTGTACACAGTGCTGCCAAAATTCCCTTATGGCCAATGGGGAGAAAAGCTGAAGGCATTTGCTATGCCAGAAAAGGCCTTGGAGCACACCAGGGTCACTTTGGGCATCAACGTGTTTAACACTGCTGTGCCTACCTCTTGTAGGGAAATAGCTGCGGTTTTTCCACAGCTATGGGTTTTCTGTTTGTTTATTTGTTTGTTTAATTGGCTGGTGCTCCTGCATATAGATAACTTCTATCCAATGCTTTCATTGCTGAATTATGTGTAGTAGTTTTGGACAACTAGTTTACAGATAATGGAGGAGTAACCCTACAACTCTATGTCCTTAGTTCTTATGGAACGTCATAGTTTTAAGACTGGCTCTCTTAAACTTCATTTTATACTGTTTTTTTTTTGTTGTTGTTGTTGTTGTTGTTTTCTTTTGGCTATGCATTCTTAGTCATGTAGCCAATAATCCCACCTCCTGGTTTATGTATAATTCTAATAGTTATACCTTATAAGAGCAGTTATGTATGGGTGAATAAAGCTCAGTTCCTCTGCTGTTTGATGGTAGCCACTAGCCACAGATGGCTATTTAAATTTAATTTTACAACAATTAAAATTAAGTGAAAATTAAAATTTACTTCCTTAACCACCAGAATTACATTTCACATGCTCAACAGCCACATGTGGCTAGTGGCTTCCACAATGGCCCATGAAGACATGGAACATTTCCATTATCACAGAATGTTCTGTTAGGCAACACTAGTCTATTTGGTAAAGATTAAAGAAGGAGGATTATGTAATTTGTCAGATTAGATGCTGATTGACACTCCTGATTGAAATAATAAAAATGTTGGATGGATTTTTTTCTAATGTAAAATGGCCTTATTGAGCTGGTATGTTAGAAAAACACATCTCCAATTTTCAGACTGAAGTGAAAGAAGGAACCCTGTATGTTAGATTAAAGGCTGAAGCTGGAATGTCTCTGTTGCTAAGAAACACGGGCAATTGAGTTTCTGACTTGGCTTTATGGAATAGAGGGCACAGAAGCAAATCTTAGAGCATACCTAAAGAGGTTTATTAGGACATCTCCTGATAAGGCTGGGATTCTTAAGGGCTATGCCCCTGGAGTCAAGGTGAACTAAAAAGAAATCTCACCCTGAAGAAGGGGGAATAGATAAAACTTGTGTTTTTTTAACTTGGTACTAGACAGAAAAGAAATCTCCTCTAAAAATATGCAAGTAAGCTCTCACATGGGTTTTGGTCCATATTCACACTGTCTTTGTGGTCTGGAAAATTTCAATCAGATCATGTAATTGAAGTGACCTCATTCTAATAATACGCATAGGCACCTGGTGATGAAAATGCATATTCTTTCTGTAAAACCTCAAATTCAAACTCAAGTTAAAAAATAGATAAAATAGGTAGCAAAGACATTTTCACAATATTTATTCTTCTAATCCAGGAGCATGGAACATTTTTCCATTTCTTTGTATCTTCCTCAATTTCTTTCATGAGTACTTTGTAGTTTTCTGAGTATAGATTCTTTGCCTCTTTGGGAGAAAGGGGGTGGGGTTATGGACATCGGGGAGGGTATGTGCTATGGTGAGTGCTGTGAAGTGTGTAAACCTGGCGATTCACAGACCTGTACTCCTGGGGATAAAAATATATTACATGTTTATAAAAAATTTAAAAAATAGATAAAATAGAAAATAGATAAAAAATGTATAGCTTACAGTTAAAAAATCACAATACACAAAATCACAATATACAAATACACAAATAAATCACAACACACAAAAAAGTGAAGCTCACATTCATGTGCAATAATAGAAATACAAATTAACACCTGAGTGAAACATAGTTGTACACTACCAGCTCAATAAGATTTAAAATATTCAGTGATACTAAATGATGACTACTAAGATGTAGAAAAACCAGGACTTTCATCCACTGTTCATTTGGGTATAATGGTACAACTTCAGAAACCAGTTTAGTATCAACTATGGTATTGTAATGTAATAATACATACCAAGAGACAATTGTGCACTCCAGTAAAAGAATATGTATATAAGAATGTTCATGGAACTAATCTTTGACAAAGCAGGAAAAAATATCCAATGGAAAAAAGAAAGTCTTTTTAATAAATGGTGCTGGGAAAATTGGACAGCTATATACAGAAGAATGAAACTTGACCATTTGCTTACACCATACACAAAGGCAAACTCTAAAATGGATGAAAGACCTCAATGTGAGACAGGAATCCATCAAAATCCTAGAGTAGAACATAGGCAGTAACCTGTTTGACATCAGCCACAACAACTTCTTTCAAGACATGTCTCCAAAGGCAAAAGAAACAAAAGTGAAAGTGAACTTTTGGGGCTTCATCAAGATTGAAAGCTTCTGCACAGCAAAAAAAAAAAAAAAAAAAAAAAAAAAAAAAAAAAAAAAAAAAAACAGTCAACAAAACCAAGAGGCAACCCACGGAATGGGAGAAGATATTTGCAAATGACACTGCAGACAAAGGGCTGGTACCCAAGATCTATTAAGAACATCTCAAGCTCAACACCCAAAAAACAAATAATCAAGTCAAAAAATGGGCAGAAGACATGAACAGACACTTTCCCAAAGAAGACATACAAATGGTTAAGAGACATGAAAAAATGTTCATCATCATTAGCCATCAGGGAGAGTCAAATCAAAACCACACTGAGATACCACCTTACACCAGTTAGAATGACAAAAATTGATAAGGCAAGAAACAACAAATGTTGAGGAGGTTGTGGAGAAAAAGAAACCCTCCTACACTGTTGGTGGGAAGGCAAGCTGGTATAGCAACTTTGGAAAACAGTATGGAGTTTCCTCAAAAAGTTAAAATTAGAACTACCCTATGACCCTGCAATTACACTAGTGGATATTTACCCCAAAGACATAGATGTAGTGAAAAGAAGGGCCACATACACCCCAATGTTCATAGCAGCAATGTCCACAATAGCCAAACTGTGGAAAGAGCCAAGATGCCCTTCAACAGAGGAATGAATAAAGAAGAGGTGGTCCATATACACAATGGAATATTACTCAGCCATTAGAAAGGATGAATACTCAACTTTTACATCAAAATGGTTGGAGCTGGAGGAGATTATGCTAAGTGAAATAAGTCAAGCATAGAAAGTCAATTATCATATGGTTTCACTTATTTTGGAACATAAGAAATAGCAGGAGAAGGAAGGGAAAAAATGAAGGGGGTAAATCAGAGGGGGAGATGAACCATGAGAGACTATGGACTTTGGGAAACAAACAGAGTTTTAGAGGGGAGGGAGGTGGAGGGATGGGTAAGCCTGGTGATGGGTTTTAAGGAGGGTACATATTACATGGAGCATTGGGTGTTATATGCAAACAATGAATTTTGGAACAGTACATCAAAAGCTAATGATGTACTACATGGCAAGAAACATAACATCAAAAAAAAAAAAAAAAAAAAGACCTGGGGTGCCTGGGTGGCTCAGTGGGGTATGCCGCTGCCTGCTGCCTTCGGCTCAGGTCATGATCTCAGGGTCCTGGGATCGAGTCCCGCGTCTGGCTCTCTGCTCAGCAGGGAGCCTGCTTCCCTCTCTCTCTCTCTCTGCCTGCTTCTCGGTCTACTTGTGATCTCTCTCTGTCAAATAAATAAATAAAATCTTAAAAAAAAAAAAAAAAGAAAGAAAGACCTAAGTAAAATAAAAAGAAGGGGGGGGGATGAAAAATTCTCAAAATGTGGAGCAACATGAAAAGGATATGGAATGTTTTAAAGAAATCAAGGCTGAGATCTACCCAGGAGATCTAACAGCCAACGAGTAGTAGTGTCCCAAAGATAAAACAGAGGAAATAAAACATGTCTCAATGACTTGAGAAGCAATGAGTGTATTTTTCAGAGCTGAAGGGGAATAGAATTCTTTAAATAGAAAAGCTTTCCATTCACATTCTGACTGTCAGCAATGTCAGAATGCTAAAGATAAGGAGAACAAAAGGAATTTTGGCAAGAGAATTACCATTGGAAATATCATATCCTAGTAGAACAATGGAAAAACGCCTCCAGATTTCTCCATCCATCAATCTACCCACTCATCCATCTACCTGTCCATCAATCCCTGAATTTTCTTTTAGTACCTATATTTCCAAAGAAATTTCCTTATAGTAGTTATCATGTACATTTTAAACAGATCAGTGATTTTTTAAAAATATGAGCAATATTATTCCATATTCTAGTATGGCATTGGGTGGTCTGTTTTCATATCTTATATTGGGACTTGTTTTACCCCAAATCTTTGTCATTTGTTTTACTAAAAATGAATATTTACAATACATGTGATTCTGAAACTTAGCTTTTCTTGTTAGCATATAATAATGTCAATACAGATCTAATATTTCCTTGTAGACATTAACCACAATTTATTCAACTGCTTGCTCATTAAGAGTTATTCCACTTTTTTCTAGTAACCATGTGTTAGTGTCTTTGAGTGATGGAAACCCAGAGAATTAACAAGTATTTAGAGTGGGTAGAGAGCTGGTGAGATCCAAATTATCACAGTGTATTTCAAGAGTTTGCACTGTGTTTCCCCAAGTGTGAGTCCCTCTCTATCTGTACAGAATTCTGGCATCTCTACACACAATTATCACCTATTTATTACTGGAAAATATATCTCCAGGTAACAGCTTAGCTTTCCTTCTAGAGAAGGGTACATGAATTATCACGGTGCAAGGCTATATTTTCCTTCTCAAACAGACTTTCAACTACTCTTAACTCACTTTTGCTTCCTAAGCAAGTCACCAGAATGACAAATTTTATAGATTGCTATCTTGCTTTTGAATAAGAAATATAACTTCTGACTCCCCAGACAAGTAACCTTAAGTATATATTTCTTAGAGCTTATCTGGGTAAAAGATGATGAATAGTAATTAATTTTGTTTCCTAAGCTAATTACAGAAAGTTATATGCTGCCTTTTTAACATGAGCTCTGCCTCTTTAACATGAGCTCTACCTCTCCGACAGATAGGAGGACACGCTTCAGCAAGCACTATGTATTACCTCTCAGAGTGGGAAGTAAATACAACCAAAATGGGTTTTATTTCCAAAGCAAATTTTATGAACCATGAACTTAATTGAAAAAATATTCTTTAAAGGCTTTACAATAAATTCTTTTAAATGTATAAATAATGTCATTTGAGCATAAAACTAGCTTTTTCTGCATCAGACCTTTAGCTTTTCTAAATTATGGATTTCTTTAAACACACCACTGCAGTATCTTTTTCCACTGACTTTTCAGAATTTTTGGCCATAATTTAGCCTTTGAGATACAAGCTATTATTAATGTATTAATTTTATAGCATTCTTTATCTCTTATAAAAGTCATTAATTTTTTAAATCTAAGCTTATTATTTTTTCTTTACTGTAGGTTTTTATTGGTTTCATTAAGCTCACCCTTATGTCCTTTCAACCATTATTTCTGCCATTTTATTTTGATTGATTTCTCAGGTAATGTACGGGGATGTAGTGATTTGTTAGTTTGTTGTTGTTGTTTTTTTTCCAGGAAATTTGCATGAATGCTACCTTTTCAGTTCCCTAGAATTTTTTTTTCTTTTTTAAAGATTTATTTATTTGACAGACAGAGATGACAAGCAGGCAGAGAGGCAGGCAGAGAGAGAGGAGGAAGCAGGCTCCCTGCTGAGCAGAGAGCCTATTGCGGGACTCGATCCCAGGACCCTGAGATCATGACCTGAGCCGAAGGCCGAGGCTTAACCCACTGAGCCACCTAGGCGCCCCTCCCTAAAATTTTTTAAAACTAAGTTATAACTGGCATACAATAAAATACAGAGATGTCACATGTTCAGTTTGATGAGTTTTGACAATTGTGTGATAAGGGTAATCACCACCAGAAATAACAGGCAGGACACTGACATCCCCCATGCACCTTCCTAGTTCATTCTCCACACCTCCCTTTATTTCCTTCCCCCGAAACCCACTATTTGATTTCTTTTTCCACAGATTGACTTTCCCAGAATTTGGACTTCAAAAAAATGGGATCACATGGTTCATACTCTTCTCTGGCTTCCTTTACATTACATTTTTGAGATTTAACCATGTTATTGTGTCTAGCAGTAGCTTATTTTTTTAGTTGTTAAGTAATAGTCCATTATGTATATAATGAAATTTGTTTATGTAATTTTTTTTCTGATGGACATTTAGGTTATTTCCAGTTTTTCAATATATTGAATTAGGCAGTTGGAATATCCTCCCCCCTCCCTTTCTCCCTCCCTTCCTTCCTTCCTTCTTTCCTTCCTCCCTTTTAGAGAGAGAAAGTGGTAACAAGTATGTGCACACACACATGCACATGTGAACCAGGGGAGGGGTAAAGGGAGAGAGATAATCTCGAGCAGACTCCCTACTGAGCATGGAGACTTACCTGGGGCTCAATCTCATGATCCTGAGATCATGACCTGAGCTGAAATCCGGAGTAAACTGCTTAATCAACTAAACCACCCAGGTGCTCCTGCTGGCAGTATTCTTATACAAGGCTTTTTGTGGGCATATGTTTTCATTTCTCTTGGGTAAGTACCGGAGAGCGAAATTACTGGGTCATAAGGTGAGCTTTATAAGAAATTGCCAAACAGCGTTGAAAAGTGATTGTTCCACTTCCTACTCCAATGAGTAGTACACAAAGGTTCCAGTTGCTCCACTTCCATGCTAGTATTTACTCTGACAGTGCACCCCATGATAATTATAGTAGCTATCTGGCTTCTCCACCTTTTCTTTGGACTTTTTCAGTTTCTCCTGGTCTAATCGATTCTACATGGTACTCCAAGTATCACTGTCCTAAGACTCAGCTCTAATCAGATAATACTCAGCTCAACTATTTTCAACAGTGTTTCAGTTACTACCTTAGGCTGACATGGAAGGTTCCCTGTGATCTGATCCTTACGTAAATCTTTAATTTTATCTCCTAGTCTCTAGTACGTGAATTCCACACACCTCACGTTCCAGCCAAACTAACAATCGCTGACTGTTGCCCAAACCTGTTAGATGACTTCTCCTTCTGATTTTCCTCACACTGTTCCCTGCCCTCAAACCCTTCCTGACATTGCTCATCCCCTTAGCCTGCCTATCCCCAGTACTCAGCTCACACTGTAAGTTTTTATGACATCCACTCCCCCAAACATGAAATTGAGCTTGAGAATCCTTTTAGAATTTGAGTTTTTGCCTTTGTTGTAGGATGTTACACCTTCCCCTTTTATTATAGTTTATTTAGTGTGTGTCTTTAGGTTCCTTCCTAGTTGCAAACTCGTTTGAAGGCAAGTATACATATCCTTTTTCTTCTTGGTTTGCAGTGGGCCCTGACTAACTCTTCATGGAAGGACCGAATAAGCTGAAAGTGGTTTAAGTGGAGATGTGAGTGCCATTCATGATCAGTGGTGACCATCCCTTTTTAACTGAATTTTGTCTTGCTGTTCACTTATTTAAAAGTAGTTATTTAGTGAAGGTATCAGACCTACTTACCAGACACTGTTTGTATAAAAAGTAGTAGAAATGATAAAAGTATGGCCTTTGGAATAAGACATACCTGTGTTTCTGCCTCATTAACTGTAAGACCTTGAACAAGTCACTCTTCAGTGGCTTCCAGAGTTTCCAGAGACTTCAGTGACTTCCAGAGCTTAAATTTTCCTTTTTTTTTTTTTTTAAAAAAAATCAAGTAAGAATGATAGTACTTCATTGTCTTGTTGTGACAATTAGATGAAATGAGTTCTCAAAACATGTTAGAATTTTCCTTTTTTATTTAATACAGAATGCTGATCCACAAATCAAACGTTTGAAATTCTCTTTAATAATTGTCCTTTATGTAAGATTTAAAAGACAGGAGGACTTTTGCTGTGGTCCCATATTGACAACAATGAACCCGACCTCAGGATAAAATGAGTTGCATATTGACCTTCTAAAATACCACAGGGACCTGGCCCTGGCCCAGGCTTACCAAGAGGAGACTCATCATCCCTACTATCCAGGAGAGTCAGCCATTGTCCCTTTCCATCCTAGGAAAGAACTGAGAGAAGTGGTAGATTCATAGAAATATGGATGTCAGCTTGGTTAAGCAAGTGTACATAAGGTTGTTTTCTCATCTCCCAAGCCAAGTGATAGGATTTCTAAGAGAATCACACGTAAAGACCAGGGCTGCCTGCTAAAAGTAAAATCTTGATCTCTTTCCCAGATAGGCATGTCTCAAATTAAGTGTGCTTGTTCCCCCACCCCACAGCCTAACTGAGGAGAGAGAGAAAAGACAAGGGGTTAGGATAGACAGCAAAGACCAGTGGCGGAGATGTTCACACATTCAATACTGGCATGCAGAGTTTCCTATGACATTACAGAAAAAAGCCAGTTTTGTGTCATCTTGTTGATTCTTTGCTGAAGATTGCTGCTCAAAAAACAAAGGCTGCCTACCAGGAACAATGTGTGGGGTTTTCCACCAGGAAAATATAATAAGGGAGAATAGAAAGGGGTTGATGTGAGCCATGACATCAGCCAATTGGGTGGTAGGGAGAACCCCATTAAGGCCTTTGAAAGATTCTGTTCATGCGACCTGCAAACCAACGTCTGAAAGTCTCTCTCTCACTTGGGAGTGTGTTTAGTAGACAGTCTGTGGCTGGTACCACAGAAGAAGCAACCACCACAGAGAAACAACAAACGGACCCAGTGAAAAGGCATTTACTGTTTTTCTTGAGCCCTTCGTCCTCATCTAACATCAGAATAGCTGAGGACTGGAAAGGAGAAGACCAAGAGTGATTCCAGAGATGGACTGTGTCTTCCTGTTTACTGGGTCCAAGATGGACTGTGTCTTCCTATTTACTGGGTCCAAGATGCCAAAGGAGAAGGAAAGAGCAGAACACAGTCCCATTCATTCTGCAAGTTTAACTTTTGGAGAAGAAGAAAGATAAGATTTAAATGTGTATTTAAGTCAACATTTAAAATGAATAGAATCTTGGTAATTGAAAGTGACTAGAAAGTCAGGGAATCTGCCCAGGAGGTACCTAAGGGACTGGACAGGGAGCTCCAATAGAGATCCAAGGAGAAGTCACAGTGTGAGAAATAGAAAACCTTTTCTTGTTTTTGTCCCAGTGTGTTGAAACTTAATGAACTGGCCACCAAAGCATTCGACATAATAAAATTTTCACAAATCACCCTGTAAGTAGTCAGTAGAGCTAAATATAGGGACATTTAACAAAGAAAAAAAAAAAGAGTTTTCACGATGATAAGCTACCTGCACCATACACATTTAAAATGTTGATTTACTGAAAATAAATTTTATTGAGAATAGATTTCATATGGACTTTTGGCAGGTTTGTTTATTATTTGTTTTGGGATTTATTTTTTGTTTTGTTTTTTGATCAGTTTCCTTCCTCCCTCCCTCCCTCCCTTTTTTCCCTCCTTCTTTCCTCCTTTAATCTTGTGAAGCAGATTCTACTACCTGCCTCCCCAACAGTCTTGGTAACAAAGCCCATTTTGTTCAAGTCTGGGGCAATGCCATGGCCCAGGGGTTGGGTCTAACCAATGTAAACCAGCCGGGTCCCTACTGTCTTTGCTGGCGACTGTTCCGGGAACAGGCTGGTTAGTGGGTTGTGCCTACATCTGCTGGATGAAAGAGGCTTTTTTTTCAGGCCTCACAAAAATCCACAAGAAAAGCCACCTTTCCCCTTACCTCTTTCTCCATGGTGTGGAAAGAAGGTGGTTTTTGGAGCCACAGCAGGTATCTCCTGCGCAGGAGGAGAGGTTCTGCTGACACCGCAGAGGGAGGGCAGGCTGCAAGTGGGAAAGCAATTTTTTTTTTTTTTTTTTTTTTTTGGAAAGCATTTTCATGGGAGAAGGTAACGAGCTGCAGGACAGACCCGGAATAGCCTTCATGCTTGCCTCTGGCAGAGGGGTGGGGAAGGCAGGTAATGCGGTGTCCTCTTCGCAGATCGAAGATATTGGTTTCCAGTGCCTTGTGCAGGCAGCTCCAGCCAACACACCGGGCAAGGGTGCAGTGTCCCCTCAGCCCTGGGGGTCGCAGTGGTTAGGAAAGCTCCCTCAGAGACTGGACGCTCCTCTTAGCAGAGACCCCTCTGAAGTTCCTAGAGCTCAAGCAGTCAGTTGTGACTGATTCATGTCCACAAGCCAAAGATGATTGGTCTGCTCAGAATCAGGAAGGCTAAGGGTTTCATCCCAGGCAAGCAGTCACTGTGGTTTCTGTACCTGACCTTGAGGGTCTGGAGGGCCTCGACATTTCTTTTGGTTAGGAGAGGGAAAAAAAAAAAAAAAAAAAAAAAAGCTTATTTTGTGGGCCAGGAAAATGCTGGGATGCCTAAGCTTGGGCTGACATCTTGTGGCTGGGTTTGAAATAGGCGCTTCAGGAAGAAATTTCGGTAGAGGCGGAGCGGGCGGGGTGGTGGTGGGGGGGTGGTGTTGAAATGTTTGGGAAGAGAGTGGCCCTGAAAATAGCAAATAATAAAACTAATTAACTAAAGAACAAAAAAAATCAATTAATATTTTCTAACTGTATGATGATAATCTTTAACTGCATTTTAAAGGATATGTATGAAAAGATAATATTAAGAATATCTATATTTGAATATTAAAAATATATTATATATATGTCATATATATGTTTGCTAATCTGTTTGGCACAGATAGAATTTATCCAAAAAATGATGAATTCTGCATTGATTAATTTCTAGCATATGGGAGATCCTCTTCCGTTTACTGTTTGGCGGTCTTTTCTCTGAGCAGCCTATGGAGGCTGATAGGTATTTTTAAGAACCCAGACAAGAGTTAGAATGTTCCATTAACCCACCTGTGCCCCTGGTGGCTTCATGTTCCAGGCTCAGGCTCAGGCTCAATCCCTTCCCTTGGTCTCCTTCTACAGGTCTGACATCTTTTCCACATTGTAGTTATTCTCTCTGGTCTGGTTTTGCTGAAGAATGTGGACAAAGAGGAGCCCTCCAGTCATAATTAACAATAGGGCTGTGGATTAAACAGACTTTTCTGACACTTTAGGATAACATAAGGAAACTACAGTGTATAAAAGGGAAACTTAAAAATAATATTCCAGCTTTTATTTTCCTGGAATTCGTCAGCTACTTTCCCCCTGTGATTTCTGGTCATAACTCTTAGCATGATGTCAGGTTACCAAGGTTTATGCTTTGCTCCCAAAAGGGTCCAAGTGTTTAACATCTTCCAGAGTGAAAGACCCCAAGTCCTGTGTCTGCTTCCTGTCTGAGGAAGCGAAGCATCAATTCACATCATATTAAGCTCTGCAGTGATGCACCCCAATCACAAGGGCAGAGAAGGGAGAAAGGGGTGTTTGAATCAATCACTCCTACTCCCCACTTCGGGTTTGGTATCTGGGAAGTGGCACGGTGGGTGGTTCTGGGATATTGGTGATGTTTTATTTTTTTTTTTCTTTAAAGATTTTATTTATTTATTTGACAGACAGAGATCACAAGTAGGCAGAGAGAGATGGAGAAGCAGGCACCCTGCTGAGCAGAGAGCCCGATGCGGGGCTCGATCCCAGGACCCTATATCATGACCCCAGCCAAAAACAGAGGCTTAACCCACTGAGCCACCCAGGTCCCCCAGTAATGTTTTATTTCTTAATCTGAGTGATGACTCTATGTTCATGTTTATTTTGTGAAAATATATTTATACATTTTATTATATATATTATTCTTCACCAAAAGAGTTTGCATGAAAATTCTAATGCCTCTGAACCTCCAGGCACATTCACAGGGACACCCTCATACAATGCAGCAGGTGGCAGTTGTGAGAAGTAAAAAAATCAGTTTTAGAGAAATAAAGATACAACCTTTCTTCATAGGTTTCAGCACGGTGTGAGTAAGTGTGTAAATCTCCTTTATGTGTTTTGCTAAATAAAGTGGGTCAAAAATCTATAAACACAGTAGACTTCCCAAATACAATGACAGTGGCACCATTAGAAAACACTCAGGCTGGCTATATATGTAATACTTCCCAAGTAGGAATTATCTAGAACCAATTACAAGTGACAGAAATTAAAGAAGAGATTTAGTTGTCATTATAGCTGCATACTAGCATTATAGCTATGTTAGTAGTTATTGTTATGTTGATGTATTATTGGAAACACCACATACTTTCTAATTAATATTCTTGGAGGTCTTAAAGAACTTTAATTAAAATCTTCTTTATTTTAATTTATTATATTATGTTATGTTATTTTAATTTAATTTATTATGAGGCAATAGCCTCATAATAAAAAAAGCTGGGTATAGTGAGAAGGAGAAAGTGGGTCAAGTCCATACCTTTCAGCAGTTGTAACATGTGAGATGAATCACATAATCTCTCCAGCTGCTTTCTCACCAGTGAGAAAATCCTCATGTCTGACCACCCACAACCTGGCAGTAAGAATAAAGGAAATGCTACACATTGAAGTCCTCCAAAAACTTCATTCACAAGATATCTCTCGATAATTACAGATCTGTCTGTAGAAATGAAAGACCAAACATGTCCATGTTCTGTAACTCATATGGTAACTTCATATTTCCGGAGCTTTAGTCCTTGCTAGATGGTCTTAAGGAAGCAGTGTTGGAAAAATCCAATCGCTGCTCCCCCATGTTCATAGCAGCATTATCTGTATTAACAAAGACATGGAAACAACCTAGATGTTTATCAGTGGATGAATGGATAAACAAGTGATATTTATATACAGTGGAATGTTATTCAGCCGTAAAAACACAAGAAGATTCTACCATTTGTGGCAACAGAGAAAGACAAATATTGTATGAGCTCACTTATATGTGGGACTTAAAAAAAAAAAAAGAATCATAGAAAAAGAGATCAGACTTGTGGTACCAGAGACCGAGGAGAGTGGGCGGAAGGGAACTGGAGGATGGTGGCCAAAAGATAAAAAAGTCCATTTATAATAAGATAAATAAGTACTAGATGTATGACCCCTATGATGACCATGGCTAACACTGATGTATACATGGGAACTGTATACAGTTGAGAGAATAAATTCTGAGGGTTTTCATCACAAGGAGAAAATTTGACTTTGCTTCCCACTTTAAAAGGAGTATCAGATAACTCTTCCAGACATCTGGATAAACATACTTATTCTTGGATAACAGCATCCCTTGCAAGATATTTTTTTTTCTTTTTATTGTATCTATATGAGAAGACAGGTGTCAGCTGAATTTATTGTGGTCATCATTTCACAGTATATGTAAATCAAACCATCATGCTGTATGCCTTCAACTTACACAGTGATGTATGTCAATTGTTTCTCTATAAAACTGGAAAAATGTAAGAATTCAACTGATTAATGGTGCTTGATAATCTGCCACATGAAATGAATTATATATATAATATTATATATATAAAATGCATATATTATATATAGATATAGATACATGTAAATAAAATGGCTTGTGCTGCATGGAAGTGAACTGCTCTGTGGGGTATGATACATAGTGGGAATAGGATAATTCCTTCTTTGCATTCAGCCCTGTACCCTGCAGCTCATATGTTACTGCTCACCGAGTTTTCTCCCTGCTATCACACACCTGTAGCATCTAACTCCCAGCTCCTGTGTCATTGGGGTAGGGGGTTTTTCTCTGCCCAGTGGGGCTGGCTCTGTCTGCTCATGGCGGTACTGCAGAGTTAGAGAATTAATGCCCAATGAAGCATCACTCAATCAGTATCTCACCTCCCTTACCCCTGGGGAGAGATAACACTGAGCTCTCCAAGAGGCTAGAGCTCCAGTGACTTCAGTGGTAGCTGGCCTGATGTCATACCCATTATAGGGTGGCTTCACGTCTCTGTCTCATTTTCCACTGTCCTATTCCTGTTTCCTTTGCCTCTCGGGGATGCTAATTGCCTCAAATTTTTTTTTCTTTTTTAAAAAATTAAAAAAAATTAAATTATTTATTTAAAAAAATTTTTTTTTCTCTTTTAAAAAATTATTTATTATAGGGAAAATACACAGAAAAACAGAGCTGGAAGGTGGTGGGATGGAAGATCTGGAAAAACTTAATTACCAGACAAGCTGCCCAAACATAGCTTCCTGCTGTGGAGGAGAGTGATTTGGCCCTTGTCTTTCCCACCTTTTCTGATTCAAAGAAACCTGCTCTTTGCCGGATGGGACCCAGAGAGCTCCATTTTCCCACTTGTTCTCTTCCTGGGGCTTGGGAAAGGTGGTATAGTTCTCAGGCTTTCAAGATACAGAAAATAGAATGGAGAAGGAAAGATGTTACAGTGCTTTGGTACAGTGCTATCTCCAGCCCCATCCCACAGTGTTTGTTGATCAAAGAGAGATGAGTCCCATGGAATTGGGGCAACTTGGGCAGTAGTAGTACACTGAGCCATGAGGCTGTGTTGGCGAGGAAATGAACAGCATCCTACTTGGTGTAGAAGCTGGCCAGGAGGTAGGGGTCACTAGAAGAGATTCTGTGGAATCTGCAGGAAGACATAAGTTGGATCCCATACTCCCATCTCTTCCCAGTGTGCCGGTAGCTGAGCTTTTCACTGTATGTGAGGAAACCTACATAGCCAAGTTATGGATGACGTTGGTCAGGGTCCAGACAACAGGAATGCCGAAGAACGGGATGCTGAGTAGAACCACATGGAGCAGTCCTCCCAAGATGGGGTAGGCCAGCCAGATGCCCTGGCTATTCATCACTCGAGGGTTGGGGTTTACTTCTCTATGTGCCACCCCCACATTCTTCCTACCACAGTGGGGGATCAGGCAGGAATTCAACTCAATTTCCTTTTAACCTCTCTTTGAGTTTGTTCCCCCAAGTTGTCTCCTGAATAGCTAAAAATGAAAGAATGAAAGAACTTCCCCATTGTGCATAAAGGAAAAGCTGACAACCTAGGGAAAAATAACTTAAAAGGCAAGACCAGTCCTCTCTGCTCTTAGAGCCACTAATGGACATCATTACTCCAATCCTTATGCTTCCATTATAAGTTGAAGGAGTGAGCCTAGGCTTGGAGCAGGGGTTTCAAGCAGCAAGGGAAATAAGTATCTGTCTTTATGTTCCTGAAGAAGTTAATAGGGAATCATGAAGAGGCTACATTCACCATAATTTCAGAAGAGGGTCAGGGGAAAGAGTCACGGAATTGCTAAGAAGCGGGGGGAGGTTATCATATAATCTCCCTGATAGGAGGAATTTGAGAGGCAAAGTGGGGTCTTGAGAGGTCTTGGGGATTAGGGAAGGAAAAAATGAACCAAGATGGGATCGGGAGGGAGACAAACCATGACACTCTTATTCTCACAAAACAAACTGAGGGTTGCTGGGGGGAGAGGGCTCATGGAGAAGGTGGTTGTGTTATGGACATTGGGGAGGGTATGTGCTATGGTGAGTGCTGTGAAGTGTGTAAGTCTGATGATTCACAGACCTATACCTCTGGGGCTAATAATACATTATATGTTAATAAAAAAATTAACTAAAAAAAAAAATAAGCCCTATGGGGCAGGGAGGGGGTGCGGGAAGTACTTCTAATGCCCACCTTTCCCTCTGGGCTTGGCTGTCTCTCACCTGCTTGGCAAGTAAACAGGCAGCATCCCATTTCCTTCTCTCACGAGTCAGGTGTTACCAAATATTTGCCCATGGCTTTTGGAATGAGCTAAGAAGGGAGCTGAGCTTGCCATCCCAAGAGATGGAAACCTGATCTCCAGTTCCAGGGGTGGCTCTGATTGTCTGAACTTTGTCCTTTAAAATCTCTAAAGTTGATGATGCCTAGTTGGGAAGCAGAACTTGCCTGCCCCTCTTCACCTAAAATTTCCTAAACCCTAGTATTGGGTTCACCCAGGCTCCTTGCAGCTTCCCTCTCTAGTTCATCATTCGTGGGCTCTCCTCAAGGCTCTCTTTAGAGCTTCTCTCTAGCTGGTTAAATTCCAGATTTCCCCCTCACCATTGCCCATTCCCCATTTGCCTCCCACCATTTTTCCTCAGCACCCCTTTCTGGTCTCTTTGCAGCCCCTCCCAGCTGGCTTCAGAACCCATCTCAGATCCTTGCCTTAACATCTGCCTCTGGTAGATCTCAAACTAAGACAATGACCAACAATATTGGCTCTAATTTTTGACTCTTGAAATGTAATTTCTTGCCTAATTTATGGCTTTTTCCCCTACTGTCCATGCCACGGACCATGGATCAGAGGTTATAAGACCGAGTTGGGAATGGGCTATTGGTTTGTTTTGATAGATACATGCATGTATCAAGAGCCCATTTTCCAAAATTAATCATTATTGTTTATTAATTAATTTTTAATTATTATGTTCAATTAGCCAGCAATTGTTATTCTTTAGTATCTTTAGGATCATCTAAGTTGCTCCTTCTCTCCAAATATGATTCCTTGGAGTTCCCTATAATTTAAAAAGAAATAGCTTAAAATGTATTCAAGATAACAAAATATAGGTTTCCTTGAGGAAAAGAGATTTCCGAATGTGCTGATTTATCGGGAAACCACGAACTGTTTTAATAGATGAGATTCATTCAACTGTGCAAATCCTCTGACTTGCCCACAGTCACCTCCCACTTCTTTCCCTTCCTTTTATCTTTCCACCTTCCTTCCCTGATCTTTTGTCATCCCAGGGACCCCCAACTACCCACCTCAATTGACAAGAAATATCAGATGACTCCTCTGGAAACCTCTCATAGTCCAAACATACTCTTGAGTGAGAGCATGCCTTGTAATATCTCTTCTTTGGCATTAAGTTAATTTAAAAGACATAAGCTTCTGAGTTCTTCATTAGCAGACACCTTGCTAATTAGAATGTTCTGTCATGGGATGGGTTCTCCAGCAGTCCTATGTTATACAGAGCTTGAGAGCTCAGATACCTTAGGACAGCTCAGGAACAAGTTTCCTAATGGAGAATAGACATACAGTGGCTAAATCAAAACACAAAAGTAAGATTTATTTTCAAAGGAATTACTTTTAATTAATTAATTTATTTAAATATCATGGCCATCTCCATCTACTTTCACGGAATAATAAGGACTGGCTTATCATCACTAAGTCACTTAAAAGCCAAACCCTCATGACCAAGATCCTACCATGAAATAGGTTTTCTTATTTCCAAGCAAGAGGGAGAGAAGACATTCCCTCCCTGAGCTGAGGGATTCGGTCGATAATAACAACATTAAGCCCAGGCTTCTCTTTTTGACCCCAGAAGAGATATTTTTTTCTCTCCTGTTTTCTATTAAATAATCCAGGTTGATGTTTGAAGAACTCAGAGATCTTTTCAACGTGGGTGGGACAGAGAAACAAAAGAAGGAAGCTTCTATTGTTACTGTTGATATTTTCCTTGGAATTGCAGGACCAGAAGGGGGTGCTTCATGGCCTCAGAAAGCCTCTTCTGTAAAACTCAATAGGGAATCTGAATTTTCAGAGTTGCAAAATGCTCCCTTTGAGGAGGAGGAGTTGCTGTTTTATGGAGGCCATAATACCTCTAAATTTTCTGTGGGGAAAGGAGTTTGCCACAATAACATAGGCTGTGTGACTGAAATATAGCTTGTCTTGCTGCTGTGAGCATATCCTAACTTTTAATGGCCTGAACTTCATTTCTTTGCAAAACATACCTTTCACTTTTACTCAGTCAAGTATGTTTGCATGACCCCCTCACAGAAATACTAGAGTTTCTGAAATCTGCTGAATACAGAGGGACCCTTTGATGAGGAGGGCCTCAGCTGCCCATGTGGTAAGAAGCCCACTTCCCACACTATGGGAATTTTCCGTTCGGTGGGATTTTGAGTCTCGGCGCACTTAGAGTGTTAATGTAAGTGTGTTCATGGAAAATGGCATTTCCCACAACCTCCATGAGCTGGAAAGTTTTATTTTTATCTGCTTTGACCACAATTTTAAAGATCTTTAATCTCCTTATGTTCATAATTTGAGTATATCTCTCCATCGATCAAACATATATAATAAACATTCTTTCCTTTTGCAGGAAGTAGAAAAAAATTAACCAGTTCTGGGGAGAAGTGGACATTTTAGGTTTTCTAAACAAAGGTACTGATTTTATTTTTCTGTGCTATTTAAATTATTCACAACTAAGAAAGAGAATGTGGGGTGTTCAAGTTTTTGTCACTCACTGTAAAATTATATATGTTCAAACTGGGAGAGCATTGAAAGTTAGAGATGAGACTTTCTATACTCTGAGTTTTAGTGGAGACTTTCCCTTTTGTGTTCAATAGCCCTGTGAGTGTTAAGAAAACAGAGCTGTCACTAGCATATGGTTCCACCTTTGGAACCTTTGGACAGGCATGTGCCAACAATCAATAATGTATAATTCTCTGTGGGGCATTTTACTAGGGTCTCAAACTCCCAGACTCGGGGTTTCCTTACTCATCCATACTCTTAAGACAGAATTACTTTGATCACTCTCTTTCTCATTCAAGCTATTGGCACAAATAAATAACACATATAATACCCAAATATGTATTTTAATCTCTAGAATGATTTTTTATTATGTTATGTTAGTCACCGTACATTTTATCATTAGCTTTTTACGTAGTGTTCCAAGATTGATTATTTACATATAACACCCATTGCTCTTAATATATAACACCCATGCTCCTTAATACCCACCACCAGGTACACCCATCTCTCCACCCCTCTCCCCTCTAAAACCCTCAGTTTGTTTCTGAGTCCACAGTCTCTCATGGTTTGTCTCCCCCTGTGATTTCCCCCACTTCACTTTTCATTTCCTTCTTCTAATGTCTTCCATGTTATTCCTTATACTCCACAAGTAAGTGAAACCATATGATAATCAGTTTTCTCTGCTTGACTTATTTCACTCAGCATAATCTCTTCCAGTCCCATCCATGTTGATACAAATTTGGGTATTCATCCATTCTGATGGCTGAGTAATATTCCATTGTATATACAGACCATATCTTCTTTATTCATTTGTCTGTTGAAGGGCATCTCGGCTCTTTCCACAGTTTGGCTATCGTGGACATTGCTGCTATGAACATTGGGGTGCATGTGGCCCTTCTTTTCACTCCATCAAGTCTGATGTTATTAAGAGCTGCAAGAATATAAGTCAATAAAAACTGACATACATCTCTAATGGATATGGAAATTATTATAACACTTTGAAGGATAATTTTCAATATCTGGTAAAATTGAAAATTTACATATCACAGACCCATCAACTGTCCATTTATGTTTTCTGTATGCATAAAATGAGGATAATAATGATCTATTTCATTGGGTTGAAGTGGGGTTGAAATGATTTAATATATCTGACATACTTAGAAGTTACATTTTGCAACTCTCAGTAAGCTGCATGTTTTATTTCTCATAGCAATAGTATCAATGTTGTCATTATTCAATATCACTCTATAGAAACTTACACATGTCCATAAGGAGACATGTATATGAGTAGTCACAAAAATATTGTTTATAATAGAAAAAAAAGTTGGAAAGAACTTAAATAATCAAAAAATGGAATTGATTAAAAGAAGCTATATTTATATAATAGAATATTATACAAGAGCTAACTGTATCACTATGGATGAAACTCAAAAATATAATGCTGATTGAAGTAAAATTTGCAAAAAAAGCCCCCAAACACCTAAATTTTGATACCAGTTACATGCAGGTTATAAGTGTATAGGAAATACTAGCTTTTCTAGGGATGAAAATATATGTTAGAAAATTATAGAAAGGTACATGAAAATAATAATCCCTGAAGTCTAGAAGGTTGTTACATCTAGTGGAGAGAAGAGTTCTGTGATCAAGGATGAGACACTAGGAGCTTCAGTTGGATTGAAAATGATTTATTTGTCAAGTAGGGTAGCATGTAAATGCATGTTTGCAATATTATTCTTTATGTCTTTCAGTAAATATTGAATATTGCACAACCAAAAGCACCAAATAGCAAAAGTAAAGAATAAATAACATATTCATGGATCAGATATTTATATATTTACTGAGGAAAACTGGTTATTTGTTAATTTGGTAAGTGGCCCTTTGACTTGAATATATAAATTTTATATAAGGAGGTCTTGATTCAATTTGAATCCTTGACAAGGAACAAAAGATAAGTGAAATCCGAATGCACTGTTAGAATTCATGTAGAAGTAACGGACATTCATAGGGTTAATAATGGCAAGACAGTTAGCCTGATGCTAACTACACCAACTGAGTGTAAGTACAACTGCAGTGAAGCTAGTTGTTTTGATATTTTGTTGTGTCCCCTCTACACTGCCCCCTCCAACCCTTGGCCATTGTTGGCCTTTAGCATAATTCACTGTCCATTCAGGTCTGGACTCCTCTCATGCTGTGGTTACTCATCTGGATGCCTGTCAACGAATGCTTGTTCCAGTACTTTCCTTAACATTTAAAGCTTCTAGAAGCTGAGATTACATTGAAACCACCCATCATGGCCATGCATTCATTTAACGGACATTTAATGACTGTCTACTGTCCGCCTAGAACTGTATTACACAGTGACTTAACCCTTGTCAATTGCATCTTTATTAAAGTACACCAGTAAGAGATGATGTCTAGACCAGGATAATAAGACAAAAGAGTAATAATGAACAGAGAAGAGTAATAACGCTCTGAAAGACCTTTGATGCTAAGAGCTTTGGATCCTCTGTCCACCCGCCCCACTTTAATCCCCAAGAATTTGTGCCTTCTGTATTTTTAAATCCCCCCCCTCCGAAGCCTGGAGCCTTTTACAATAATGTATAGTATGGGTAAAAATATTAAAAAATATAAGGGTACACTGCCAGTATAAAGAGTGAGAAACAGTTCTCACTGAGAGCAGCCTCTTCTTTTACTCCACATTAGTTAAGGGACTGATTTAAAAAGCAGTCTTAAACACCAAGACATTATTACTCAAGTCCATAACATCCAGAGGAGTTGACATGGAGCTTGTAGAAGGAGCATTTCCAATGTGCGACAGGCTCTGCCAGTGCTGAGGCCTCGTCACGTAACCTCAAGTTGGGTTTCTGAAGTGGAAAGCTGCCTTCGGAAAAGCTGTGCAGTCATGGTAAATGTTTGCTTGTTTGCCTTCCTCCATTAGCTCATAATCCCCCTCAGTGAGAATGACAGAAAAAAGGAAGATTTTGGCAAATGAGAAAATGGGATTTGTAATGGATCATCCCGTTCAGGGGTCTGGTGAACTTTCTGTATAGGCACACATAGTAATATCATTCATTTTGTAGGTGGTGTGGTTTCTATGGCAACTACTAGACTTGACCATTGTAGCATGAAAACATTCATAGATGGTACACACATGAGTGGGCATGGCTGTGTTCAAAAAAAAGTTTATTTTCATAAAAAAGTGTGGGGCCAGATCTGGCCTGCCAGCAGTGGTTGCTGATGACTAATCTGGTTGGATCCTTTGTTTGTTTGTTTTTTTAATAAAAAGGAGCACAAATGTGCCAATAAGGCCCATGTTCTTGGCAAGGTCTAAGGGAAGTTCAGACTAAAAGAGCAAGAAACAGAATGAGGGAGAACACAGTAGCATTTATTGAAGTTAAAACACATACACATTATAAAACTATACATTTTATATGAACTCATACAAAATAAAAGACAAAATTAACACGTAATGATTTCTTTAGAGATTAGGAAAAAAGGGAGTGGAGAATTAGAATAAATAAAAGAGATAAGGAAATAGATTTTAAAGGATGAATGGTTATACTGTGCTTTAAATGGAGCTTCCAATGACCCAAACTGTGCTGCTGACACTCCTTAAATTTAAAGACACAAAGAGATTAAAAATGAAAATAAAAAGAATGTAAATAGTAAACATTATAGAAGTGGAATGACTCTATCAATAACATAGATCATAAGGGGAGCCTGGGAAGCTCAGTCCATAAAGTGTCTACTTTCAGCTCAGATCATGATCCCAAGGTCATGATCCCAGGATCATGATCCCAGTGTTCTGGGATCCAGCCCTAACTGCTCAGTGGAGATTCTGCTCCTCTCTCTGCCCCTCCCCCCAGTTCACGGTCTCTCTCTCTCTCAAATAAATAAATAAAACCCTTAATAAAAGTAAAATAAAATAGATTTTTAAAAAAGATTTTATTTATTCATTTGACAGACAGAGATCATAAGTAGGCAGAGAGGCAGGCAGAGAGAGAGAGGAGGAAGCTCCCTGCTAAGCAGAGAGCCCAATGCAGGTCTGGATCCCAGGACCCTGAGATCACCAGCTGAGCTGAAGGCAGAGGCTTTAATCCACTGCCACCCAGGCGCCCCAATAAAATAGATCGTAAGACAAGAAATATTATTGGAGGTAGAAACAGCTCAACAATAAAAATTTAACACATCAAGAATATATATTATAGGGGTGGGGGGTGGGAGTTTGGGTGAACCTTGTGGTGGGTATTGTAGAGGGCGCATGCTGCATGGCTGTGGTGCATAAAAACAAAAAAATCTGGAACACTGAAAAGAAATTAAAAATAAATAAATAAGGGGCGCCTGGGTGGCTCAGTGGGTTAAGCCTCCGCCTTCAGCTCATGTCATGATCTCAGTGTCCTGGGTTCGAGACCCGCATCGGGCTCTCTGCTCAGCAGGGAGCCTGCTTCCCCCTCTCTCCGCCTGCCTCTCTGCCCACTTGTGATCTTTCTCTCTCTGTCAAATAAATAAATAAAACCTTTAAAAATAACTAAATAATTAAATAAGTAAATATTCAAAAAAGAGAATATATATTATAAATGTATACATATCTAATTAAAAAATCTAAAATAAATGAAACAAACTCTACTAGAATTGAAAAGAGCAATAGAAAATTCACTGGCTATAGTTAGAAAATTCAACACCCTATTCTGAATAATTGTTAGAACAGTTGGACAAAAAAATTAACAAAGATATGGAAGACTCGAACAACACAATCAACTAACTTGAGATAGATGGCACACTCCACTTGATGATTATAAAATACAGATTATTTTCCAATGCACATGTAACATTCTTTGGGATGTACCACATGCCACACTGAAGAATAACACTAAATTTAGATGATTGAAATCAAAGTATATTCTCCAACCAAACTGGATTTGGTATGCTTAAAAACTAGTTTACCATATAAATATAATGTCAGGACACAATTTTTGTTTGTTCAAGACAAGGGTGAACTGCTCCATGATTTAAACTTTTTAAATTTATGAGTTTGGTTAAGTTACCACTGTTTACATAACCAGTTTAAAATAAAAAACTATGCATAAAAATTTAAGTTTATGTATATACATGGTGAAATGAAATGATAATAATAGATGTCTTTTAAAAATTTTAAACTTTTTTCAATTTTTATAAAGCTACAGATTTAACTAACCTGTAATTTCCCAATCCTTATCTAATCTTAAGATCTTAGACAAATGAGTCAGTTAAGTTCTGAAAACTAGAGAAGTTTCCAAAAGCAGACACAAAACACTTACTGATAAACATAATTTCTACTCCTACTGTTTAAAGCAGCAATAGATTAACAATAAAATATACAATTGTCTTTGATTGACATCTATCTCATCCAAATTATACAGAAATAAATATGTATGTTTTTGTGTGTGAGAATCCTTCCACTTCAATTGTTAAAGTAATGTGTTTATAAAAAAAAATAGTGAAGCAATTCTTGTTTTTTGTCCTGTAGTTCTTGTTTGTGTTGGTTATTTGGATTAAAGATGATATTAATATAGGGGCACCTCGGTGACTCAGTTGGTTGAGTGTCTGACTCTTGGTCTCAGCACAGGCCTTGATTTCAGGATTTTTAAAAAAGAAAAAAAAAGATGATTTTAACATAACTGGATAACTATTAAGAATATAAATAATATGTATCAAATACATATGAATTACTGCTTAAGAACTTTATAATAACTCATTTATAGGATAAATCTAATATGATAGCTATATTTTTAAATATACTCATAAATTAATTATATTTTAAAGCTACAGTAAAAGTTTAAATAATTACTTCTTTATATACCTGTGTATGCCTAAGTATATACATATAAAAGTACAGTAATAAATATTTTGCTCCAAATTATTACATAAGTAGTGTAGAACAGGAATAAACTTGTTTGCTTTTATTGTAGTTTCCTTTTGTAACTCAATAATTCTGTTAAGTATCAGTATTTTCTTTATACTTTAATCAGTTTTTTAAAAATTTGTTGTTTTTCTTAATTTCATTCTTACAGTTGTTATTGTGTATTTTCACAATGTTCTAAATTTATTTCTGATTTTAGATAGATATGATTTATACTCTCTTCTGTGCTGTTAGTCTTTATTTTGCCCTTCCAAAATTCAGAATAATAATTTTATAATTTTACTGTACAAAATAAGGGGAAATAGGAATAATTAGGTTTGTTAAAATTCTTCAGATTTTAGGTAATTCAAAGCTATAATAAGACTTTGTCCTCCAACCTTGGTATTTAAGAACAACCAAAAAAAGACAAAGGAAACAAAAGCAAAAATGAACTGTTGGGACTTCATCAAGATAAAAATCTTCTGCACAGCAAAGGAAACAGTCAACAAAACTAAGAGGCAACCCATGGAATGGGAGAAGATATTTGTAAATGACACTACAGATAAAGGGCTGGTATCCAAGATCTATAAAGAACTTCTCAAACTCAACACCCAAAAAACAAATAATCCAGTAAGAAATGGGCAGAAGACATGAGCAGACACTTCTCCAAAGAAGACACACAAATGGCTAACAGACACATGAAAAAATGTTCAACATCTCTAACCCTTAGGGAAGTGAAAATCAAAACCAAAATGAGATACTTTATACCAGTTAGAATGGCAAAAATTAACAAGACAGGACAGGAAACAATAAGTGTTGGCTAGGGAGAATAGGGAACCCCCTTACACCGTTGGTGGAAATGCAAGCTAGTACAACCACTCTGGAAAATAGTGTGGAGGTTCCTCAAGATGTTAAAAATAGAGCTACCCTACAACCCAGCAATTGCACCAATAGGCTTTTACCCCAAAGATACAGAGGTAGTGAAAAGAAAGGACACATGCACCCAATGTTCATAGTAGCAATGTCCACAATGGCCAAACTATGGAAATGTTGGCTCTGTTATCAAAGGAACGAGAATGAGACAAAGTGGAAGTTATATAAAGCTTTATTCTATGCCAAACATTAGAAGTTAGACTGACTGGCCAGGACCGCCTCCGAAGAGAGTGACCCCTCCTTGGTCTTACAGGTTAGTTTTGTAGGGCGCAACCGCAGGCCTCTACATAGGTGGCTTTGGCTGATTGGATGTCTCCAAGCTATTTGTTTTAGTAACAGTTACCTGGAGCTGTTATCAATAACTGTTGAGGTGTTTATTAAACAAAATGGCCTTGTTTTAGGTGTGTGTTTTAGCAACAGTTACCTGGAACTGATATTAATAATTGTTGAGGCATTTATTAAACAACAAAATGTCTACCTAGGCAATATGAAGTCACTATGGTTAAGTAGGCCCAGGCAGGCCCTAGGGGTTTAACAGGTTTTAACATGGAATCGGCCCTAACAGAAGGAGCCAAGATATCCTTCAACAGATGAATGGATAAAGGAGATGTGGTTTATATATAAAATGGAATATTACTCAGCTATCAGAAAGGATGAATACTTACCATTTACACCGACATGGGTGGAACTGGAGGATATTATGCTAAGTGAAATAAGTCAATCAGACTTATTTCATTAAGTCAATTATCATATGATTTCAATCATATGTGGAATATAAGAAACAGTGCAGAGGATCATAGAGAAAGGGAGGGAAAACTGAATGGGAAGAAATCAGAAAGGAAGACAAACCATGAGAGACTCTTGACTCTGGGAAACAAACTGAGGTTTGCAGAAGGCGAGATGGGTGGAGGGATGGGGCAATTGGGTGATGGGAATTAATCACATGTGATGTGATGAGCATTGTGTGTTAGACACAACTGATGATTTACTGAATCCTACATCTGAAACTAATGGTGTGCTATATGTTGGCTAATTAAATTTAAATTAAAAACAAAACAAAACAAAACAAAAAACCCACAGCCAAAAAAACAAAAACAAAAACAAAAAACCAGCCCATAAAACCAGACAAATCCAAAAGAGAGCTAGCTGATCTCCCTAGGTGAACTGTATGTAAGTAGAATGTATTAATTGAACTATCTTTTAATAATTATATACTTTTCAGGTTATAAGAAGCAGGCTCGTGTTTAAGCACAAATACTGAAACAATAACTGCTTATCAAAAAATTAAAAAAAATTTTTTGCAGGGTGCCTGAGTGGCTCAGTAGGTTAAATGTCTGACTCTTGCTTTCTGCTTAGGTCATGATCTCGGGGTCCTGGGATCAAGACCCCAGTTAGGCTCTGTGCTCTGTGTGACTCTGCTTGTCCTTCTCCCTCCTTCTCTGCTTCTCCTGGGGCTCTCTCTCTCTCAAATGGATAAATAAAATCTTATTTAAAATTTGCTTTAGGAGTCTGGATTCATAAATCCTTTTTGCTTCTTTTTCATGAAAATTCTGAACAAGTGGTAGGAGTATTTACTCAGTTATGTGAAAATCATTAGAATTCTCCTGCTTATTTCAGTGTTTTGTTATATCCAGTGGCCAAACCATATTTAACTTGTTTAATATGTACAATAGCAAAATGCATGAAAACTTGCATTGATTTAGGGGGAAAAGAAAAGAAAACTTCCATTGATTTAGTTCTAGGCCCCCCACTACATTAAATGAGTTCTCATTCTACCCAGACTCTCTCTTTTTCATTTCTTTTTTACATTTGAAAGCTTTATCATACTTGAGAAGATATAAAAATACACAACATTAACACCTAAAAAAATTTAAGATTTTAAAACTGGCTACATTTTCAACATGTTCCTTCTGATATATATATATTTTAAGATTTACTAGACTAAAATCAGACCTTATACTAGCTTTATCAACCTTTCAAAAACAAAGAAAATAGTTAAGTAGTTTATGTATTTATTGTTCCTAACATATCCAGTTATGGCAAGTCTTGGAGCCAAGCCTTCATAGGCAAGCTAAGTCGTGCTGTGATTTGACTGCCACACCACCCACCCTTCCTTTGCACTAAACTCTGAAGAAGGCAGCACATAAATTCCCTCAGAGATTTCTCAATGATAAATTCTACAGATGCCTACTAGGAGCACCTGGTTCTGGAAGCTCTCGCTCCAGGCATCAAGAGGTAATGAAGCAAATGGCTATGTGGTAGGGTGGTATGGCCACAAGGCCTTGGGGCAGTTGTCAGTGAATAGTTCACATCATCATCAGGAGTTACTTGTTTTGGTTCTAAAAAAATTTTTTTTTCAGTTTTCAAATAGTGATAGTAATAATAACCATTAACTTTGAAGTCCCTAAAATGAGACAGATGAAGTTCTCAAAACATTTTCAAAATTATTGTTCTATCTGAAATAAGTTATAGTCTAAAAAAAATGTCCATGGAATAACTTGAAGACCTAGAACTTTTATTAAAATATGTCAATACTTAGTTGATGAAAAGAGCAACTTCAGGATTTCCAGAAAGAACTATATAATCCCATGACAGTCTGAGTTTCCATCAAGCAATTCTTACAGCTTTCCATAGAAATTTTCTGAAAGAGAAAAACGTTGCGTATTTATTGTATAGGTACAAAGGTTTTAAAAGAACAACATCTGAACAAATGTGGCTATGAATTCTAGCCAATAAAATTACCGAAGTATGCCAGAGGATTAACAAAAAGTGCAATCATCAAAGAACCACAAGTAGCAGTTGGCCATTACCATATTATTGTGGGCACACCAGAGAAGGCTTTGGGGGAGAGCCTGTGTTGTTCTGGCTGGAAATGGTCCTGCCCCTTCACCAAAGTGCTTGGACAGTAGAGAAGTCTTACTCACTTATGCTCAGAGGCTACCCATGAGGTCTAGACCAGGGGTTGGTTACTGCGCACAGTCTCACACCTGAAGGCATGTAATGATTATCTTGAGAGGACTTCACATGAACACAGAAACCCAGTTCTTTGACAGTGAGTCTCTTTGCCTTTATGCTTTGGTTTTTTTTAAGTTAACATAATCTTGATCTAATGGTAGAGGCACAAATTTCGTTTTCTCTCTCTCATGTCAAAGGCAATGTAATATGCTGAGGACATCCAATATGCATCTGGGAACCTCTTTTGTTTTGGAGGCTGGTAACACCATGCCCCATGGAATGTTTCACAGAGGACTTGGTATAAAAGAACCAATGGATTCACACCTGCCTGATAGCCATGACCACCTATTTTGTCCAATGCTGTATCACTTTAAAATCTGACGACTCTCCTTTCTTTACCTGAGGAAAAAGAAACCAACAATTACATAATATCATTTTGGGAACTCTCACTCATCAGTATGGATCTTCTAGATGAGGTAACTTTGATTTTATTGTGGTTTTATATGGCTCATACTTCAAAAAAAAAAAAACTGAAAATCACAAAGCTAGATATGCCATCAAAAACTTGAATTTGCCCTTGACATATAAGCTTCACCCAGAAATTAAATATTCCAGAAGGCTAAATTAATTGTCTTTACCCAAACTTGTAGGCTGACAGAAGATAAAGAGGTAAACAGTTCTATTGAGAGTAGGGATGATTTTAGGGTAGCTCATGATTTCAAAATGCTTTAGGAACAGAGACGTCCTGGCCAGTATAGGACCATGCTTTGGAGACACTGGGGTGCTTTGCTCCTACCTAAAGTTATAATAATCCATAATGGAAGTAGAGTTTTTAAAAAATGCTTCATGACATTATCCACAAGAGCATATGGTATTACTGAGGATGTTTATGGTTTTGTCCCACCTGCTGATGACACGACCCCAGAAAGACCACAAAGGTGGGACATAGTCATGGTAGAGGTTTAGCCTTTGGAAAAACTATGGAAATAATGACAGGGGAAAAACTATTGCTTGATTTTGTACTTTGGGCTAGGAGAATCTTAACCTGTCTTTGCAGTAATAAGGACACGTATTTCATGGGCACTACTGTTAAGAACTCTGTAAGCCTTACCTTTTATTCAGAAACTCCATTTTATTATCCATAAACCTCAGGGAAAGTAAAAAGAACTAACAGAATTCTAAAACCATAATGATGAAACCTCTCAAAAACCCTCAAACTTCTCAGGCCTTATTCCCATTAGCCTTGATGGCAACAAGATCAATTTCTCATAGGGCTCAGAAGTTATCTCCTTTTGCATTAATAACAGGCTGCCTCAGGAGTTTAAGAATTACTTCCAATTCAAGATTTACCATCTTATATGCCGGTATGAGTAATTACTCTAGGGAACTCATACAATACCTCTGACTGTATCACCAATAGGTACAATTTCTAAAACAGGCCCCTGAAGCAGTTGCTGCATGATCTGAGACATGGAGGTTTGGGTCTCTGAAAAAGGCACCAGAGAAAAACTCCTTGAACCTCAATGGGAAAAGATTTATCAAGTACTCTTGAGTGACTGTCACAGTGAAACTCCAAGATATTGGTCTTCAGGCTATGTCTCCAAACTTAAAAGACTTATTCCTGTCCACTGGATATCCATTCCATCAGGAGACTTGAAACTGAAGGTTCTTACGAATTTTCTGGATGATTCTGAGTGCAAGACCCAAGATGTCTGAATCATATAAATTGTCTGTTTTTCAGTATCCTTTTCCTTCCCTCTCTCTACACTAATCAAATCACACCCAGTGTTTTCCTCTGTCATTCTCTTAATATGATCTCCCTCAACTTCATCTTCTTAAAGTTTGACTGCCTCTTCCCCACACCATGATCTTTTACCATTTAAAAAACAAAACAAAACCATCAAATACTTTGGCATATTTTTCTCAGACCATTTCTTTTGTTCCTTTCAACACTCAAGGTAAATTTTCTTATACTGATCTTTCTGGTACACGAGCTTCTCTCCCATAACTGATGTTAAATTCAGTCTTATAAAAACTGGACCTTGGCCCATGTCAACAAAATGTTTCTGTGAAAGCCATAACAGCCCTCTCAGAAAAGCCTAGTCCAGTTGGGACTAACATTGGACTGAGTTTGGTCCAATAGTCAGATATGCTCTTGGCTGTTTTGCAGGAACTGAAGAATTCCTTGGGGAATAGAGTATTTGGTCAATGGCATTGCAAAATAATACTTATAATCCCAGTACAGTTCATGCCCCAGTAGGATCTGCTGCTTATGGGGCTATCAGACTTAGTGTATCTTGATGACCACATACTAATCCTGCATATTCAAGATAATTGTTATAGATTTTCATATATTCAAAACTACTACCCCTCCAAGGGATCATGTTTCTCTGAACAAAAAAATATCCAGAAACCTCCAGAAAGAGGCAAACAGAATCTACTTGGGAGAACTCCAAGAGGCTTAAGTGACTTTTTCATGCATGGTATTTGAATGACAACCTTCACAGTATGGATAATACAACTAGAAAAGCTGCATCCAGTCCAAAACTTACTTTCGACCCTAGCAGATGTCATGAGTTACACAATTTGTTCTCTGGAAACCCTACAAACCAGTTTAAGTTTATTAGTCAGAACCACGGATAATCATAAAGACATGAATTTTCTCTTAACTAGCCACTAGAGAATTTGTATTGTAGCCAACACTTCTTGCTGGACGTACGTACTCCAGCCAATGACATAGCCTGTGATTAGGCTAAAGGAAAACCTAGCTTTTCACCACCAACCTTGTTGGATTCCAGGATGAGTTTTCTGGCCTCAGTTTGATGATTAGGCCCCTGTGCACAGCCCGTTGAAAGGACTAATTACCATTTCTGTTTCTGGTTACTGCCAGCAATACAGTCAACGGATACATCCCACCCAGAGTCTTCAGTGCTCCTGGGAAGTCATGGCCATGTCAGTGTTTACAACGACTCATCCTGCAACAAAACAACAGGAGAGATTACCTACAGGCAGCACACTCTGGACAAACAACTGACCAGCAATGTCTCAGCAACAGTGAAGATCATCAGTTTACGTCCTGAAACTTGACAGTCTGGCTTTGGCTGAAAGAGATACTGAGAAAGAGAGACACAGCCCCTGACATTTGGGAACTGGCCTGGCACCATCTGTTAGGCTCAGTGCTGCCAGGAACAGATGTGGCCCTCACAGATAGGACATAACACTCTCCTGTTCAGTAGAAACAATTTCACACAACAGCAACATTAGAAAAGGCCATGTTGCAACTCCGATGGGTCAAGGCAAAGAGAAAACCACTCTTTAGTCACGTCTGAATGCAGTCTGAAACATGGACATAGTCCAAACCACAAAACTGAGCAAACACCCTTCCAAATTGTATATAAGATTTTTCAAGCTACTCAGTCATAGATTTGACTCTACCTCCTGCCAGCATCCATTGCAGAGCAAAGACCTGATTCCACAAACCTGTCCCTAAAGCACCCAACTCGGGCCCAAATCCTATTGTGTTGCCTTCACCATGCTCTAACTCAGGACTCCACATTTCCTCTTGGTGTTGTCCTTCATTTCGATGAGAAATAAATTCAGCTTATTCAATCACAAGTCTGTTCCTGATGGTCTTTGGCTGGAGGACAGGGTAGAATGAAGAACCCTGCTGAGGGTATGTCCTTGGGTACCTGGCTAGACACACTTCCAAGGACTGGTTTCCAAAAAATTAAAACTATTACCAAAGAGGATGACCCCAGGTCACAAGTTCAAGTTGTAACCTCCCACTGATTGAACTGCTTATTTTATTACCCTTTGTGGTGTAAATAGTTAACATGAACTATTTAGAATATCATGATTGTGTCATTCTGTTAAAAATATTTTTATTTATAAAATCTTCATGTGATTCTGATGCAGAGATCAGGATGGAAATCCTTTAACTGTGCCAGTGGGACTCAGGGGAAGGTCTGGGTTTCATTATAACTTTGCAGTAGGAAGTTCTTGTAAAATCTTTACTCACTATCTCCTTGGGCCCTAGAATAGTGCTTTAAGGTCTAGGAGCACCCCTGAAGCTCAGAGAAATCATCTGCTCAAAATCAGAGTAGTTAGTAAATCATAGTAAAAATAATAAGAACTAACATATACTGAGAACTCCCTGTGCTATGCACCGTTCTGAATCCTTTGTGACTTTAACCTCACAACTCCAAAGCAGGCACTATTATTAGCGTTGGTGGCTAAGGGGGAGACTGAGCTACACAGATACTCAGAAAACCTGACCCCGGTCTCTGAGCTAGGAGGGGAGTATGGAGCTGGGCACTGGGGCATTTTGGTCCAAGACCCCTGCTCCTACACACCACGATCTGGGGCCCAGCACGAACCTGGCCCAAACCCTGTACTTCCATGTAAGCTCTTCTTTTCATTCAGCTCCTCTTCTTGAATTCCCCTCTTGGGAAGAGACAGGACAAGGTGAGGGCAATGAGGGGCACAGAAAATTGTACCATCCAGCCCTGGCAGGGGTGCCTTCAAAATGGGACATTTCTCCTTGATGCCCAGTTCTCTTTTGCACAAACCTATGGGATAAGAGCAAAGCTGAAGCCAGGGGTGGCTCACATGCCTGACTTGTTCCTGGTGGAGCCTGAAATTCCTCTGAATATAACAGAGTTTCTCCCGGACTTACCTACCTGGTCCCAGGGGGAGACATAGGGCTCCCGGTCGAGCTTTATGCAATTAATATCCTTCTCCACCCATGAAAGTTGCAATGGGGTTGGTTCCCAGAGTGTGTCCGCAGGAAGCCCGGTTCTCTGTGGCTTTTACTGTTTCCAAGACCCTGGGCCCTGAGCAGGGGCTAGACCAAGACAAGGGAATACTGACTATACATATGCCATCAGCATCCCCAGAGAAACTAGTGTTTCTCCACCAAAAAAAAAAAAAAAAGAAAAAAAAAAAGCTTTTTAGGAGAAAAATCATAACACATGTAACCAAAATACAATCTCCATTCCTGGTTTTCCTTCCCCAGAATTGACCTTGATCTTGAAGGCAGAGCAAACCATGACTTGGTATTTGAATACTCTTATTACACACCCCTGTCGGGGAACAATACCTCAAGTTGTCTCCCATTTTATAGGCCTACACATCAATGGCCTCAGAGTTTATGTCCCTTCCAGGTCCACTTCCTCAGGAATTCCTACCTTTGTCTGGGTAGTTTGTCCCCACCGGTCAGCTATAGGAAAGGGAACACCTACATCTGTCTGCCGATAGTGGTGCCCAATATTTACACAAGCAGAGAAGATCAGTGGGTTGGAAATTATGGGTTATCATGACTCTGTACCTTAAGGGCACATACAGAGACCAACAAACAGAAGGCCGGGCCCACCTGTTCCCAAGGAGGGGCGGCAGCCCAGGCTGATTCTGTGCAAGGCTGCACCTTCTGGAACAGGCTGCATTTCTCCAAAGCAAACAGACCCAGAGAGCAGAGGTGTTTTCTCAAGATCTCAGACAGTCTGAGCAGAACAAATCCCAGGTCCTCAGCTCCTGACACCTGACCCAGTGCTCTCTGGGGCCTCTTGATGTCAGGATCCAGGCGGGTCACAGCAGTGTGTATCTTTTCCCCCTTCCTCCAGCAAAGGGCAGCAGTTTCTATATAAACTGTCATGGTTGATGATTTCCTGACTCTGCTTCAGGGAAGCTCCAGCAGACTGCAGACCTTGGGCAGCAACTTACCCGGCTCCTGGGAGATAGGTCTGTTTCCTGACTTCAGATTCATCACCCCAGGCTCTAGAATTCAGCCCAGGAATACGAGTCCTCTGCTTAAGAATGGTAAACCCTCCCCAGACCTAGGGAATGAGTCTAAACAATCGAAACCAATCAGTGGGTCCCCATTCTTCTTGCTAATGAACATTTCTGGGACACCATGCAGGGACCCTCACACCTATATCTGCTGGAAGGTGTCTGGAAGAGGTTTCTTTTTCTTCCTCCCTCCCTCCCTCTCTTTCTTTCTTTCTTTCTTTCAGATTTTATTTATTTATTTGACAGAGAGAGATCACAAGTAGGCAGAGAGAGAGGGGGAAGCAGGCTCCTTGCTGAGCAGAAAGCCTGATGCGGGGCTTGATCCCAGGACCCTGAGATCATGACCCAAGCCAAAGCAGAGGCTTAACCCACTAAGACACCTAGGTGCCCCTGAAAGAGGTTTCTGGTGGGAGATGGTGGGGGGGGGGTACTCACAGAAATCAACAAAGAAAGAAAGAAAAACCCCCTTTCCCCCTCTTCCCTGTTGTGTGGCAAGGAAGTGGTTCTTGGAGCTAGTGCAGGCCTCTCACACCCATGAGGGAAGGTTCTGCTGACACCCTGAGGGGGGGGGGGCAGGCTGTATATCAGAAAGCATTTTCGTCCATGAAGGCACTGAGCTGCCAAGCCATTCCAGAGTTGCCTTCATACACTGGTGGAAGACAGTAAGGGGTGTCCCCTCTGAAATCAGGGACCCTGGTTTCCTGTCTTTACTCAAGAAGCACCAGTGGATTCTCTGGGCAAAGGGTCAGTGTCCTCCCAGGCCTGGTGGCCGCGATGCAAAACAAAAGCGGCTACTCTGGAGGCTGGATGCTGCTCTTAGCAGAGGCCCTTCTGAAATTGCTAGAACTCAAGGCAATCAGTTGTGATTTGTTAGCGTCCGCAAGCCAAAGAGCACTTGTGCATAAAGCTCGGAGACCATAAAGAAAACAAGAGGAGGGGAAGAGATAAAGACAGTGAGTGGCATGTGGCCTGGAAAAGTACGGAAATGAAAATACAGACATGACCAAGCTTAGGCTGACCTCTTGTGGCTGAGACAGAAAAAGGCGTTCCACTAAGAAAAATGGTGCAGTTGGGCCAACTGCAGGGATGGGGGGTGTCGAGGGCCACGGCCTGGAGTCGGAGAACAGGAAACTTGAGCCTCTCATTCCACCTTCATTTTTACTCATCCCCTTTATTATTATATGTCACATTTCTTCAGTAGTCTTTTTCAGATAGCTATAAGAAAGTAATATTTAACTTTAGTGACATTGATGAACTTATTTCTGGCTAATAATAAATTATTATTATGGCTATTTATGCTTTTGCTAATAAGCCATTCTCCTAGTGCCATTAGATGAGCCCTTTCTTTAGATGGTCAGCATAACACAGGAGAGATCTGTACAGCTAGTCGACCCGATGCTAAGAAAATGTGCCTTGTACATTTCCTTCTTCATGAGCAGGCCAGCAGGGAAGACCTGTTCCCATTTTACTTAGAGGGAACCTAGTAGCAATGCCTGAAGTCACATTGCCAGCGGGCGCTAGATGAGGCCTTGCATACGGGTCCCTCAGACCCCAGGGTCCAGAGGTGGAGCTCATGGTCATCACTTCCTTCCAGACAAGCAAGATCTGCACATTGCCTCATTTAATCTTTAAAGCACTGTGTAAGGTACTTAATATCATGCTCACTTTATAAGTGAGGAAGCAAAACTGAGGGTCATGGACGTTGGCTCTGTGGGAATCTGAGCCTTGGCCTATTTCTAAAACCCATCCCTGTCATTTGTCTCCACTTTTGGAGATTATCCACCGTCTTGCCATCTTTCCCCCCCACTTCCCTCCCTTTCTTGTATACGCCTCCCTTATATCCCGGGCTCCCGAGAAATTGTCATTGGCATTTGTTGCTGTGGTTCTCCTTGAAATATTAGTTGATAAAGAGCTATCATTTTTTTCCCCAGGGACATTTGCATTATAATAGATAAGGAGCTTTGAACACAGAAAGCTTGTGGGATTGAAAGGAAACATGTCAGACTGTAAAAAAATATATGAGCCCGGGACATTTGGGGAGCAGGTAAACAGAAATCTCCTTTAAATAACCCCACAAAGACGACACTGTCCTCTGCAGCCTGGGGTTCCTAGACATCAGATTACATATCTGGTGTAATTGAAAATCCAACTGGAGGCAAGCTGTTGTTTACTCAGCGCCCTGGACAGATTTAGTACTAGACCAATGCACATGCCACCTGAGAAGAGCAGGAGGCAGCTCCTAAACCAAACAGAGAGGTCCCCACCCGTCATTTTGAAAACATTGCTATATTTGTTATATTGCTATAATTTCCAAAATACAAGGGGCCAGAACATTTTAATTCCAATTGATTCACAGTTTTCATTTTTCCTAAAATATACTTGAATAACAGCAGACTGGTTTAAGATATTGTCCTCAGCAGAGAAGCCACTCATAGGGCACTTACTAAGGTCAGGACAGTTCTGCCCTTGACTCCAATGTGATGGCTCTTTTCCCCACATCAAGCAGTCCTCTGATACCAACTGGGTGTCCTACGATTCAACTCAGCTCTGTCACTGTCTACCTGGAGATGACAACAGATTCCACAGGTGAAGGCCTGAGTCCCACAAGACTGCTCTTCACTTCAGACATGAGTCACAAGTCCAAGCTCTCACCTGTACTTCTGGCCAACTGGCTAGACATCAAAGGTTTCCAGGAACCCTGCCTTGCATTCCATTCATTTGCTGGAGTGCTCCCAGGACTCAGGAAACTTACTTACTACACACTACCTGTTACAAAAGTATTAAAGGGCACAATTTCATAGCCAGAGGATGGGATACATAGGGCAAGGTATGGGGATAGGGGTAGGGACCTTCTTTAACTACTCTCCCCAAATCTCCCGGCGTTCATGAACTGGGAAGGAAGCTCTCAGAACCTCAACCTTTTGAGTTTTTCTAGAGGTTTCATTACATAGGCATGATGGATTACATCATTGGCCATTAGCAATTGAACTTGATCTCCAGCCCCTCTCATCTCCCTGGAAATCAGGGGGTGGGACTGAAAGTTCCGATTCTCTCATCACAAGACTATTCTGTGGCAACTAGCCCCATCCTCAGGTGCTTTCCAGAAGTTGCTGCATTGACATAAACTCAGATGTGGTTGAAAGAGGCTTGTCATGAATAGTAAGACACCTTTATCATTCAGGAAATTCTAAAGGTTTTAGAAGAGTTGTGCCAAAAACAACGGGGAGGAAGACTAAATACATTTTTATTACAAATCAGAATATCACAGTCAGGCAACCAGACCCCATGTTAAGCATTGTTTCTAGATTATTTGATTAAATCCCCACAGAACACCTATGAGGTATATGGATATCTCCATTTTACAGATGAAATATCTGACTACCAGAGGGATTAGGTGGCCTGTATGGGCTGTAGGATTGGAGCTGGCATCTGAGTTTAGACATAGTCATAGTATTTACCTCATTTTTTGGGTAGTAAAATGAAATATCAACTCTGATATTTTAGAAATTATCCTTTTCCCTCTGTGGTAGTTGGTAATGATGGGAGGAAAAAAATTCTTCCTCTACCCTTCAAGGTCTTCCAGCTAGATTAAGAATTAAAGTGCACCAACTTGCATTCCCACCAACAGTGTAAGAGAGTTCCCCTTTTCAGAGGAGGGATATTTAAAGAGAAAAAAATAATATTCATCCCTTGAATGAAATCCGGGGTCTCCTCACCCTTTCCACAAGGCAAGAATCTTAAAAATTCACTAATGATTTTTGATGAAGAATAGAAGCAGAAAAATGTCCACCTTTAGCCTAGAAGGCAGCCCTATAGCCTGCACCGTTCCAATAAGAATAAAAAAATGTGCTGGCTGCTACATCCTTACAGGGTCTCATGACTGCCTGTACATCTCACTGGTAGTTAATACTGAGCTGAATGATAAGCACCAGAGAAATCTTGCAGAAGTCGTTTTACAAGTCGAAATTCGAAGAAAACATTTATGATTGAATGTTCCCTGCACATTCCCCCCTCCTTGAGTACTAAACGTATAACCACCAGCTTGACACAACAGAAGTGCAGCTGTTTTGGCCCATGGGCCCTGTCTTTGTGCTATAATAAAAGCGACTTTTTGCACCAAAAACAACTCAAGAATTCTTTCCTGACCGTTCGCTGGGGGCCCCACATCAGTTTGTATGTATTTCTGTATTTATAGTATGTTTTGAGAAAAGATTACTTAAAAAAAAACCTAAATTGGAAGGGGAGGTGAACCATGAGAGACTATGGACTCTGAAAAACAATCTGAGGGGTTTGAAGGAGCGGGGGGTGGGAGGTTGGGGGAACCAGGTGGTGGGTATCAGAGAGGGCACGGATTGCATGGAGCACTGGGTGTGGTGCAAAAACAAGGAATACTGTTATGCTGAAAACAAACAAACAAACAAACAAACCTATACTAGTCCTCTACACTCTACCCCACAAAATGAAATACTACACACACATACACCCAACAGCTTATGAAAAACAGGAAGCCAATCCCAAAGAAACAAAACGCCTCATTATTTCTGCACATTTGTGAATAGTGTGAGCAAAAGTGTGAAAACTTTTGCTCAAGAAAACAAAAATCAGTGGGCCTGGGAAACTCCCAAAACATGATGGCAGGGACACTGTAAGGAGAAACTCGAGATGCTTGGATGTTTTCTTTTAGAGCAGTGTTAGTTCCAGTTTTCCGGATTAAGTTTCAGTCTACAGCAGTTTAAGAACAGATTTGGGATCATTTTATCTGCATATATGGACTTACTTGTTGAAAGAGATTTCATATATTTTTGTAGTTATTTTTGTATATTTTTAGAAATATCACATCATATTCTTGGAGACTTTTTTTTAAAAAAGATTTTGTTTATTTATTTATTTATTTATTTATTTGAGAGAGAGAAAGAGAGAGAATGGGGAAAGAGGCAGAGGGGGAGGAAGATGGAGAGAGAAGTTGAAACAAACTCCCAGCTGAACATGAAGCCCAACTCAAGGCTGAGTCCAACTTGAGGCTGAACAAACCCTGAGATTACCATCTGGGCTGAAATCAAGAGTCAGATGCTTAACCCAGGCACCCCTGTTCTTGGAGGTGTTAAGTCAGCTTTAACTAGAATATTCCCTGATTCTATTCTGAACCCTCCTGACATACGCTAAAATTCAGCAAGGTGTAGTGGAAGGACTTGTAATTAGAGCAACTGTGTTATAGTCTGCCCCCACTTAGTGCTGAAAGGACCTTAGATGAATTGCATGACTTCTCAGGCTGCACTGTGTAATTCTGAGTCTAACTATCTGAAGTTAGGTCAGTTTCACAGGTTAAGGGCAAACTCCTCTGCAAGACGGCCCTCACTTCAGATACCAGCCCATAGTTTGGGGGTTCCCAGGCCGCCTGCACTTCTGACCCACTGGCTACAAATTCAGGAATTCCTGTTGTGCCTTGAAGCTTGAAAATTTGCTAGAATATCTCACAGATTCAAGAAATTAAAATTGTGAGCTTTTAAATAAAGAATACAAATGAAGAGAGGCACAAGCTGATGTCTGGAAGGGTCCCAAAGTGAAATTTGCATGTCCTTGGGACATGTTCCCTTCCTGGCCCATTAATATGTGATCAACAACTAGGGAAGCTCACTTGAGATTTGGGTGTCCAGATATTTTATTGTGATTTCATTATGTAAGTATGACTGATTAGCATTGGCCACATGATTGCATTCAATGGCCATACCCTCTTCCCTCCCAAGAGGCTGGGTTAATATCATGTTACCCTCCAATACCATGGCTGGTCTTTCCAGCATGGGCTGTCCCCATCCTGAAACTAGGGGTCCACCAGAGTCACTTCATAAGCATAAACTCAAGTATGGCCCAAGGTGACCCACCATGAGGAACAAAGACATTCTTGCTACTCAAGAGTTTCCAAGGTTTAGAGTTTCCTTCCTAGGAACCAAGAACAGTCTATTGTATAACAGGCTGTTTGCTCACAGAGTGTTGATGTGAGGATTCTATGAAATGAGGAACTGTAGAACACAGGACAGCTTTTCACAATTCTAGATCTATCTCTAGAAGTGAAAAAGAGAAGATGCAGGAGTTTCATTTATGTTTGGGCATCTTGCTGGAATGCCAAAAGGAACTGAGTTGGCTACATAAAATTGGAATGTTCCCTGACTACTGAAGCTTGTAGGCACCAAGGGCAGGCCACCCCAAAATGGTCCACTTGAGCATATAGACTATTGTTGAGGTGAAGGCAATCAAGACCCTGCAGGCACAAGAGAAACTTTTACCCCCTTAGCTATATAGAGTAATCTAAATTAAGGGTCTTTTCTAGGTAATGGTTATTGCCAGAGATACATTTTTTCTAAATGACCTATCTGTATGGTAGGTGAATATCTAATTAGCAAACATCTGGTCTTTTTTTTCCTCCCATGAATTGCATTCCTTCCCATTGAAGTCCCAGACCCCTACCCCCTTGTCCTTAGATCAGTTTGACATATATGTCTCATTTTGCGTGTCTTTGAATTTCATGTCTACGTGTATTCTCATAGGTACAAAATTAAGTTTGATTTTCTCTTATTAATCTGTGTCACAGCAATTTGATTCTTAGTCCAGTTAGAGAGACATGGAAGGGGGCGGGAAATTCTTCCTCTCCTACAAGCTCCATAGTCTGCCTTTGAAGGAGAGGGTCTATGCCGTTCTCAGTCAGGTGCAACTGTGGGATGGAAGGTGAGATAATCCTTTCCTTATACTCAGCAAGGTTGAGTTCCCATGAGACTGGAAGCGAGGAGGGTCAGTGCCACCCTTACTCTTGCCTGAATAGTCACAATGCATAGATCCCGCTTTTACATGCTAATCCCTGGACTTCCCTGTCTGAGGATGTTCTCTGTCCACCGAAGCCTGTTTTGCTCACTGGAGATGCCTAGAATTCATGAGAAAGAGAAAGGACTGGACTCAGATCCTCTCAACCTCAATTGCGAAATCTAGAGTTCTTTGAGAGCTATGCCCCTAGACTAGGAGGTCATCCAGGAAACTAAACCTCTATGCCTTTGACTAGTATATCCTGCAGGAAGCCAGAGAGAGTGTGCTCACTCAAGGGAGGAACTAGACTATAAAGGCTGTTGAAGACAAGACCAAACCAGCCTGTGACCAGTGCTGAACTGTCACCAAATTTCCTCCTCATTATAATACTAAAAACTTTGCTCAGGGGTGGAGTTGTTTTTGTTTGTTTGTTTTGTTTTTAAAAGATATTTATTTATTTATTTATTTATTTGACAGAGAGAGAAATCACAAATAGGCAGAAATAGGCAAAGAGGCAGGCAGATAGAGAGAGAGAAGCAGGCTCCCTGCTGAGCAGAGAGCTCAATGCAGGGCTCGATCCCAGGACCCTGAGACCATGACCTAAGCCGAAGGTGGAGGCTTAACCCACTTAGCCACCCAGGTGTCCTAGGGGTGGAGATTTAACATGCTAATGAAATACGTGATCCATATAAGAACAAGTTCTGTCCACTGGGTCTGCACACCCAACCTCACGTATCTCCCTGCCCCAACCTGCCGAGATGTCACTCCTTTCCCACTTCACCCCTTCTAAGAATTTTCCCTGGCCTCTGTTACGGGAGCTAGCCAGAAGGACATCGTCCCCTGGTGCTCTTTCCCTTGTGCTCCAGCATAAGCCCTAATAAAAGCCTCTCCTGGAACTCCTGTTTGGCTTCTAGGCAATTTCTACTGTTTTGAGGGCCCAAGAAACCAGGTTAGTTCCACATTTCAGCAACCATGAAGGGGCTCTGGAGAGTCTTTCTCTCCCTATGAGATAGGGTCTGGGACCCTTCAGGGCAGACTGACAGATGAAACCCCATCGCAGCTGGCATGCGGCCACCTGAACATTTGTTCCAGTGTCATGTCCAGGCACATCTGTCTCTGGGGTCCCGGGATTCCCTCTGCTCTCATCCAGCCAATACGTTTCCCTTTTCCCTTCCTTCTCTCCTCCTTCAACCTCCCTCTTCTTTCCCACACTCTTTCCCCTCCTTCCTACCCTCTCTGGGGTGGCCCCAGACCTCTGCATCTTCACTGCTCTCAGCCTATGCCAACCTGCTCCCTTGTGCTCCCTCTGTGCTCCCCATCTGCTTGTTCTGGCCAGTAACTGGCCAGCAGAGATGGGAGGGCTTGCCCACTGCCTGTAATGGCTGTAAGTCTGTGAGTCCCAGGAAACATTCTTTTTTTCTCTTTTCTTCTTCTTTTTGGGTAGAAATGGTTGACTTTCTGGGGCCTGATCACCCCAGAGCAGGTGAACAGATTCGTCTCCCTGCACTGGTTCCTGTTTGGTCTCTCTGCCTGAATAGACACCCTTGATGAAGGCAGGTTGAGTGGTATTTCTTTCTTTCCTTCTCTCTCGTTCTCTTTCCCCCTTTCCTTCTGCCAGCTGTCTCTGCTTTATCCACTTCTGGCCTTCAACCTGGAAACTACACATTTCGGTTTCCTTATGAAACTCCTGGGTTTCTCCATCCTCTGTCCCTTTTGGTGGGGAGGAGAACAGTACAGAGGTCTTTGTCATTTCATTAGCTGGAATTGTCACCTGGTTAGATCTCATTGTTGTCTCCATGAAGGCTGCCTCAATAATATGTGGGCACAGGCTCTTTCTGACCCTAAAATCTGTTTCTTCTCTCTCTATTTGGTTTAGCCACTAATTATTTATTCCTCATCCCAAAAAAGAGTTGGGTTAGGACTGAGCAGGACATGGATTTGGTGTAAGATTGGAGAAATTCAGAGGCCTACTTGTACACACAGTTCAGCACTGCAGGAACCCCTCCTCTCCTACACTTGTTCCTCTCTCCCTTCTCTGTAGCCTCATTCCCATAGTAACTGGGCTAAGAGCTGAAGTCCATTTATAGCCATACTGGGTGCCAGGGGCTCCATGCAGCCCCTGGTTTTTCAACAGCCAGAACACCAGGTTTATCAATAGTTAAGGAAAACGCTCAGGGAATCTCAAAGGACTCACCCTTGGACTGGGGAGTCTTCTTATCAACTGGGACCAGTTTGAATTAGATGGCTTAAAGAAAAAGAAATTAGTTTTCTTTGGTAACATGGCCTAGCACTCAAAGCACTTTGGATGATGGAGAGAAGTGGCCACCAAATGGGTGCCTTAACTTTGACTTTAGCTTAACTTTAGCTACAACTTTGTAAACAGTGTCAAAAGTGGAGAAAGAACCCTTAGGTACGACCTTTATGAAACTGTATCAGGACCCCCCACTTGCATGACCTTGCATGTGTCATACCCCATTCCTGCCCCATCCCCAAAGGATTCTGAACCAGATTTACTTACAGACCCTCTTTCCTGCTGCCACTGCATCCTGCCCAAGTCAGAAACACTCCTCAGAGACCAGCTGGCTATCCTCAGCCTCCAACTTCAATACTCCCTAAGCTCCTACCTTACACTAGTCCAGTTCCTAGAGACCCAGAACCCTCTAGACCAGAGTCTTTCTTCCATGGGACTCTGCTCAGGCTCCAAGTTATCTCCCTCCTTTGTCTCTATCCCCTCTGGGAGGTTGATAATGGGCAGGGTGGGGGGACTGGGGCTGGGGAATGGCTAGAGTACATCCCTTTCTCTATGGAGATTTAGGGATATGCAAAGAAAGGTTTGGTAGAGTTTCAAAAAAGTTTAGGGATGAGTTTGTCAGACTGGGACTGACCTTTTCACTGACCTGGTCATTTTAGCACTCTGTTGCTCCTCTGACAAGAAAGGTCTCATCACAAGGAAGGTTGGAAAAGGTGCAGATGGCTTGATGGTCACCAATTCTCCCCATCAAGTCTGCCAGGTTGGGGTGACACAGTCCCAGAACAAGACACTCCATGGGACTATACAGATGCCATAGACTGAGCCAGAACACAACGTCACTGCAGCGGCTTATTAGAGGGATGGATAAGATCTGTGAATTGTGATGAGGTTAGAGAGATTACCCAAAGACCTACAGTCTTTCTGAGGTGGGTAACAGAAACATTCAGAAAATATACTAATGGGAGGAGACCTGGAGTCTGCAGGGGAAAGGACATTGATTGCTATGCACTTTTTTTTCTTCTTCTTTTTTTTTTTTAATCAATCTGCTCCAGACACTAGAAGAACATTGCCAAAGTTAGAGGCTGGTCTTCAGATGCCACCATCAACCTCAGTAGAGGAGGCCTTCAAGGTCGATAACAGCAGGGGCATGGTAGAGGAGCTGATAGAAATAAGAGATCGGCCAAAAGACACAGTTGCCCTAATTCATCCACCATCTCGAGGTCACCCTCAGAGGTTCCAAAGACAGGACCACCAACAGGAGATCGCTACTCTCCAGGTGTGCTTATTGTTGGAAGGAGGGACATTGGAGAAGGGATGCCAGGAGCACTCCCTGTGTGATGCCCTAGCCACACCTGCTGCTTGCTAATCTCTCCATGAGAACACCTGCACCCTACACCCATTGACCAAATGCAGTGCCCGCCTAGCTCCAGCTTCTGCCCAGAGCATCAGTGTTCCTGCAGTGGAGACTCCAGCCACCCTTGCCAGGACAGATAGGAAGACTGAAAATCTTACAGATGCTAGAGCCATCTACTCTGTTATAACCCCCATCAGCCCCTCTACAACTGCAACTTCACCGCAACAGGAATAGATGGGTGGGCTGAGCTAAGGTAATTTACTCCCCCTCTTGCCTGTGAGTCATGTCTGCCACTATTACTCATTCTTTCTTATATGTGCCTGAGTGCCCTGTTCCCCTGCCGGGAGGATACATTTAAATAAAATTGGAGCCATCCTTTTCCTAAATATAGAATAGAATTCCAATGGAAATGGAACCTATCAGGGACCCCATCTATTGGCACTTCTCAACATTTTGGATCCTAACCTTCTAAATATTCCCAAGGATGTTAGGGGCCAAGTCAACTCTTCCATCTGGGACATAATCTATCCAAGGAAAGACTACAAATATTCCCCTAATAAAAAGAAAGTTAAAACCTAGAGTGGGATTTCCATGAAAAAGACTATATCTCCTAAACCCCGAGGTCTTAAAAAGAATCCACCTGCTATTTGCTAAATTTTTAGGAAATAGACTAATTAAACCATGTTAAATGTTAGGGCCAATTTAATGTTAAAACCTGTTTAACTATTAGGGCCTGCTTAGCCAGAGCAACTCCATATTGCCTAGGTAGCCATAGTGTTGTTTACATCCATGGACTTCATTCTGGGAATAAACACCCCTGTAGTTCCTGGTATGGTTCCGGGTATTGATTCCGGGAGTAAACGCCTTAACAATAGAAGCCATGTACCTTGGGTCTGTTGTTATGCCCTATAAAAGCAGCCTGTGAGATCGGGAGGGGTTCGCTCTCTTCGGAGGCGGCCCTGGCTGGTCAGTCTGACTTCTAATGCTTGGCATAGAACAAAGCTTCACATAACTTTCACTTTCATCCCATTCATCCAGGGTCCCAAATCCATACACCTTACTTACCCAGGTTCCTGGAGACACCCAGTATTTTACTGTGATGGGTCTTTATGATTTTAAAGAGTAGCATCTTCAAGATGCTACATCCCTCTCCACTCTAACTCCCAGTTCTTTCTCTCTCTCTCTCTCCTTCCTTCCTTCCTTCCCCCCTCCCTCCCTCCCTTCCTTCCTCCTTTCTTCCTTCTTCTTTTCTTTTCATTTCATTTCTTTTCTCTTTGAGACAGAGAAAAATAGAGCACAAGTGGGGAGGGCCAGAAGGAGAGAGAGAGAGAATCCCAAACAGGCTGTGTGCTCAGCATGGAGCCCTATATGGGGTTCAATCTCATGACCCTGAGATCATGAACTGAACTGAAATCAAGTGTCAGATGCTCAACTAACTGAGCCACCAGGTGCGTCCCTCTTTGCTTCTGAGTGGAGAAACCCTGATACTCTGGAAGCTACTCAGTATACATGGACTATAGTCCCACAGTGCTCCTGAGTCAGTCCCCAGCTCGTTGGAAATACACTGGCAAAGGAACTAAGAGAATTCAACTTAAAGAATGGAACCCTGTTACAATATATTGATGACTGGCTGATAAGAAGCCAGACAAAGCAAAACTCAGACATTAACCTTAACTTCCTGGAAGAAAGGGTATAGAGTCTCCCCGATGAAGGCTTGATCTCATGGCCACAGGTTCCATATCTGGGTTCTGTTGTATCTGGATTTCTAATGATGACCTAATTAAAGCCCCTGTTGGAGGCTCTAAAGTGGGAGGAAAAGGGGCCCCTACAATGGAATAGGGAATGTGAGCAAGCCTTTGAGGCTTTAAAAATTAAATTAGGCAGGGCCCCAGCAATGGGACTCCCCATTTTGGACAAACCTTCTACCTTGTGTATTCATGAGACACTGGGAGTTGGAGTTTTAATCCAAAAGCTGGGACCTAACCAGAGACTGGTGGGCTATTTCTCAGAACAGCTAGATTCAGCTGCACAGGACGGCAAGGCTGCCTACAAGTGGTTGCAGACACTGCCCTCTTAGCTGTTGAAGCTTCTAAGCTTGCTCTGGGCCAACACCTGGAATGTGTAACTCCCCATCATGTTTAGACAGTATGAAAGATTAAGGGGCACCATTGGCTAATGGGAGGATGGTTAGCTAAATACAAGTCTCTCCTGATGGACACCTCAGGTATTACTCTAAGAATATGTGAAACATTAAACCCAGCTACCTTGCTCCCAGCCACAGAGGAGGAAGGTTTGCAACACTAGTGTGTACAGGCAATAGAGGAAACCTATTCCAGTAGACTTGACCTCCAAGACAAGCCCCTTGGCAACCCAGTGATAGAATGGCTTATTGAGGGGAGCAGTTTTATAGAAAGAGGTGTCTGGAAAGCAGATTATTTAGTAATAAGTCTCAATGAAGTTACAGAAGCAAAATTCCTCCCATCTTAGACCTCAGTTCAAAGCACTGAGTAAATTGCCCTAATCAGGGCCTTACAACTGGGGAAAGGAAAGAGATTAAATATTCTTACTGACCCAGAGTATGGGTTCCATGTATTACATGTCCAGGCTGCCTTCTGGAAAGAAAGGGGGTTTCTAACAGCTAAAAATTCTCTGATAAAGAATAATGATCTGATCCCGACCCTCTTGGAAGCAACACCACTCCCCACTCTGGTGGCCATGGCCCACTATAAGAATCACCAGCATAACAGGTCCCATGTAAGTCAAGGGAACAACAGGGCTGAATGAGTGCCAAGGCAGTTGTTCATAAAAGCTTGATCAGTCATGGCTCAGTGACTGGGTCCTCCAAGCTCCGCAGTCACTCCCCAATATTCCCTATAGGAAAAGAAAATTGATAAAAAAATGGAGATATAAATAGAAGAGTACTGGATTGTTCATAAAGGATGACAAGGTCCACATTCTTGGGGCCCAAATGTGGAAACTCATGAAGTATTTATATAATACTACCCACTATGGGAGAGAGGCTCTATGGGACTAGGTACAAAAGACCTTTTCAGAAATGGGACTCAGAAAAATGGTATAACAGGTAACCTTCACTTGTGACTCCTGTGGTCCTGAGAATGCATATGCCCATCCAATCCCTCCTTTGTTACTTAATCCAGTCTAACACCAAGGTACATAACTAGGGGAAGTTTGGCAAAAAGATTTCACCCAAAAGCCTCCATGATCAGGGTATAAGTATCTTCTTTATGCTTATTGACACCTTCACAGGATGGGTCAAAGCCTTCTCCACTCCATCTGAGAAGGCATCTGAGGTTTTCAAATCCCTCCTAAAAGAAATAATTATTCATTTTGAACTTCCTGAGTCTCTCCAGAGTGCCAATGGGCCCTTCTTTATAGCCAAGGTCACCCAGAACCTCTTGACAACTCTGGGAATAACTGTAAACCACATGCCTCCTGGAGTCCCCAGTCTTCAGGAAATGTTGAAAAGATGAATCACACCCCAAAGAAAACCTTAGAGAAACTTTGTCAAGAGATTCATGAGCCTTGGGCCAAATTGCTTCATATTGCACTAGTCCCACTGCACCAAGACTAGCCTAGAATTAGTCCATTGGAAATGACAAGTGAGGAAGGGGAATCCTTCTTCACTGCTGAAATTTTACTACATGGGGAAATAAGCCGAGGCTAGCAGCATATTATTAACTTGGGCCAGATTAAAAAAAAAATCTATTTTGGGTTTATATTATTACTACCAGCACCAGCATCCCGAGAGGTAATTTAGAAGAGACTGCTCCACCACAAATTAATCCAGGGGATCTCCTCCTCCTTACAAAGTAGAAAGAGGACTCCCCAGAAGATTTGCTACCCAAGTGGAAAGGCCCCAGCTAGTTATCTTAGCCTTTCCAACAGCAGTTAAGCTACAGGTAATTCCTAGCTGAGTATGTCTTTCCAGGCTAAAACCTTTTTCTCCTGGACATCTTCAGCCCAGGAACCAGTTTAATCTTCCAAGCCCGAGGAAGACCTCAGATACTCATTCAAGAAGTGACCCTCATGGGGCGCCTGGGTGGCTCAGTGGGTTAAGCCGCTGCCTTCGGCTCAGGTCATGATCTCAGGGTCCTGGGATCGAGTCCCACGTCAGGCTATCTGCTCAGCGGGGAGCCTGCTTCCTCCTCTCTCTCTCTCTCTGCCTACTTGTGATCTCTCTGTCAAATAAATAAATTAAAAAAAAAAATCTTTAAGAAAAAAAAAAAGAAGTGACCCTCAGTGTCAGATTAGCAATTATGCCTTGGTGGATTGGTTTGTTAAATTTTCTTTTTGTCGCCTTTGTTTTACTTTTCCTTCTCTACCAGTACCATTTTGGGTCACCTCCACCCTCTGGGAAAGGTCTGTTCTGCCCCTCTGGGTCTAAAATACGGAAACCAATGATGATATGGATGAGATAGACTCTTCTCTTGGGCCTTCTCCTGGGAATGAGTTGGGAAGGAAATAACAAAGGGAGGGAAACCTGAAGAGGAAATCCAATTGTCAACTTTTCTGGCAACATGGCCTCAGGAAATAATTTTCCTAATGATTAGATCTATCATCCCCACCCACAAGAAGGGGTTCCTAAGCTCCAGTTTGTACTTATAAATGAAGATACTAATCTCACCTTGACTTTTAAAACCATTAGGAGCACAACACTTTGAATGGTAGAACTCGATGATCATGAAGACTTAAGGTGTATAGGGCTTATAGACTTTTGGAACCAAATCAGTCTCCAGATTTAGTACCCACTTCTCTGCGGAAAACAGGGACAACCCAGACAGATACCTTCCCCTACTGATATGGGAACATCACCCTCTATTTATCCTATGCCATTTTCCTCTTCAAGTTCTTCATGTACCCTCAACCAGACTCACTGGTGTGTGGACTCACCCCTACTCTCCCCAGGCCACCAACCTAACTCCTCTTAAAAGAACTCCTCTTAACGAACTCCCCTGAAAAGAACAGCAACCCCTTCTTAGAGGCTCATCTATCAGACCCCATTTGGCTTAGATAGCCAGGAGAGAATAAAAGAGGACCCAGAACTAGATGGAGAGGCCTTTGGATGGACAGTCTCTGTCTCCTAGATGCAGTAATGCACCTAACTGGGGTCCCTTTTTATAAAGATGGTTTAGTTCCTCTTTACCTTTCCAAACTTGTAGCACTTCCCATCCATCTATTCCCCTGTGGTCCACCATAATATAAACTACCCTATGAAGGGAGCTCGATTCCTCCTTCTCCTGTCTTCTTTGGGCAGATAATGTTCCCTTCCAGGGAAAGTGTACTTTGGGACAATTAGCCCTAAAGGGTTAGGCCCCAGAGAATTAGGCCCCACTATATATAAAGTCATTTCTCAAGCCAGACAAAAGAGAGCACTCTGACTCATCTCAGAAGAAAGCAGAGCAGCCATAAGACTGGATACCCCCTGAGGGTGTTTCACCTGTCATGAAACAACCTCAAGGAACCATATCCAGGCCTTAAACAAGCTGGTTTCAGATGCTGGTTGATAACTTAGAGGGCCTTTTGGAGTCCCTAAATTCTTTGGTGAATAAACTGTAGTTGACATTAGGTTGGCTCTAGATTATCTTCTGGCTGAACAAGGAATTGTCTGTGCAATTGTCAACCAAACTTGCTGTACATACATGAGCGACACTGAGGAAGTTGTACTGAATATTCAGATTTACAAATAAGTCAAATGGTTGCATGAGTTAATTATACCAATGACCAGATTGTATGGAACTCTATTACAGGCTATAGCCCTAACATTATCTGGTTTTCTTGGACTTTTTGTTGTTACTTTTGGGGTCCTGTCTTCTTAACATCCTGATAAAGTTTTCATCTTCCAGGCTTCAGGAGTTCCAAGTCAAGCTAATGGCAGTACAAGCATTCCATCCTACGCCACAACAGGAGAATCCGAGTGCTTATAAATCATTAGACAGTCAGCAAGAGATTTTTACAACTTCAGGGTAGGCTAGGAATGATGACCTCCCACTCAACAGAAAGCAGTTTCAGAAGATGAGGCTCTTCTACTTTGGCTCAGGTTCCTTCAGGTTCCCTAAGTGCTGAATCCAGGGTTCCAGGATAGCAATGCTCCTTGGGTATATCTTCCAAGAAGCTACAACTCTGTGTCTTTGAGTAGTATATCCTGCAGGAATGCAAAGAGAGGAAACTCACTGAAAGGAAAGATTCAACTATGAAGACAGGACAAGATCAGCCTGCACCAAGATGGACCTCAGTACTGAACCTTCCCCCTCATTATGATACTAAAATCATGCCTGGGGTAGAGACTGAGTATGCCAATGAGACACATGATATATGTGAAATCATATTTTGATGTTCTGTCCACTGTGCCTGTGCACCCAACCTCCTCTATCTTCCTGCCCCAACATGCCGAGATGCCATTCCTTTCCCATCTCAACCCCTTGAAAAGTGTTCCCCAGAGAGCCAGCCTGAAGGACATTTTCCCTTTTTGATGTTGACCTTGTGCTCCAGAACAAGCTCTAATAAAAGCCTTACCTTGAACTCCTGTTTGGCTTCTAGGCAATTTTTTGTTTAGAGAGCCCAGGGACCTGAATTGACACCATTAACACTCAGTTCAGCAAGCTCAGTCAATGACTTACAGGACTTGACAGGTACATTTCTGGCTTCCTCTTGTGGAGGCCGAGAAAATTAAGGCCATCCCACCTCAAGTTTAGCTGATGTGGGAAACTAAAGCAGAAGAAAATCATTAAAATTCCTTACCTAATGACAAGCCCTTGAAATAGAGTGGCGCTTCCCTGGGGATTCAACTGCCCTCACCTTGAGGTTTTGCTAAGGACAATCCTAGCCTCACCGACTCCCTACCCCAACCAGGTCCCACCAGAATCCTGTAAGTCTACTTTAACAATTCCTTTATCTCTAAACCTTCAAGATAGTGTCGAGAATCATTCCTGATACACATCTAAAGGGTCTCACGAGAAGATTTTTATTATTGGTAATAAATAACCTTTCTCCCAACAATAGCTAGCCCCTCATGGTCCTGGAGACCTTGCTTCCAAAATTCCTTAGAGACTTACGCCATCCCTAATCCCCTTTGTCCTCACCCACCACTGAGTTCACCCCTACTCTACCATTAAATACTCTGACTGTAATCTGGTTCCGGGTCCAAGTCCCTACTCTGTGTCAGGTATACTTGGGCCCAAGCTTAAGCTTGTCAAATAAACCCTCGTGTTATTGCATCGGTGCTTGGCTCCTTGGTGGTCTCTCGGATGTGAAAACTCGGGCATAACATTCTCACCTCAGATGGATTAGTTCTAAGGCGTGTTCTGTATTGGTCCCACGCTTCCTGAGTCACCTTGGTGACAGCTTGTTCAACTTCTTTATTGGCAATGTTTCCCTCCCTGTTTCCTTGCCTGGTGTTACCTTTATCATCCCAACAAGCTAAATGCCCACTAATTATCTACTCAGGGTATATTTCCAGGGAAAACTGCACTGAAACTATGACCAATCATGTTAGTTCCCTATTGTGGGTCCTGATAATGTGGATGTATTATCTCATTTCTGTTGTCTCTGAGTTCTAGCGTCTTGTCTTTACAACTACCATGTCCCATAGCCAATGGGCCACACATAGGAAAGCTGAGGTGGAAAAGGGGTCTGGGTTTACTCTGGTGGATGTGTATTTGTGTGTAAATGTGCGTGCACAGACAGTTCCTTTTCTAAAAGTAAATATTTGGGACAGCTTTTCCCTTACTGATATTCTGAATACTGACATGTCCATACTGATACTCCAGATTTTCATGTAGCCCCAAAGAAATACACCTGAATTGTGTTAAAGAAAGAAAAATGTCTTGAGGTAAATTATCAGATTTCTTACCACATTTATTTATTTATCAGAGAAAACTGTGATTTTGTGAGATGAAGTGTAACAGGTGTTTGTTCTGGTTTTCTCATGGTGTTTTTTCCTTGTTCCCTTGTCCTTTCTTTCCTCACTCCACAGTCCTTCTCCTCACTGGTCTTTTCCTGGAGCTCCCCCCACTCATACTTTAAAAAGATGATGGCTCCTCCAGGCACCTGCCTCAGGGTTAAGACATTTCTGCATAGCAACACATTTCCCCTACCTTCCTTCCTGCTAAAGCATTTCCTGAGGCTGGGTCTCCTGAGAAAAAAGAGTCTAAGGCCTGCCATTCAGGGTGTTGTTTAGAAGTTGTTGGTTGTCCTTAGAGTCAGAAGCTAGCTCTAAATCTTGAGAAAGAAGAGGCTTCAGATTTAAGTTTTATATTGGAGAATAGATACAATCTGCTTTGATCAAGAACCAGATGGAGAGAAATATCTTTTAAAATGGTCAAGTACTCTGTTTTTGTTTGTTTGTTTTATTTAATTATGGAAGTGAGTTTCAAGGATAGCAACTGGCTTACAATAGCTAAATAGCTCCAAAATCCTTTCAATAACCCAAGGTCTACCATGAAACATATTTACTTTGCTTCAGGTGATGAGGGAACAGAAGGCTGGCTGAGGACAAAGCAAAAGCTGATGCCCGGCAACCTTCTCAAACCCCTACTCCTGGGTGGGACATACGGTGACATTCTTTAGGAATCTCCCTGCTAACTTAATATTAATACCTTCCAAGAGGGAATAATGTCCCTGACAATGGCAAGGCCTCAAGGCCTCCAGTATCTTATAGGTCCTCTTTAGCATATGAAAGTTCTATTGAAACTTCCCTTTTCCTTCCCCCACCCCATGGTACAGAACCTGCTACTGCTCACAACCCCTGGGCAGCACCTTCTTCCTGCCCATGGGTCCTGTCCCTGTGCTTTAATAAACCACCCTTCTGCACCAAAGATGTCTCAAGAATTCTTTCTTGGTCATTGGCTCCGGACCTCACCCCATTGAACCTTACCTATATTCTAAGACTTCACCACAGGGAAGAAGGAAGTACAAGGCATTCTTTGTATCCCTGAGCCTCAGAGATTTTGTCCATAATGGTGCCACCAAACATCTCTTTGGGCTTCTCTTTGGAACTGGAATGCCAGGAAGAGATTATTGGTTTCTGTCAGTATTTCCCATTGGATAGTCCAGGTAGGTTAAGAACTCAGGTTATTTCAAAATGGATGGTGCTAAGAGATGAAAGAAGGGAGTTATTTTACTGTTGATATTTTACTGTTGATACTGTTGTGAGATCAGACATGATGCTTCATAGCTAGTAAAAATTCCTTAAATTAAATAGGGACTGGGAATTTGTAGAGCCCTAATATTCCCCTTTTGAGAATTAGGGTGTAGCCTTTTATGGCAGTCACAGTACCTTGAAGTTTCTCTGTGGAGAAAGGAGTTTGATGCAAAAACATAGGATGCATAACTAAAATATAATTAATTTTGTTGTTAGGGCCTACCTTAACTTTAGATGGCCTAAATTTGTTCTTTAGTAAAACAAGGCTACCCTTTTATCCAGTCAAGCTTGTTTTCACAGCTCCCTTACAGAAATACCCTAATTTCTGGAAATCACTCAACACAGAAAGCCCTTTTATGAGGAAAGAATCTGTAATAGTTGTGGTGAGGAGCGCCCATTGCCCACACTGTGGGGATTTTCCAGTTGGTCTCACTTAAAGTCCCTATGGGTTTAAAAGGTTAATACTAATAAACTAATGAAAATTGGTATCTTCCATGGCTTAGTTATATGGGGTTATCTATGAGGGGTGTGTGTGTGTGTGATCTGATTTGAACTGAAGACTTTTAATCTTCTGTGTTCATAGTTTGGGTATGTTTTCACATCGATCAAGCATACATAATAAACTTTTCTTTTTCCTAGAGGAGACAAAAGAAAATGAATGAATGCTGGTGAAAAGTGATAACTTTAGGTTAAAAGGAGTGTTACTGATTTTCTCTGTGTTACATGAATAATTCATAACAAAAAGGAGAAAGCAGAGCTGCTTAGGGACACAACATTTATTGAAAAGTTGTAATATTAAAAATAGGGAAGAATTAAGAGTTAGAGATAAAGGAATTTTCCGTTTTCTGATCTTTAATTCAGATATCCCCCTATGGTCTTTGACAGCAAAATGAGCACTGGGTAAAAGAAAAATTAGCGTGTGTATGGCTCTGTTGCTTGGGTGGGTGTGAGCAAGACGATGGGTTAGTAGCTTCTGTTTGGCTGTTCCTACTGAGATTTCAGCTCCTAACTTCTTTAGCTGCCTTTCCTCATTCCTGAAACAGACTTTTCTTTACTCTGTTTTTTTTCTCTCTCTCTGTTTCAAAGTGTCAGTGAATACACTCTTTACATTATCAATCTCTATAAACATATTTGAAAACAAATTTTAAATCTGACAGTACCAAGTTTTGATGAGACCAGAGAGCGACAGAAATTTTTATATATGCCTGATGGGATTATAACTTTTTACAATTGGGTAATATAAGCTAGAGAATTTGCATTTGACAACTCATTAATACCCCTCCTATATTTTCCTTATTGGTGAAATCAAGTTACTAATGTATATATTTCAAAGAATTTTTTGATTAAATTACAAAAACTAGTAAAACCAATTAAGTTGGCTAATTAATTACTAAATTAGTAAAACAAACAGACTAATAAAATTAACTCTTATTATCAAGAGTAGTAGTTGCAGGACGGTTATAGCATATTTTTGTTAACTATGCAGCATAGAAATCATTGTTTATAATAGCAAAAAAATTTTGAAATAACTTATCACCAAGAGAATGGATAAATAAATTGTGTATATTCATATCATGGAATACTATAGAGGTAGTACATGTATCAGCAGGAATGAATCTTAAAAATATATCATGGAACAAAAACCAGTTTTTAGAAAAATAAAGTAGATACCAGTTATACTTAGTCTAAAATATACAAACAATACTGTATATATTTTAAAGCATATAATTACAAATGTTCTAAAACTTAAAATATAGAAATTATAATTCCCAAATTCAGGGTTGCTGGGAGCTCTGATAGGGAATGATGGGTATATAATTAGAGATGGAATTTCAATTGGATCATGAGTCTATTACTTAAGCTGGGTGTTCATTGTATCCTTCTTTGTCCTTTGCTGTATCTTAAAGATTGCCTTCTAAATAAATTAGCACAGAACAACAGAAAGAACAAATACCATATTAATGAATCACTATTTATATGTCTTCTGTGGATCATATTTATTTGTAAACTTTGTAAGCCCTTATAAATTGAATATCAGAAGTGTTTGTCCAAAAAAGACTGGACTGGACTTGAGACTGGAAGAAAAACACACACTGTGGAAATTTGTGCATGCAACATTCACCAGTGAAACCCCAAAGAGTTACGAAAGGCAGATTAGTTAACTTGAGAACAAGTAAGTGATTACCTTTGCCCAACTGAGCTGCATTGCTTAGTCTATTCTGAGTTTCATCAAACATTTTGCTCTTCCATGGCCCTTGGGATGGTTCTATCCATTTATGTCTGAACTATTTTTATATTCCTCTCTGGATATTGTTTGTCATGCCTATGCCAGCATTTTTTATTTTTTTTATGTTTACTTTTCTAGAGGGTGATATTCTGTCTGAAGTATATATCAGAGCCCATTCATTTACTCAAGAGATATTTATTGAGAGTCTGTTATATGCCAATCATTGCTAGGTATTGACTCAACTCTTCTATTTTATTTTTATGTTTTATTTCTACTTTATTTCTTATTTATTTATTTATTTCTTATGACCCTGAAATCAAGACCTCAGCTGATATTGAGAGTCAAATGCTCAGGGATGTCTGGGTGGCTCAGTCAGCTAACTGTCTGCCTCAGGTACATGATCCCAGGGTCCTGGAATCTGCCTCGCATTGGGCTCCCTGTTCGGTGAGGAGTCTGTTTCTCCCTTTCCCTCTGACTCTTTCCCACTACTTGCATTCTCTGTCATTTTATCTCAAATGAATAAAATTTAAAAAACCTTAAAAAAAAAAAAAAGAATCAGATGTGTAACTGACTGAGCCACCCACTTGCCCCCTGACTCAACTCTTTTACATTGTTTGGCAAATGGCATTTGAATCTATTTTTCTGATTACTATTTGCCCACATAAGGAATGTTGCCTAGGTAGGCCAGAAATTTGGGGATGTTCTCAGGGATTTATTCCCTCCCTCCCTCCTTCCTTCCCTCCTTTCTTTCTTTTTTTTAAATTTCTTTTCAGCATACCAGAATTCATTGTTTATGCACCAAGCCCAGTGCTCCATGCAATACATGCCCTCCATAATACCCACCACCAGGCTCACCCAACCTCCCACCCCCCGACCCTCCAAAACCCTCAGATTGTTTTTCAGAGTCCATAGTCTCTCATGGTTCCTCTCCCCCTCCAATTTCCCCCAACTCCCTTCTCCTCTCCATTTCCCCATGTCCTCTGTATTATTCCTTATGCTCCACAAATAAGTGAAGCCATATGATATTGACTCTCTCTGCTTGACTTATTTCACTCAGCATAATCTCTTCCAGTCCTGTCCGTATTGATACAAAAGTTGGTATCCATTCTTTCTGATGGAGACATAATACTATATATACTATATAGATATAATACTATATAGTGTATATGGACCACATCTTCTTTATCTGTTTGTCCATTGAAGGACATCTTGGTTCTTTCCACAGTTTGATGACTGTGGCCATTGCTGCTATGAACATTGGGGTACAGATGGCTCTTCTTTTCACTACATCTATATCTTTGAGGTAAATACTCAGTAGTGCAATTGAAGGGTCATAGGGAAGCTCTATTTTTAATTTCTTAAGGAATCTCAGGGATCTCTTTCTAATACTTATTGTCCTCCATCCTTTCCAGGTCCCCCTAGAACCCAAATTAGGGCTACACATGTTTCTAAGAGGTCTCTCAAATCCCAAAGTCTTTTAGATTATGCCAGGGTTACTCATAGTTATTATTAAGCTTGTAAACATCTTTTACATTTTAAATTTTAGGGGGGAAAGTAAGAAACTTTTCTGAAATCAATTTATTTTTTCACTTGATATCAGTTAAGTATCAGATATTTATTTTTTCACTTGGAGTCATTTTTTAAACTCAGAGTCCAGAGGAGTCAACATGGAGCCATGCTGCATGTTGAAATATTTCAAAGGACTGAACAGCTTCTGCTAGCACCAAGTGTGCTGGCACATGACAGCAAGCAAGATTTCTGAAGCGGAAATTTGCTTTCAGAAAATCTCTGCAGTTACAGGGATTTCTACAGACAGTGCACAGTGATGTGTTTGTTTTTTCCAATTGGCTTATTCGTGGCTTCTATTGCTGGCACAGCATCATTGCTTTTATTTGCACTTATCCACAGAGTTTATGATAATAATAATAATAAAATAATAATAACAATAATAATAATAATAATTTTATTATTATTATATTTGTTATAACAGCTAAGATTAAGTCAAGTACCATCATGTGCCAGACCGTGTTTTAAGCAGACTGTGTTCTAGCCCAACCAGCCTAAGCCCACCAGGGACAAGCCACTAATCCTACTAAGTCAGATTATTGATGCATTGCGATGAGGGAGAACACACACTAGAGGAATGTGGTAGATCTTATCAAATAAAATCGAAAGTGCCATTCTAGGATTTTGGAGAAGGGTGAAATTTAGGTGAAATATATCTGCAGCAGCATCTTGATAGGCTAAAAGCAAAGCTGGGCTGTGTGTAAGAGGTCAGCATTAGGTCTGGATGCGAAGTGGACTCAGGATCCTTTAACTTTACAGTAAAGTTAAGGTAGATATGGAGGACTATAGCCAGAAACTCTTTATTCGGAGGTCTGCCCATAGCTTGTAAGTCTGGGCTCTGTTCCCTGTCAAAGTGATTTAGATTCTCTAGATGAGCATAGGATGCTTTTGTGGGAAGCTGCTAGGAGCAGAGACAAGTCTGGCTGACAGCCAGAAAGGAAATGGGACCTCAGTCCTGCAACTACAAGGAACTGGGTTCAGTCAACAGCCTGAATGAGCTTGGAACACTTTTCTCTCGAGCCTTTATTAAGGAGTACAGCCCTTCCTACACTTTGATTTTAGCCTTGTGAGAACACATTACTTAGCAGAGGAATCACGTGAACCCCCCTGGACTTAGGACCTACAGAAACTGTAAGATGATAAATGTATATTTTTTCACAAAGACAAAAAGCCCAAGCCAAACAGAGTGGGATGTTCCATTCACACTAGAATGATTTCAAATGGCAATGTTTCTCAGGATCTATGATTTAGAGAACAGAGTTTCTCAGTGGGTAAAGCAGCAGTTGTCACCTGACAAAGAGGACTTTACGACACTTTACAGCTGTAGCATGCCCTTGGGGGGAATATTGTCTGCTGTTAACTTTGTTGCCAGCTTTACCTTGTCTATGTGCCAAGCCTGATTTTTACTTTAAAGTCCAAGCTCATTTTACATTTCTTGAGGTATTGACTTATTTTATCCTTACAACATTCCTACAAAGTAGGTAGTATTATTATCCCATTTTAGATGAAGAAACTGAAGCACTGATATTGATCAGCTGACCAAATGGGAGAAAAAAAATCATAAGGAGAGGTACCAGACTTCAATCTAGGCCATCTGTCCTCAAAACTAATTGTGTATGTCCTTTGCTGTCTTGCTAAGTGAGCCTTTACATTTAGGCCAATAGTAAATATTTTAGCAAATGGAAATAGAATTCCTCTTAGGCAAGAAAAAGTAATTTCAACCATTTCTCAGGCCAGAGACATGGATGAGTACAGGAAATGGCACAAATGGGTAACTGAGAGGCTCTACATTAACAACGGTAAAAATCCTAACACACATACACATTCATTATGTGCTAGGGTAACATATATGTATTAACTCACTAAACTCCTACAACAGCACTGTAAACAACAGTGATCCCATTTTATAGTTACGCAAACCTCCGTGGCCTCTAGAGGTCAATTAACTTGCCCAAGGTCATGTGGGTTGTAGGGGGTAGTTAGAGTGGGGAGCCACACTTCAGTGGCCTGCCTCCAAAGTTCAATTTATGAACTACTTGGTTATATAGGAATACACAAGAATTCGAGGACACAGGGACAAAAAGAAGGGAAGTAGGGATAGAGGTGATATGGTGACTGAGCTCACTGAGAGGGAACAGAGGGACTCTCCAGCTCAGGTAGCTAATATTCATTTTGTCCTTGTTTATGCTGCTATGATATAAACATCTCTGTCTCTCCAAATCTTCCTTGCACATAAGGGTTTCTACAAATGGGATTCTTTGGCAGTAGAGTTGGGAAAATGAGTTTCAAAAAAAAAGTCACAAGATGGATAATGCAAGGCGTGTAATTCATGAGACACTAGAAATAACAGCCAAAGGAATGGGAAAAACATTACCTCAGATATTGGCAAATTTTTTTGGTGGTGGTAGGGAATTTGGAACTTTCCAGAGCATGCAAAGAGAGTTGGAGTCAACCTTACTGACATCGTAAAGACCGGAAGACTTTAGTTGACAACTATATGCAAATCTGTTAAGCAGTGAAAGTAAAAACACCCAAAGAGTTGAATGTAATTAAACCATTGACAAGTGATATATTAGTACCTGTTAATTATTTCTGCCAGCTAGCATAACATTAGGTATGTGGCTGTCCCTGAATAAATAAATATTTGTTGAATATGAATAATGAATAAATGAGTGCCTGGTTGTTTTTAAACAACAATAATTAATGGATAGAAGTCAATTATTGTATTCTGTTCTGCTTACAAACAATTAGAAACTCTTTCCCACCCATATGCTATTTATATCTGTGTCTGGTGAGTTAGAGTAGAGGCTACAGACGGTTCAGACGGTTGCTAATGCCTTCCAGTTTATGACAGTGGCACCTAATGCATATGTTAGGAGGGAAATCAACAAGTAGGTGGTACTTGATTGTCAAATTCCGCATATTGAAGTCAATTGTTTTTTAAGAACACAGGGCTTGATCCTAGGACCTTGGAATCATGACCTGATCTGAAGGCAGACACTTCACTGGTTGAGCCACCCAGGCACCCCAATGCAGTGGTGGTCTTGAGATAGGTAATAAGCATTCTTGGTTGCAAATAACAGAATCCACTCTACAGTTAGGTAATAAAATAAACTCATTCTTAGATCTTAGGTAGTTCACAGCATTATAGAGGGCAAGAGTATTAGGTATGTAGCCTCAGCAACAGGAATGATGCCTCAATAGTACCACTGGTAACTCCAGGAGAGAACCCCTGCTGCTACCATCAGGTACCAACCTTATAGGTGTTACAGGTGCAGGTGCTGTTTCCATGACTTTACCCAGTGCCCCATGTGCAGTGGGATGTCTCTCCACTACACTTAGTCATCCTCATCAGAAACTGCATTGCACATGGCAGCTAGTGTCTCTTCCAAATCCAAGGTGGGAATACATGATTGGTGGGAGTTGAAGTCACCTGTCTGTGTTTTAGTTACAAAAGAATCTGGAAATATGAATGTAAATAAATGAATTCTGGATTCTACCTGTAATGTGGGAAATCCAGAAAAGCTGTCCAAAACATGCTAGGTAGCCACACACATGGCATACATTCATCATGACCTTGGACTCACAGATGGGTGTATGCCGTGGCTACTGTGGATAAAACAAAGGGATTTCCTTTAAAGGATCTTTTCCTGCTACTCTGTTTTAATTAGTCTTTCCTGGTCTTGTGTCTTTTTTACTCTTAGTTATCATTTCTTCAAGGGCTGGTTATAGGGAAAAAAATGTTAATTCTTTTTTTTTTTTTGCAAGAATGTACAAAGCAGCTTTATTTTAATCTCGAAATTGTCGAAAGCCCTACCAGTAGGTAAAAAGGATAAACAAATTGTGGTATACCCACACTGTATAATACTGCTCAGCAATAAAAAGTAGCATGGCATATTTATATGAAATTCTCAGAAATGCAAACTAACCTAAAGTGACCCCAAACACATCTCTGATGGTCTGAGGACAAGTTGGTAGGGCAGCAGGAAAGAATGAATCAAAAAGGCACACGAGGAAACTTTTGGAGGTTATGAAAATATTCATTATCATGATTGTAGTGGTAGGTTCATGGACATAATGCAGAAAAATTCATCAAACTGCATACTTTATTTTTTTTTAATTTAAAATGTGGGGTATATATTTTCATCTTTATTTGCCAATCACTTGTTAACATATGAAAATATAATTGATTTCTCTGTATTTATATAGAAAATTATGAGAAATCCCAAAATTTTTAAAAAAAGAAATAAAATCCTAGAAGTAAATGTATTTAATAAGAAAATGTCATCAATACAGAGAAATCAATAAAAATGTTAATTCTTTTTATTAGTCATGCTAGATACAATTGGCTGAGCTTTGATATATTCTAGGCTCTATGCAAGAGAGCTTTATATACATTTCAAATTTATTCTTCACAAACCCTTCATAAACCTGTGAGATAGATTTTCTTCCAGCCTTGAATTTTACAAGTGAGCACATTGAGGTTAAGAGGAGTTAAGGTGTCTTGCTGGGATCTATAGTGGGATGCTGAGCCAGTGACAGAGCTGAAATTTGAGCCATGTCCCTAAGACTCCTACTCTGATTCTCTTCCTGCCCATTATATTACATCTTTCTCTTAAGGTTACATGCAAGAATTGATCTATAGGTTTCATTGTTCTCCAGGTTGATTAACCACTTATATGTAACTAGATATTGACATTTCTTTCCTTTACCAGTAAGTGAATGAAGTGTTATGAATTTGTGTGATTTATAAGAGATTCAAAAATATAAACAAAGCAATTGCCACAGAGTAGAGGTCCTTGCAGAGATAAATCCAGCTTCTTTGTGTTTTAGTAATGCGAAGGAAGCAAGTTAGGACTGCTGATCTTGCAAGAAATGCAATCACTCTGCACTGATTCCTGGGGATTCAAGAATGAGAGAGGCTCAGTCACTACCTTTCAGGGCACAGAGTCAGAACAGGACCCTGGTAGTTACTCTGTGGGTTTGGTTTGATCCATTTTTTCTGGTAACTCTAATTAGTGCCTCTTCTTTGACTCATCCCCCAATCTCTCTCACCATCACATCCACTAATACCAAGAAGTATTAGCTTTAAGTCTCTTTCCTCTTTCCAGCTTTGATGGCTGTAGATTTGCCCAACAACCCACTTAGCTCATGGATAAAGGTGAAACACAGGATGGTGTCTGCAAAAGGAATGATTACTACACCTTTAGAGGTCATTATGAATACTCAAATTTACATGTGACCATAACTCCTGCTTTCACCAGAGATGTTAGTTTTTGAGAATATTAGCTAATCCTGATTTCCTTTAAAATTCACATACACTTTTAAAAATTAAAGAGTCTTTTTTTCAAAGATTTATTTATTTGAGGGAGAGAGAGCATGAACATGGGGGTGAGTGGGAGATGGGGAGAGAGAGTCTTAAACAGACTCCACCCTGAGGGCAGAACTCCAACGCAGGGCTCAATCTCATGTCCCTGACCTGAAATCAAGAGTCAGATGCCCACTGACTGCACCACTGAGGTGCCCTTAAAGTTTAAGCTCTTTTATTCCCAACAGCCATGGATGATTTTTATCTTGGGAAAGATATATTGTTATTTTTATAAAAACAGGTTTGAGGACACGAGTGTAAAACAAACCTCTTCATATTTTTTCCTCTGCAGAGTGTACTTTTGGGTCTTTGTGCATCAGTAATCTGTGTTCCATGACATACTCAGGATGTACATGAGGGGCTCCTGGGGTAATAGCCATGGAAGAGTTGGGGGCACACTCACAGGTTCACAAACCCTTACCTGCTTCTCTAGGACCCATCAGCTCAAGCCATTTGGGGCTCTACAAGAACCTTCATTTGAAGAAAGGATTTCACTGTTCATGTGAGTTTGGAAACTACAGAGGTAGAGAAGGGTTGAGAGAAAGCAATTTGTTTCTACTTACCAATGACTTCAAGGGAGTACGTTAGGCTGCACCGTCAGACCTTTTTACACTTGGGTTTCAGTTAATTTTTTTTTTTCTTCTTTTCTCAAAGTATGAATTCTCAACATCCAATGAATCCATGTTCATTTGTCAGTTCAAAAATGTGCCCAAATCAAATATATATTGCTTGGGCAAGTCTGCCATTTTGGGGGACTCCTAAGTGATTTTGTCCATGAAAACAAATCTTAAAGAGGGTGTTTTTCACCAAAAAAAAAAAAAAAAAAATCAGGTGGGGATTTTTGCAGTAAATTAGGGAGGACGAACATCATGTAACATATCCTAGTTTGCCCTCTCATTTCTGGGAAGTGTCATGAGTTGTGCAGATCCTCCTGGATTTCCTACGTTTCTGGAAATTTCTAATTCAGTTTGTGAAAATTGTGTTTTCCTGTGGCTGAGACTGTCACGCTGGTTCTCTGGTTCCTTCTCTGCCTCCTACTTCCCTTCCACTTAGTAAAATGTCTTCTGCTCTCTTTTAAAAGGGGGAAGGAGCTTTAAAAAGACCTGAGACGTGCCCCAGTGGTTTGTTCATAGCTCCCTCAGCCTGCCTTGCCCTAGGGACTGACACAAACTTCAGCTTCCGGGGGGAGATGTTCCCCTCTCTGTGTGTAGGTGTGTTTCCTGTGTACCTGGGTCTGCCTATGGGTTTGGTCCCTCTCAAGTGGTGGCAATATTTGGTTGACACCATGCCGCGCATGGACTGCATACAACCTGCCAGTGTCAGGCCTGGCTCTCCTTGCTGTTGACATCAGGGCTCATCTCATTCCTCATTCCTCTCATTCCTCTCATCCTCATCTCATTCCTCATTCCTCTCCCTCTGTGGAGACTTGGGGCTCTCTCTGCTTTCCTTGTATGCACACACACCAACGAATGGCCTTTCCCTTGTCTCCTGTTGGGGTGCTGTGACCCCACTCCTCCTCAGAGCCTCAGAGAACCACTGCCTGCACACTGGGGAGAGCACAATCCCAAAATGGCGCTGGGCTCCTTAGCAGGCTTCTCTTCAAGCCGCTCTGTGCAGGGCAGACATGTGATAGACCGAGAGGCAGGAGAGTATCAGAACTAAGTTGGGCTCCTGATTATTTCTGAGTATTGCAGAAAAGTCCCACATCTGACCCTAAGCAGCAGCCTGCAAAGTGGTCCTCAGAGCTCTCCTTGGTGGCTGGAGAAAGAATGTAACACTGCAGTTAAGGCTCGGCTAGGCGTTCAATTATCACTGTGCCTTTTCTATGGAACTGGACTTTCTGGAGAGAATGGAGAATCTCCACCCCCAGAGGGTGCAGCCCCAGCCCCACTGCTCTGCTTGGAGAGGGACATTGGCCATTTGAGCCTTGGAATAATAATAATAATGAAAAATAATAAATATTATTTATTTATATGTATTTATAAATATATTTATAATATATAATATAGACTAAAAATTATAGGTAAATAATATATAATATAAATATACAAATAAAGTATTTATAAATAATAAATATTATTATTATTAATTTCCAGTCTTTATTTTATTGTTTTTTTAAGATTTTATTTATTTATTTGACAGTGATCACAAGTAGACAAAGAGGCAGGCATAGAGAGAGGGGGGAGCAGGCTACCCACTGAGCAGAGAGCCCAATGCGGGGCTGGATCCCAGGACTCAGATCACGACCTGAGCTGAAGGCAGAGGTTTAACCTACTGAGCCACCCAGGAGCCCCTAAAATTTTTATATGATAATAATATTGTCTTTTATTGTGAACTTTGTATATGCTAATTACTGTCCTAAGCACATTATATGAATTAACTCATCTAATTGTCACAGCAACTCTATAATCTCCATATTAAACATGTATGAAAGAAAGCATAGAGAGGTGAATTAACTTGCTTGATGTCATACAGCTAGTAAGTGGTAGATGAGGAGTTCAAAACTCAAGTATATGCATTATACCATCAAGCCCGAAATTACACAAAGTCACACAGAAGCACTTTTTGAACTGTGTCAGGGCTATATAATAAAAATGGGATTTGTATATACGAATGTCTGCTTGCAAGTAGTACAACTTAGTAAGGAAAAATTGACAACAATGTTCCTCATTCAGAACACTTTAAATAAAATAAAAATGAAATTACCCAAGAAATAGACTACAATTTGTTCTATAAACAGATGTTTATATATTTCAAATGAACAAGACTGGCTCCATATTCAACAGGTTGATATAAAGAATAATCCTGTGAAATTATTACTTGACACACTTAATAACTACAAACATTTGTCATTGGGATAAAAAAGTTACTCATTATAAGAAAGCAAAAAACCATTTTTTTCTAGTAATTATAGTGTTTATTGATCACTTAATAGATGATTCTATAGTCAGAATTTTCAGATTCAACAGTTTTAGGAGTATCTCCTTAATGATCTCATTTTACAGTGGCTTGTTCAAGCTTCTGGATCTAGGAGGTAGCTGAGCTGAGTTTAAACCCAGACCCAGGAGATGCTGAAGACACAGAGTGCAATTCTGGCCATCTCCTCCCTGGTGGTAGAACACAGCTGAACACATCAACATTTCAGGTTTGTAAATTGAATTTTTCATCCACTTGGGGAAGATTGAATGTTGTATCCACTGGAAGATCGAAAGAAAGACATTTCAAGGAGACAATGTCTTCCTTTCTTCCTATTTTTGACAAGTTTCATCTTTGAAACACTTGACAAGGAAACATATTTCCTTTTCACACATGTGTATTCTTACTAGGATTCTCCTCACCAACCTTAGTCCAACCGATTCCCCATCTATCTTGTTCCTTTACACCTTTGGGGGAGAGTCAGCACCTTCGAGGGTCTTTTCTGACCCCTCCATGTGCCATCAACCACTCTTTACTTTCAGCTCCATGCTTGTATATATCTACCTCTGCACAATATCAAAATAGTATATTTTTGTTGACTTTCTCCATCCCCTACCTGGGAACTGCCTGAAAGTTGAGACTATCTGGTTCACTTTTGTTTCTCCAGTGTCTAGTTCTGTTTCTAATACATAATAGGTGCCCAGAATATGGTTGTGAACTAAATGAATAAAGGGGAGTTTTCAAAATAAAAAGGAGTATGAGTCATATGGCTTTGTAGTTCCATTACTTAACTATTTCTGGTGTATAGCAAATGCTCAAAACATTTGCTAAATGAATTGGCTCAGCAGATTAGAGGTTTTAGCTAGAGTCCTAAGATGAGGCAGTTTTATGGAAAACCATAAGCTTAACTATCCCCAAAATGAACATATTTCTTTTAAAGCAGCTTTAAGAAACTAAATGCCCTTGCATTCTGGAGGGAGCAGAGATATTTTCATTTTATGCCTAATAAGGAATAAGATGTTCTTTTGACTTTTTCTCCTTTTAAAGCCAACACATTCACCTACAGCACTAGTCTACCAATTACTTGGAAGTGAAATCAAGCTTAAAGCTGCATCCCTATTTCTCTGGCCCCCATTTATGTTGAAGAAAAGAATTTGGGTTTCCATGTTCAAACTCCCAGGTTGATGGATGCTGAGTATGATGGGAGGGCAGCCATGCAGGCCAGGTGGGAGTATGTTAACTCAACTTCATTGCCATGACAGTTGGTTATGATAAGTTGGCTGGCACCAGATCATCAAAGAATCATGCTCTTCCATAACCACGAAGCCAGGGATTCAGGTAGGTGATGTTTCTTGCCTACAGTGATATAATTAGTGGCAAAGTTAGAACTAGAAACCAGTAGTCTAGATTTTAAGTGCATTATCACTATTACAATACATTCTGTTGTTGTCCATTACCACTGAAACAGATTACTAAAAATTTCTTCGGGATAATGGCTGTACTTCTCTCCCCTGCACTTTCATGATATCAAGGATCAAGCTCTACATATCCCTGGCTCAGCCCAACACATCTACCCAGAGTAACAGAAGAGGAATCTCTATCATTCCAAGCATTGCACAGCATAGGGGACAGGCCTTCTGGGCACCTGCTTTTCTGCTCATTGAAGAATTCTCCCAAGTTCAAAATGGTCAAATTCCAAATGAGTCAACTTTCACAGCATAGTCATGTGTCTATAGCTATATACATTGCCTCTTCCGAGGGAGGGGCTGATATTGGCTGAGAAAGAGCAAAACTGATACCTGGAGGCTTCTATTTGAAAAACACTGAAAACCCATGTTTAAAACCCAGACATTGAGTCTGCTTTTTTTCCCCCTATTTTTCTTTCCTGTTTTTCAAAGAGTACACCTCCTTCCTTCATTCCTTCCCCAATTATCTATCTGCTAAGGTTATAAGAACTAACTTTGGATAATTTAAGAGGAAGCTATTCTTTGGAGGGCTTACAGGGGCTCTTGGAACCTAGAGTAGGTGGAGACTGAAATGTTGGCAGGAGGAATGTGGGGTAGGAGGTTCCCCCAGGACCAAGCCCTCCTTGGTTTAAGATCTCTCATCTCTCTGTTTAGAGTTCTGGAGGACGGGAATACAAATGGCAGCCTCCTGGTCTCCAGCCCGGAGAGCCGAGAACCCGGGGCCCCACTCCTCAGTGCGCCCTCAGTGAACAGCACCCAGTTACTCCTGTCTGCCTGATCTCCAGCTGTGCTCCGAGCTCACCAAGCCTGTGGCTGGTTCAAGGTAACACCGAGCTGTGAGCTTACTGTCGGCTCTGTCTCTGTAGCCGGTTTTCCCGTTCCAATACCTGCAAGCTCTGCGACACTCAGACACCCCCGATCCTTCTGTGATCCTGCGGGACCTGAGGCCACGCTGACCCTGCGTGGGCTTCGCCCCGGTTTAGCCTCTGGAGCGATGTCCCTCAGTGGAACAGACTTTTAAAAGTCCTGATTTTGTGCTCCGTTGCTCCGCCGCTTGCCGGGAGCCAGTCCCTCCCTCTGGGGTCTATCTTCCCATCACTTTGGATTCACGTCTCCGCTGGTCCTACCTTTCAGAAAGTGGTTGTTTTTCTGTTTCCAGAATTGCTGTTCTTCTTCTCTTCAATCTGCCGATGGATTTGTAGGTGTTTTCAATCTTTAGATAAGCTATCTAGCTGATCTCCTGCTAGCTGAAGTAGTCTCAGCCTGCTACTTCTCCGCCATCTTGACTCCTCCTCATCTCTCTGTTTAAACTTCATGCTCTAGGCTATAATTGTCTAATGGGTTTGGCTTGAGTCACTTGATTTAAGTGAGTGATTCTAGTTCAGGGAAACAGGGCTTCAATCATACTTCATCTTTAACTTGGGAGCTAATCCCAGGAGGCACCTGTAAGGCAGTGCGAAAGTGAGACAGGGAAGGGAAGGCAGCCAGAAGCCCAACTGAGCCAATATCCACACTGGGCACAGGAAAACCTGAGGAACCTATATGGAACCCACACTTCTGAGTATCTGTCCTGTGGGCAAGGGAGCTGGGATTTACGTCTACCAGCTCTCCTCAGTGACTTCGTGGAGGTGGTGGGAGTCCATCTTCAGCCACTTCTGGAATGCCACAGATAGGAGCTGAGTGGTCTTGGGAAAGGGAAGGACAGGTTGGCAGCTGAAAGCCAAGAAATCTTGCACTAACATACTATAATAATTTATTAGCAATTTCTATTGTCCTATTAATTTCCTGATTAGCACAGACTTAGTGGTCAAGGACACAAATTAATATACTGAAGGTCAGATGTTTAAAATTGAGGTGATGAAGGGCTACTTTCCTTTTGGACTCTTCAGGGGATAATCCATTTTCTTGCCTTTTCCAGCTTCCAGAGGTTGCCTCCATTCCTTGGTTCATGGCCCTTTCCTCTATCTTCAAAGCCAGTGGAATAGCATGGCTTTCCTCTGATTCTACATCTCTCTCTTTTTGTCATCACGTGGGCTTCTCCTCCTCACCCTTTGACTCTCCTGTTTCCCTCTTACCAGACACCCCTCTGCCTACACTGAGTACATTTATAATCCAAAGAACTGTTCCATCCAAGGTTCTTACTCAGATTTGCAAAGTCCTATCTACCTGTGTAAGGTAACATAGATACAGGTTCCAGGTATTAGGATGCAAACCTTTTTGAGGGACCATTATCCAGCCTACCACACAGGGTGGGACCCCAGACTGTCAGCCTTAATTGGGGGGCTGGAGGGGACTGTTGGGAACAGGATGTGGATATTGACCAGCCAAAGAAGGACAAATATCTTCTACAGAAAATTCCTTTCTCCTTGTCTTCCCTGCTTTCTCTACTTGGTTGACGATGAAGGAAAATGTTAGGCTCCGCGTCATTGCTCCCAGACCTATGGAACAATGAGACCCACTGATTTCCACACGATCGAGGGCGGATCAAATCACAATCTCCTCTTCTTTTTGTCCAAATCACTTTCTGCTGACAACTCCTTCGCACCCTCTTGGGCCACCACCTCCGAACCCACAATGTGACCTTCAGAACCAAGTGCCCAGTATGCAGCAGGAGTTCCCTAAATATTTGCTGAAAGAAGGAAGGGAGGAGGATGCAAATCATGATGGAGCCTCATAAGTGCGCGTGTGTATGTGTGTGCACCTTTGTGTTTGCGCTCATCTCCTCTGACATCAGAGTGAACTCTGTGCATAAACCATGAGGGGAGCCTGGCCTGCACCTTTAAGCAAAAGTGGCGGGCACTGTTATTTATTTCCGGTCAACCGAATTGGCAGATATAATCAATCTCCTCTCAGGCTTCTCCCACACCCCTGACATGCTGAGCAGTGAGAGTGGGAAGGGGGAGCTATGGAGCTGGGGAGCTCCAGCCCCTGATGTGTCCTGCTTTTTCCCGCAGATCAGTCTGAGGCAGGATCAGAGCCTGCTTGGAGGAGAATGCTGACACCTTCTTGGTGATATGACAGGCCTCCCTCCAAATGCCTGGTGTTTCCTGAGTGGCTGAGTTTCAGCTGCAGGGCAAAGCTCTCATCCTGGTTTTACTCTGAGATCAAATTATAAAAATCATTTCCCCAAATGCCCTCTCTTGCTAGAGTTCCCACACAGTCAGAAGAAGCAAAATCTCCCTCAATCAATTCCATTGGTTCTGATGTCAAGCTCTTAAGCCCCTCGGAGGTTCCAGCACCCCACCTCCCAGCCTTCTTTCCTTCTGCACACGGCACCATGCATCACTCTCCAAGGCTGTCCGGGCAATTCTCTTCCTAGTGAAGGTGTTCAGTGAAATAAGCCTAAGCTGTGTGTTTGTTTACAGATAGAACGTTGTGTTGTCCAAATGCTAGATTTTAGCTAATGATAGTTTCTTTTAAATAGAACACTTAGGTAAGGGAAAAACAAAAAACAAAAAACAAAAACTCAACTCCCTTCCTCACAAAATTAACTATTGCTGACCGTTTTTGTGGTCCTGGCTCTAAGCCTTTTGAGGAATGTGTGACTATAAAGGTAAAAGATATTTTTCCAGTTACATTTTCAGTGGGGATTACATTTTGGTTTTATTTTCCTTATTTTTAGACCTTCACGAATGTCAGCTAGACCTTCGACTTTCAGGTTTGTTCTATTCATTTGAGTAAGGGCATGGTGAAAAGGCGGTGAGGATTTACGTCATTTCTCTAACCCTACACAGTGGGGCTGGTGCAGAGACTGTGTTAAATAAGAGTTCCCACTGGGCCTTTCCCTTTGTTTTCACAAACTGCTTGGTGATGCTCAGATAACCATTTTGTCTGGTAGAGGAGGCACTTACCACAATGCAAGGACTTTTCCCCTCAGGCCTTGGGACAGCGCAGGCACAGATGGAAGTGGGAGAGCTATGAGCAGCCTGTGTGTGGTCCCTGAGATCTAGGCCCCTGCAGGTTCAGGGCCAGATACCTTGGAGGGCCCCCAAAGCTATCTCAGACCTCTGTGAGGATGTGTCAGAGATACTGCATTTGTGAAAACTTAAGTGCATTTGTGAAAATTTTAAGGGCATTTGAATGCTCTTTAGCTTAAAACCCTACAAGGCAAGACAGCTCATAGAAGGAGGTAACATTGGAAGCATTGCCCTGTCCCTGGCATCTTCCGGGAAAGCAAAGCAGCCAAAGCCCATGGTCACACAGCACTAAGCCTTTTAAAGGCTCCTCACTGCCCTTGGGATACACTGGGAGTCCTTACTGTGACTCGCCAGGCTCTGAAGACCCCCGTGCAATTCCGCTTTTTAACTCCCATTACACTTAACCTGCTTTGTCAACATCCATCTTGTCTACTTGTTTATAAGCTCTGTGATGGAAGGGACCAAGTTTTCCTCATTCACAGCTTTATCCCCAGGGCTTAGCAGAGTTCCTGACACATAGCAGGTAAGCAATCATTGTTGGTTGGATGAGTGAATGGAATCGAATAACTTCTTCAGTTGACTGGAGCAATAGACAAATGCCTAGAGTCAGGTGGATTTGGGAAAGCTCAGATCACTGGCCTGAGTCAGACCATAATTTTGTGGAAAGGGACTGAAGCCTAGAGGGTCTTGCCATGCTTACTCTGTGTCCACGGTCCATCAGGGAAAAAGTGGTTTAATGTGCTTGGAAGGACCATAGAAGCTGAAGTTTTTTTCTGGTTGGTTTATGAAAGTACATGCGGCAGAAATGGTCACCACCTCTCTTTCAACCCTGTCTTTACCAGATACAGGTGGGTGACAACTGGTCTAGTTTCTCCCCTTTTCTTAGAAGAGACTTACATTGAATCTCCTCGTCGGGTGTTTATGCCGGGGTGGGCTCAAGTTAGGGAATATTGCTCCCCAAAGAGCTGAAGCACAGCTACTCCAAACCGAGAAGCAGCCCAATGCTGATTCATATACCTATTGCATCCCACCTGGGCAGGAGCCCACCTGCCCGGTGACACTCATGCTCCAACTCAACAACCCAAGGAGAGACACAGCATCCCTCTATACTGTGATCTATTTCAGATATTCTCAGGGAAGGCAAAGCAGGCCTATGACACCCAGGATCCATTAGATGGCTGTATTGCATTTCTTTCTATTAACAGATGTTTCTTCTCTCTATGCAGAGAACTTGGTGGCTCCCTGGAGGGAGATAGCCATCTGAGTGTGTGTCCCAGATTGAGGCTTTCTCTCAGATCTGCACTGAGCCTGTGTTCTGGTTTTGTCACACTTCTCTGTCAAAGAGTGTGAAGGTGTTCTGGAACCTTCCTCTGGAACACAGCTGGGGCTGAGCTTGTTGGCTTCTAGACTACACAGAGACAACATGGTGTGATTTCAGAGGTATTGCTCTGGTTGTCAGGAGATTTGGTTTTCATTCCACTTCTTATACAGACCTTATATTAGTTTTTCCTTCCTTCTCCACCCTTGTCATGATTCACTGGGAGTGACATATTCAGGGTGCAGGTTATCAGCTGAGGTTCTAAGGACTCTCATGGCAAGTTGAGAAAAGCTTGCTTTGGTGACTATTAGAACTCCCAGAAGAGACAAGTCCCATAGGACTACTGGGCAACCTGCCACTTGTGAGCAAGAAACAAGTGTTTGCTGTTGCAAGCCACTGAGCTTGGGGGTTGTTTCTATTAGGCATTATAGACAACAGTATCTGATTAATATAAATCTCAAGTGTATTAAATTTACTTGGATTTAAGTTTTTTTTTTATCTGAGGTATGATTTGTATACAATAAAATGAATAAATTTAATACTCATTACATTTAATGAACATTTTGGGGGGCACTAAATGAACTTTGACAAAGTTATATATTCATGTAACTGCTGTCCCAAAAACCACTATTGAACGTTTTGCATCACTTCAACAAATTCCTTCAAGTTCCTTTCTAGCTCTTCTACCTCCCCCAGTCCATAAGCAACCACTTGCTGATTTCTATTACTGTAGTTTAGTTTTGCCTGCTCTTGGCAGTCTATTCTCTCTGTGTCTGCCTTCTTCAGATCAACATGATTTTAAAGATATATTCACGTTGTGTGCATAAGTAGTTTCTTCTTGTAATTACCAACTAGTATTTCTTTCTTTTTCAAGATTTTATTGATTTCTTTAAAGATCTTTTTATTTATTTATTTATTTATTTATTTATTTATTTATTTATCTTAGAGAAAGATTGAGCAAGGGCATGAGCAGTGGGGAGGGATGAGGGAGAGAGATAGAGAGAATCTCAAGCAGACCTCACACAAAGCACAGAGCCTAAGGTGGAGCTCAATCTCACAATCCCAAATTCATGACCTGAGTCAAAATCGAGTCTGTCAGTCAGCCAGTCACTGAGCCACCAAAGAGCCCCTCAACTAGTATTTCATTGTATGAACAAACCGCAATAAACAATAATTTATTTCTACATTATCTGGTGATAAACAATTGGGTTGTTTCTAGTGTTTGGGTATTGGAAGTAAAGCTGCTTTGTGTGGACGTTTATTTTTGTTTCTTCTTGGTAAATACCTAGAAAAGGAGTTACTAGGTAATAGGGAAAATTATTTTCCAAATTGGTTAAACTATATTGTCTTTGATTAACAATGTATTATAGTTCTAGAGCCCATATATGCTTGTCAACACTTTGTGTTTTCAGTCCTTTTAATTTAGCCTTTCCAGTAGAGATGTAGTGGCATCTCACCATGGTTTTAATTTCCATTTCCCTGATGAGTAATGGCAATGAGCATCTTTTCATGTGCTTATTTGGCCATTACTATAGCTTCTTTCATGTGTCTAAGTCTTTTGCCCATTTTTTAAATTGAAAAATTTTTTTTGTCTTATAATTGAGTTGTAAGAGTTCTTTATATGCTCTGGGTATAAGTCCTTTATCAGGTATATGCATTGAAAATAATTTCTTATAGGTCATTCTGTCAGTCACTGAGAGCTGAACATTGCAATCTCTATTATAGATTTGTCCATTTCTTTCCTCAGTTATACTAGTTTTTGCTCCACGTGTTTTGAAGTTCTGTGATTCAAAATGCCTCTTAGGACTGTTTACATCTTTGAGATAGATTTCTTTAATCATCATGAAATGTCCTTCTTTATCCCTTATAATACTGTCTTGAAGTTTACTTTGATATTAATATAGTCCCTCTAGATTTTGTTTGCTTATTGTTTATATGTTAAATCCTTTTACCTCCTTTTACTTGCAACCAATTTGTGTCTTTATATTTAAAGGAGTCCTTTTAGATGATAAATAGTTGGATCTTCCTATTTTGTCCCACCAGACACTGTCTTTCAAATTTTTTTACTATTTAAATTTAATATAATTCTTGTCATGGTGGGTTTATGTCTAGCATTTGATATTCATTTATTTATTTATTTATTTAGATTTTATTTATTTATTTGACAGACAGAGATCACAAGTAGGCAGAGAGGCTGGCAGAGCGAGAGGGGGAAGCAGGCTCCCCACCAAGCAGAGAGCCCAATGTAGGGCTCAGTCCCAGGACCCTAAGATCATGACCTGAGCCGAAGGCAGAGGCTCAACCCACCGAGCCACCCAGGCGCCCCACCTACCTTTTGATATTTATTTTTATTTTCTATTTGTCCCATCTGTCCCTCCTCCCTTTACTTTTCCCTTTCTGCCTTTTTTGGGTCAGCCAAATATTTTTTTCAGTATTCCATTTTATTTCGTCCCTCAACTTTGTAAGCTATACCTCTTTAAGTCATTTCTTGAGTAGTTGACCTGCATTACAAAAGTCATTTTTAAATGATCATAGTCTTTTAATTTTTTATACACACTGTAGGAATTATAACATTGTAGTTAGACCTGCTTCCCTCCCACCCTCTATGCTCTTGCCATTTGATTTTGCCCCAGTATGCTATAAACCCTATAAAATGCTCATTCTTTTTGTTTCAAAGGATAGGCTAAAAAACAAATATAATATGATAATTTTAAAAATGTTTCATGTTTACCCACATGTTTGCTCTTTCTGGTATTCCTCATTCCTTACAAGTGACCTTAGTGTCCATGTGGCATTTTTCTTCCATCTATAAAACATCTTCTAGGTTGTCTGGTGTTGCAGGTCCCTGTCTGAAGAAAAGTCTTCCTCCCCCACCCTGCTGGGGATGAAAGCAGCCTGGATTCTTTTCTCCCCCAGGAAGAAATTGTTTCTACATGTTAGCTCATGTAGGTTGTTGTTGTTTTTTAATGTCCTCAGCTCTCTAAAGAGTTTGAAAAAATGATGTTTGAGGCTGTTCCATTTTGTATTCTTGGTTAAGATCAGTGTCTCACCACTCTCTGAATTGGAAATGGAAGTCCAGGATTTAGTTTGCTCATTTTGAAGTGAGAAGTTTAAACTCCATTCATTTTTTGGACCAAAAACCATTTCTGAGAAGTCCTTCCAGAGCTCAGCATCTAAACTGGAGAGAAGCATAGAGCTTTCCTTGCAGTGAGTTCTTAGGATGAAGTTTTACATTGTTAATATCACCCTGAGCTTTAACATTTTAACATGCAGTTTGACACTTTGTACTTCTCTGTCTTGATGCTTGATAATTCTGGGGACTTATTGTTTGTTTTCCTGATTTATTCTCAGCTGCAGAAATGGGCAGACCACTCATTTTGTAATAGTTGATCTACCCTTTCGTGTTCCTCCTTTCCCACATCCTCCTCCCTATCCCATGAATACCTTTTCTTTACATATTTAATCAGCGTTCTCCTTTCCCTCTCTTGAAAGCATCTAAGACATCTCCTTCCTCCATCCTCCAGCCCCAAGTTCAAAAAGACCCACCATTTTTGGTTTATGCTCCATTATTCAACTGTTTCCAGTTTTGAATTAACAAAGTAACTTCAGGATAACCTTGGCACTCATGAAGGGCTGGTATTCATTTTGATTGGTCAGTACCAGTGCATTACTAGTTATTAAATATTTTGTAAATCCCTCTACCAGGATTGTCAGTACTTTGCATGGTGCCTACCTCATAGTATACACTCAGTACATATTTGTTGAATAAACTAAGGGCCTTCAGGATGATTGCATGGGATGGCCAGGTTTTCCAGCTGGTAGGTCCTATTCTATGGAAATGGGATACAAAGACAAATGAGGAACCATCCCTGGCCTTAATTGGGATCATACGTGTATGTTGGACATCCATACTTTCCCATCCCAACATATTGTTCAGTCCACTGTTGTGGACACCTGCTATATACCAGTGTATCCCTAGTATACTTGCTATACCCCATATCTAGTGCTTTTTGCACCATTGTCAATACTCTCTGAATCCTCTTTTGATTACTGGGAAGATAGGACTTGGAAAATGAATATAAATTCTCTTTTTTTCAAGCAGACAATTCTAGTTGCACATGACACAGTCCCTCAGAGGACCCCCAGTGGATGGAGCCCAGCTGCCAATAATGTTGGTCGTCTTAGTATCGACGTCTTGGATTACCTTTCCCTCCTCTCATATTTCACTCTTCCCAATCACCATGTCTGTTCCTTAGGAGATCACTTCCTAAGGTAAATTTCCTGAGTGCAATGCCTGTCTTTGCTTTTTGAGAGATCCCAAGCTAAGACAACTTGTAAACAAGTGATCATAGCACAATATGATCAGTGTATTAATAATCATTAGAATCAGCTCAAGGTTACAGAAGGATGTGGGGAGATGTGGTAGCTGGGTGGTAAGTATTAAGGAGGGTGTGTGCTGTATGGCCACTGGGTGTTATACACAGTTGAACATACATCAAAAACTAATGATGTACTATATGTTGGCTAACTGACCATAATAATAAAAAAATTTAAAAAAGAATATTCATTAAAAAACAAATAAAATAATCATTAGAAGCATGAGAACTGGGGATTTCTTTACCGAAGAATTAAATTTGAAGTAGTCTTCAAGGCTGAGCAGAAGGCAGGTAGAAAAGTTGGAATAGTGAATTCTGTGCTGACATATCAGTGTGAAAGTCAAGGATAGGAGCCAACTTCCAAGATGGCCCAGAGATTTTCAGCCTCTTGGTATTCACACCCTCATGAAGTCCCCTCCCCTTCTCCACTCTGTACCCCAACTGACCTGTGTGACAGGATAGGACAGAATTGATGGTGTGTCTTTTCTGAGATTGAGGCTATAAGAGGCTTTAGCTTCCATCATGGCTCTCTTTCTTGTGGGTCACACACTTTGTGGGAATGTAGCTATCATGCCATGAGGACACTCAGTCTACTTATGGAGAGGTTCCATGGTGAGAAACTGAGGACTCTGGTCAACAGTCAACAACATCCATCAATGATCACGTGAGTGAACTGGAAAACAAGTGTTCTATCCCCAGTCAGGTCTTCAGATGATTGCAGTCTGGGTCACCAGCTTGACTACAGTCTTGGGAAGAACTCAGATCCAATTAAGCTACTCCTGGACTAAGATAATGCATGTTTGGGAAAAGTTGTTATGCAGCAATAAACAACCAATACAGAAAGGAATTGTGAGAAAACATGATGCACTTTGGAATTGCAAGTGAATTTTTTTTAAGTTTTTTTTCAACTCCAAAAATCATGATTGTATCATCATTTAAGTCAACATTATTGAGACAAAATGCATCATCTTTGGAGACAGACCACCCACATTAAGTCCCTCCTCTGGTGGGTAATAACTTGGTGATCTTGGACAATTTGCTTGACTGCTAGGCTTTAATTTTCTTGCCTATAATTTGGGATTGGAATCATATCTCTCTCAAAGAATTGTGAGAATTACATAAGACAGTCCATGTAAAGCTGTTATTATCTTTTTTGCACATGATAAACATCTAGTAAATTTCAGCTATTATTATTTTTACAAAATTGTCCCCAGCCCCAAACCTCAATTACAAAGATAGATTACAGAATAAGGTGACAACTCCCTTTTCCTGGTTTTATTTATAGTCATTTTCAAGGGTAAATTCAACAGAAACTTTCCCCTTTTCTTTTTAATCAATTTAGTTCTAGTAGTTTAAGAATTTGAAGTGTAAAGGTATATTCAATACCTTTAATTAGTAACCACTAATACATTTCCCCAATGTGCCAACAAAAAGGTTGAAAGTAATCAGCTGATGAAAGGTTAATTAACTCAATCTTCTATAGTTCAGAACAAGCTGGGCCATGCTTCAAAAACACCTCATTTGGGGTGGAAAAGCCTTACAAGAAAAAAGAAAAGGGAAGGAAAACTCAATCCAAACTAAGCTGAGAACAGACAAACAAAAATAAACCACAGAGACAAGGAGGCTGACAGCTCAGCCTTATTCTCTTTTCTCTCAAGACCTACCCACTCCCAAAGGAGATTGGTTCAGGGAGTGCTGCTAGATGATAGTTGTAAAAAAAGGTTAACCCAGTCCCTCCCCAGCAGGGAGAGCAGTCAGGATCTGGAGGCCAGTCAACCTTCACTTAAGCCATTAGATGGCGTTTCTCTTGATGGTTTTGGCCTCTCCTTTTGCATCTTTTCCCCACCTCTCCCACTTTATCTGATCCTCCTAACAAGTCTGTGTCTGGCAGGTATCTCTTCTCTCTGTTATTTCTACCTGATGAATTGAAATTACCAGGTTGCAGCTCATAGGGGCATTTAGGCACACTGTTGCTCTGTTATTCCTGACAGAAGGATTTCAAGCACCAGGGAACAGTTGGGGCAGATTTTTGTCTGGACATCAGGGAACTTCTCAGAACCCAGGAAAGTTGTCCCCTGGGGTGGGCTGTTACCAAGAACATCCTCAGGGCCCTTACAGCAGGCAAGGCACAGCCCAGCAAGTCACGGCACTGCCCACAGTGATGGGAGTCAGAAGAGTACAACCTCTAGGAAGGCAGACTGACATCTGCTGTTAGTTTGGAATTCAGTCAATCCCACTGATAAATAAGGAATTCTGTTTATAGAAAGTATGTCTGCTTTCCTACTTTTAAAGCACAATATGTCCAGACTGGGATTCTTTGTGGTAGAATTTTGCCATTATGTCAAATCAGCCTTACAAGGAATATCTTCATCGAGTTTTCCTTGTCTCAGACCATGCTCTGACTGTCTTGCGCTTCCCTGATTATGCAAAAAGCCCACTGTGGTGCCAAGATGGTGCAGGCAAGGCATGTGGTAGCCTGAGGAATGTGTATCTTCAGGATGCATGCAATGGTTCTGGCTTCCAGCTTGGACAAAGTGATATTCCAGATGTTGAAGGCCACTTGAAGAAATGGTACTAACCTGGCTCCAGGACTTAGAATTTGAAGAAAAGATAAAGAAATAAAAACAAAAAGTAAAGAAGTCTCTCCCTTTTAATTTTCCTTTTCATCTTTATATATATCAACCAAAATGTTCTTTAGAGAGAAGAGAAGAGTTCTGGAAAAGAGGGAGGAAAAACGGTAGAGAGGGTAAAGGGGGTAGTTTACAGACTGGTGGGTGCTCTGAAGGGGTTTGTGTCCTAGCAAAGAGCAGCAATGCCTCTGACAGAAGACACGTGGGTGCTCTCCCCACTCTATGTCCCTCTGGCAGGTGCTGTAGTGGGAAATCACCTCTCAGTGTGTGCAGAAAGCATGGCCTACTCTCGGGTGTCCTCATGGATTTGTGGGGACATGCCTGGTTTCTGTGAGGCTGTGGTGTAACTCGTTTGTTCCTTTGCCACTCTGTATCTGTGTAATCTTAGAAAGAAGTATCCTGGAGGTCATGGATGTCTATTTTCACTGATGTCATCTGGCCCACTGACTAATGCCATGAAAAGCCTACATGTCTTCATGGCGAGCTCAGGACAGAGTATCATGCCTAAATGTTTTAGGGTAACCATCAACACCACTGGGAACTCAGCATAGTGGCTGTCTACATGCTGGAGGGAGCTGGTGTCCAGACTTGGCTATAACGTGCTAGACTTCTGAGGCACCAGGTCCACTCCTGGCAAATGAGGGCATCAGACAGAATGAGCTCATTCTTCCCTTGTTCCTCATCAGTGTGGAGATTTACTTTACATCAACTCTCTGCAGATCTAAATTATGTGGGGATGACAAATGCGTTATTATGTTAGACCTCAGTCTTTAGAATTAACCAGCTTTCCAGGTCTTACTTTATCAAACATGGGTCATGAGCTTCAATTTTCTAACCAGCTTGTCCTGCTCAAATCATACCTAGCCTATCTTAATTTATGATTTCTATACTCTTGGGAAAAAAATGTGAGTGATATCTACAGAAACTTGAGATACCATCAAACATTTGCTCTTATGGACACACAGCTTTGGGCCCATCACGTAAACCTCTATAAGCAGATTGGGGAAGCGGATCATGAAGGGAGAGATATAATAGTAAATAGCTTTCATTCATATGTTGTTTTCAATGTGTTAGACCCAAGTGCCATGTGCTGTAAGTATATGTCACAACAACCCTATGAGGTGGGCTTTATTTTTTACAGTCGAGGAAACACACTGCAAATGGGCAGTCAGGCTGTGTTGGATAGGGTTGCATCCTCTCATCTTCACTGTCCCCGGAATTCATTTCCACTAAATCCATCATTCATTAGCCAAGAGGAGAAAGGCTTTCAAGTCATCCAGCCCTAGGTATGAGCTCTGGCTCTGGTCTATGCCATTTATGGCATATTTCTAAATCTCCCTGAACTTCAGTTCCCTTCTCTGTAGAGTGAAGGCAATTCAATATACATGACAAGTTGCAGCAGGCTGCATGGAGACATGGGGGTGTCTGGCACAAGGAAACTTCCTAGCTAAGGCTGCTTTTACCTTCTATGCCTTTCATTTCCCGTGTGCCCTCTCTCTTTACTCCACCTGATGGATTTTGCTTGCTGGCTCATGCAGTTCATTTCCTGTGCTTCTCCCAGAAGAAAAGTTACAGTTGCCTCTCCTCCATAAACCCTTCTTATCATTTTTTCTCTTTCCCACCCACGGATATTTTCTTTCTGGTTTCACCACTTCCTTTAGGCTGGAATATCCCAACCTTCTCATTTTTCGCGGAGAGCCCATGGGGATGCCATCCTGGGGCTCTGAACATCCTGGCACACCCTCCTCCATATCATCGCATCTCAGCATCCAAGAGCAGCCAAGTGATGGCAGCACAGACGAGAGTCAGAGGAGGTCACTGGATTCTAATTATAAATAAAGTAAGCCAGAGTTGTATAATTTGGTTGGAAGGAGCAGAGTTATAGCTGTTGTAAGGGTTGTGACCCAAACTGATAAAAGACAGGAAACTCAGGAAAGCAGATGCCTCGTCAACCTTGCTTTTGAATGGCCTGGTTTGGGGGGCTGATACATTGTTCCCCTTCAAGGCATTTTGAGCTTCTAATTTCTGAATTTTCAGTTCTAAGGCATTCACAGAGCATTATACCTGGGAGACTGATGGACTCCTTTGAAACTTAAATAACCCAAAGGAGCCATCCAAACCTGTGGGTGGAATATGTATTCATGCATTTTTAAAAAGGCATATTATATACATCAGAGAGTTGGATGGCTCATTAGGAAGGGTTTGGTGGAGTATGTAATTCAGGATTTAATATGCTGTCCGTTGACTAAGCTTATCGGGGCTGTGCTAAAGCTGTTTTATTTTACCTTATTTTCCACAGTAACATCTGAAGCCTAAAGCATTTACACAAAATGACTGACTAATCATTTGCATAGTTTTATTTTTGAAATCTAAGCTTTTTTTCAAGGTAGATGAAAACCAGACGTACTTGAAGCCAATATGCCTTGCATGAAACTTAAATAACCTTGGTAAAATTCTTCTTTTTCTTCTTTTGATTTACAACCTAAGCTGAGAATGAGTTATTTTAACTTTTGTCTCTGGGGAATTGTCTGGGCTTGGATCCGTGCAATGCAACTTTGGGGATTCCTCATAGAAAGCAAGTTTAAGCTGGATTAAGCTTTACAAGCATTTGTTAATATCTTATTCTTTAGCATATTAATAATGGTTTATAATTTCCAGGGTTTAAAAAAAGAAGGTGGTGAGCCGGATTTAGAAGGAAGCCCATGTGATGACCAAGCTTTGGGGAACTATATATTCAAGATATGAGAGGAGTAATCAAGTTGCGGGGAAGACAGAACTCAACTCTCTGTGCCTTTTGTGGATTCCAAGATCTCTATTTTTCCTTGCCTCTGCACATCACACCTCTTTCCTTCATTTCTTTTCTGCCAAAATTTGTAAACATAAACCACATTTCTCCCTCTGTTGCTGTCCCAATTGGCCAGAAATGTGCAGACTACTAGTGGGTCTGTATGGCTATTGAGCATCACTGAACGTTCAGTTTTTTCTGGACCCCAGAGAGCTGCTTTGAGAAGCAAATTCAGTTCTGCTGTGCAGGAGAAATTTCTGTTCTTACTGTATGGAGACTGGGTCATATTAAGGGTGCTGCTCAGAACCCGAGAGAGCCACCAGCTTTAACTCAGAGCCTCCAGACATCCTGAGGGTATTGTAGTGGTAAGACAAGATGCAGGGAAAGGTATATTTCTATTTATATATGTATATATTAATCCATTCATTCATTCATCCACTCGTTCATTCATCCATCCACACATTCATGTATTTATTTGGAAAGGTATATTTTTAAAGCACTATTTAAGAAGCAACATAAAGGGGGGGTGCTTGGGTGGCTCAGTGGGTTAAAGCCTCTGCCTTTGGCTCAGGTCATGATCCCAGAGTCCTGGGATAGAACCCCACATGGGGCTCTCTGCTCCGTGGGGAGCCTGCTTCCTCCTCTCTCTCTCTCTGCCTCTCTGCCTACTTGTGATCTCTGTTTGTCAAATAAATAAATAAAAATCTTTAATAAAAAAAAGAAGCAACAGAAAGGGCTTCTAAGCTATTTAATACTCTGTGGATGACTGAAGAGAAATATGCTTCATTTGCAATATGAAGGGGAATGTGTGAAAATTCCCTTCTTTAGGTAGAACTGGGAAATGGTTTGTATTTTCTTTAATCTGATAGCATTAGCTAAAGTATCATGTTGTGGGTAGCAGGAAAGGGTGAAAGGAGAAAGAATAATTTATTGAAATCTTCTAGGTGCCAACCAAGCCAATCACTGTGCTAGGAATGTTACACACATCAGTTATTTTGTTCCCCACCACCCAGCATGGGGATCGTGATTACCCTTCCTTACAAGTAAAGCAATTGACATAAAAGGTGAGGAATTTGACCCATGATAACATGGTAGATTGGCAGTTGTCTTGCTTCTAGCTCTATGACCTGTTCCAACTCATAGCGTACCTCTGTCTCATTTTTGTTTCTTGTCCAATGAGTGAGTTGGACTAGGGCTCTTGTAAATCCTGGAAGGAAGGTTCTGGACTCTACTATTCCATGTACATTCTGTGCATTCTATGATCTCTTCCAAGAAGAGAATTCCAAAGATTAGTGCCTGTAAACCTGTCAGGTAGTACCAGCACATGGGGAGCCCGAAGCACCATGTGGGACCTCTATTCTTAGGAAGGAAGATTGTCTTGTTCAGTCTGGAGAATGTGAAGGATCAGGTTATGAGCTTTTGAAAAGTGGTGAGTTGAGGAATACTGCATGTTACTTTGCACCAAAGACAATTAGTGTGAGACTTGTGGTCAGCAATAAAAGCAGCCTCTAAGTCACTTCTCAGATGTCCCTGATGTCTTTATACTATAAAATGGCTAAAGTAGCTATGCCTTGTTGCCTGTTCTCCATCTTTCCTTAGTCCTTTCTAGCCTTCTCTCTAAATTTCCTCATACCTCTGGCCTCCTTTATTTTGCATAAAATTCTCCATAGACCCCAAGATTACTTTGCCACTCTTAAAACAGTAAATGGAAATGTGTGTTTGGAATGAAAGATCATGGTTAGTTACTCTGTGTGAGACATGAAAGCAACACATTTCGGTGTAACCCAATCCCAATTTCCAGATTCTTGTGTTGTGAGGAAGCATCTTTATTTAGAGCTCTGGGGTGAAACTATTTTATTACTTATTTTATTTTTCACTTTATTATTATTTTCAGAGTGTATTCAAGTACGTTTTCTGCAAACAGTATGGACTATGGTTCTTTGTATGTTTGAGTTACGATCTTCAGTTCAGAAAAAAATACTGAGCTCAACTTTGAGTTTTTCTTTTATCCAACCTCTAATATATTAACAGACAATCCTGTCCCTTGTGTAACTAACCCATAACTGTCCCTGAAATTAGAAAAGTAATATATTAATAGAATAATTCATTTGTAATTTTATTAATTTCTGGGCCAGGCTCTTCCATGTTTTGTAATATGGGGGAATGCTAAGAACTTTTCAGAAGTGTTTCCAAATAAATAAATAAAAATTTAAAAAAGCTATGACCACAGTTGTAAAGCACAAATTGAGGGTTTATTCTAAGCTAGTTACCATGTGGCACCCAGAATGCCGAGCTAAGTAAAGCATTGTTATCCCCTCAAGGGATTTACATGCTTGTAGACAAATGCACAATTTGCTGCTATGAAAAGCATCCTTGTATAGTGTGGTGGGGTTCAGAGTTAAGGGGACTGCAGGTGTTAAGGTGTGTGGAGATGAGATCATTAGCTGCTTTCTACCTCAAAGAGTGGCTGCCTATAGAGACTTTATCTTGTGTGGAGACTTGGTGGCATGTAAGTGGCATCCATTTTTCCCCATTATTATTCCTGTGGAGAAATAGTCTGTACTCCTATCAAAGGCCAAGTTCTGCCCTCAAAGTTCAGCATCCAATCTCCTCATGCCTGGAAAAGGATTAAAAATATCTATCATATTTATTGAGATAAAGCTGACATTTTGTTCCTGTGTTATTTGGTTTCTCAGTAACAGTGGGTGAAGTTAGCATTCTTGCTGGGACAGTCTCCTTGTTGCCTTGGCTACAATGACATTACCCCCCTCCTGGATGCCATTTCCTCTCAGGCTGCCTTTCCACACTTCCCGCTAGAGAGACCATTTCTTCGACTCTATCCAATTTTGGAGTTCCCAAAGACTAAGTATGGGCCACCATATTTTCTCTCCCTTTTCTTTCTTTCCCTAGACTTTTTCATAATTTTAAATACCATCTCACAATGATAGTGCCCAACTTTATCTTTAACCCAGATCTTTCCTTTGAGCTTTAGTCTTACTTATTCAACTACCTATGTGCTACTTCCATTTGGATATCTCACAGACATCTGAGACATAATTGTCTGAATGGAATGATTGGTTTCCAACCTCCCTTCACCCCTGTTTTGCTGTTCTGGATATTGGTGTTAACAACAAGCCACCAGTAGCTCAAGCCAGAAGTCCAGGAGTTCACCCCTCCCGTTCCACGCAGGATCATCTGTGATCCTGGTGGGTCTGTTCGATAAAGGTCTTGTGTCTGACCATCTCTCACTATCTCCCTTAGCACACCTTTGGCTGTGACCGTCATGATCTTCACCTGGACTAACACAACGGCCCTCCCTGCTCACACTCCCACAGTGATCTTAACGTGCAAATCTTATGTTTCCATTTCCACCTTACATAAGTTTCCTCAGTGGTGTTCATTTTCTTGTATCTACCCCTCCATAACAGGCAAAAACAAAAACAAAAACAACAACAACAACAGCAAAAGACCTCTTTTTTACCCCATGCATTAACACAACTATTCATTCCTCTTTATTGTTTGAGAGTCTACTTTTTTATTCTTGCTTCTTAACTTGTGAAGGTTTTCCAAAAGGAAGACAAGTTTCCTCTTTGAGAGAAATTTGAGTAACTTTTCCAAAGTAATACAGTGTTAATATAATCAGAAATGGGGAGGAAATGAAAAGGTCTGTTGACCACTCACCAATTTTCCGTGAGTCAATCTGCTAATAAGAGAAACATTTATTTTCACCACAATAACGATGTCAATGCCACTGATTCAAGTAGAAAATATTTCAAGGGTGGCAGATTCTATAATACAAGAGTGAGAATTTACCATTTTTATCTAGATTCTACCCACAAATGGCCTTTAAATTTCACTGCTACTGGGAGAGGGTGGGCTTGAGCTTGGCTCCCATATAGCAAGTAATTGATATTCTTCCTCACACTGGGCTGGATAATTTAAAAATTAATATACTGTGCAGACAGAAGTGCCTAAAGGTTACAGAGACTGACTGGTGAGCTACAAGCATTTGAGTCTGTCAAGCTGAATAAGAAGTAGATATAGCTAAATTACAGACCTATTAAAAATAAATTAGTGGTGTTGAAAAAGCAAATTAAGATGCAGATAATCAATCTAATTTCAGGGCCTCTGGTGAGTGTTAATGCTTAATCCTTCTCATGTTTGATGAAGCCATCTATTAATTAAAAATATTTATATAAAAATGAAAAATGACACTACATAAGGTCTGTATTTCAAGAGGGACCAACTTCAACTGATGTGACCCTCAGAAGATGGCCTTGATTTTATAGTGAAAGGAAAAATCTGTCTTCATGCTGTCTAAACTAGAGCCCATTTTCCTAAAATACCTTTGCCAGCTGGAGAGAACATTTTCCCTGCTTTCTGCCACTACCATTTTTGTCCACTTTCTCTTCCAGCTTCTTCTGGGCGGTTCTAAATCACCCATTCTTCTTCCTTGTGCTCCATCGTTACTCTTTATGGAGGGGTTGTAGCTGAACATCAAAGCAGAGGAAAGAGTTGAATTCATAACTGATTTTGGAGAGGAAGAGGTCAGATAGGCAGAGAGACCATAAGCGAGAAAGGAAGATACTTTCAGAGAGTTGGGAGCATAGCGGAATGCCAAGTCTTCGAGCAAACCTACAGGAAAGAATTAAGGAGGATTTGAAGTCCTGTGAGTGTTAGCCTCTGTGACACTCATGGATCAAGTGAAAGAATGAATCCTAATGCAATTTACAATCTGATATTATCTTGCTTTCCTTCTACTCAGTATACCGAGGAAGGGGTTTAACCACACAGGTGCTGGAAGTGTAGAACCAAATGACAGTTAACCTTTCCTATCTATTCCTCTCACCCAACCTCTGACGTGGAGTCAGAGAATAACTTAGCAGGGAGGCCACACAGAGCTATGTCTGACGTACTGGTACTTCTGGAGTTAAAGCTCACGTTTTTTCAGCACGGGAATAAATAGAGCAAAGGAGGCCAATACTGCTGCTATATCTCACTGTCCTACTTTGTAGCAAAAAAGGGATTGAGTCAGAGGCTGGAATCAAAGAAAATCTTCCCAGTCTGCTAAAGGCTTGCTCCTGCAACTCTAGTACCTGTTAATAATGGTAGGAAGAATGGTAGAAGACTACATGCAGATTTTTGGTCTTTTAAAACTCTTTTTAGTTGAAAATGTCATACAACACACAGGAAAAAGAAAAAAAAAACTTGTAGAAAGGGGGTAAGTATAGAATGAAAAGCCAGTCTACCCTTATCAGGCCAGATTTGATTTTCAGAGAGAAAAGTGCTTTCCACTGGAAAGAAAAGAAAAAAAAAAAGAAGAGAAGAGAAAAGAAGAGAAAGAAGAGAAGAGAAAAGAAGAGAAAAGAAAAGAAAAGAAAAAGGAGGAGGAAAGGAGGGAAGGAAGGAAGGAAGGAAAAAAAAAGCAGGAAGGGAGGAAGGAAGTGATTTGTAGCTCTGACAAAACAGAGCTCTGGCCTGGATGAACCCTATCTCTGGCCCAAGCCATGCTCATTGTTACCCCTCACGTGGCAGTATGGTTAGGAGTGGTCACCCATGTGTCTCTGTCAGTTGTCTCTGGGGAAGTGCTGTGCCTGCCTCTATCAGGACCCCTGCATCTTGGTTCTGACCCAGTGATTGCAGGCCATGGGTTTTTGTTCCCAGTGAGTTTGACACCTGAGAATGTTTAGTTTTATGCTTTATTTTGTACAGTCTGTACAACAACAATGACAACAACCGCAATAGCAATGAACAACTCAGTAATTATTTTCTTCCCCACAGCACTTACTTTTACGTGGAGGAAGTGGTGCATTCCCAGGAAAGTCCCAGCCATTGTATCCAATCTAAAGATCTCTGGCTGCTCTGCTCACTCTGATTTCATGACATTTTTCTTTGCAGTGTGCCAATGCAGATGAACAGTGCGGTTAACAGTGCAGATGAGCTGCATTGCTAATAGACTACAGTATGATTTTTATGTTTATTTTTATCCTTCTCTCGATATGTGTGCATAAAAGTAATGCCACTGCTTTGTGGCGACTTGGAGATGAAGGTGTCTGCCAGGAGATTGACAGGTCACTCAGGAACCTAAAACTTTTCTTCTTCTGCAATTTCCCCGAGGGCCTCTATAACTTTAGAGCAAACGGGAAAGTTTCTATCAGTGTGTGCAGGGAACATTCACCTTGAATTGCTATTTAAAATTTAGATGGCCCTGGCCTCCATTTTCAGCATCGCTGGGTAGATTTCATCACTGCTAGAAGGGGGATTTATGTCATATGGCATCCTGTCCTTATATCAGGCTCTTTGCTGCTATGATTTGACCATGTCATGCATTTCTGTATTTTTGCCACTTGGGCCATGTGAACACTTTAGTCATTAGAGTCTGATGTTTCTTAAGGAAAATTAAAACCCGAAGAGGCAGTGAGTTTTCTTTGTTCCTCCGGATCCATACTCTGTCTTTCTCTTTGCTCCAGGAAGCTGAATTTGACAGATTATTTCCTCTGGATTCCCTTGCTCTCTGGTTTCCTGTTGCATCCACTGGAGAGAGGCACTGACAGCAGAACTTGGGTGGAAGAAGTGGGGTCACAACTTCAGGTGGACAGGGTGGTCTCTTTCCCAGCAATAGCTTCCACCAGCCATCTGGTCCTGCTCCTTCATAGATGCTGCTCCTTTATGCTCTATTGGCTTCCTGCTCCTGCTCACCCTTGGGTGCTTTGCCAACCACAGCTGGCTTTCAGGGAAAACCTGCCTCCACCTCTGGAAGTAGTCCTTTTATCAAATATTCTCTGTTACTAGTTTGAATATTTACCTGTGTTCTTCCAGGTCCCCAAGTGATGGAGTGGTCCTATCTATTAGGAAGTTGGCTGAGTTGTGGCTCCTAAGTGGTAGTGGGCTCCAGAACAGAATGAAGGCTTATAAAACAGCAGGAAGTTCTGGCTTCTGGACTCTGATGAGTCCTGAGCTCAGGACTTCTGAAGTCCTCATGTCTGGATTTATGTTTTCATTGTTGTTGTTTTTTAAATCATCCATTGGTAAGTCTCACTGGGATTGAAGCAGTAAGAAAATATTTAAGGGAAGGTGGCAGTGTAGTTAGTCTTGAATTTGAGTTTAGAGAAATGTGGATTCAAATCCTAGTTTTGATAGTTTTTATAGATGCTCGCCCTTTCTGCAACTGTTTCTTCATAGATGAAAGGGTATAATCCTACCCCACTCATACAGGGACCTCTTGAAGAGTGGAGATGATGGTTGTAAAAGAGCACAGCATCAGAAATATCTCTTTCAAGATGCATTTCCTGGGCCATAACCCTGTCTATGTATGTACACAAACACATATCCACATCCACACACACTCACACAGACCAACACAAGCACACAAATGAGCACACACACTTAGAATTCTTTTTCTCCCAAATCTATCTCGGCTTTAACTTCAACAGGAGAATTCTTGTATCCATAAATGCAGCCTGGTGGAGTAGGTACTATCACTGTAGTGTTTTTGCAACATGTCAACTAGATCAGGCTGAATGACACCTCCAAATTCCTTCTCTGGTAAGGTTCCAGTGAGGATATGCCACAAGAGAGACTTTGGGGGAGGAAGTTGACTGCAAGTGAGTTGGCAGCCATATTGTGGGTCACACCCACCATCTCTCATCTGCTAACTTGCCTCATCCATGCAGGCCTATGATTGTGCCACCATCCAGTCACTCTCCTGTGGCTCCTCTGATTCAGGGGCTTGGTGTGTATGTTTAGCAGTATCACAAAAGGCTTCTGCAGGACACCAGAATTCTAAGGTCAAAGACACAAGAAGTGCCATACATTTCAGCCCATTTTCAAGCCTCAGATCTCACCTGTGGGTTCCATTTTGTTCTCCTCCACCTTATGAATATTTTCTCTTCCCAGCTGCCTGATGTCCTGTGGACTTCAATCTCTGGCATCAGACTCAGACCTGTAACTAACACACACACACACACACACACACACACACACACACACACACACACCCCAGGAGCTAAGAACAAGGCTTCAGGTTCACTTGAACTCTCTTGCCTGAAGCAAGGAATGGCCTCTTGACTTCTAGTACTTCTAGAGGTAAAGTTAGAGGCACTCAGACCTTCCTGAAGTTCAACTAGTAACTGGTGTCCTTGCTCACTTCCTGTTTTCTGGTGGTGGTGGTGGGAAGAGGCATTGACAGTGTGGCTAAGTGGTTAGAGGCCACTTTGAGAAGTTACCTCCCCACGTCTATAAACATCCAGCATTGGCATCTGACCAGGGTGCACACTGGCTGCATCCATGCACTTCCAGCAACTGCAGCTCACCATCCTCTGCCTCCCTTACCTAGACACCTCCAGGACCAATGCTGGGACAGGAAGGAAGCACAGCAAGGCATTAGAGGTGGTGTTTAGAGGTTCTCAGGGATGAGCAAACAGTGGGAACCTGGCCTTCTGTTGAGTTACAGATATCCCCGATTATGCAGTAAGAAACATCCTCCTATCTAAGGAGGGTACCATAATATGTGGAGACATTCAGCCTTTTTTCCTTCTTTCATTGGATTCCCCCCTTCCCGCCAGTCTTGCAAGTGATTGTTGCCTCAGAGGAGGGATGAAAAAGGGCAAGGTCAAAAAATCAGAAATAGCCTCCAGCTCTCCCAGGCTTTGTGTTTTAAAAATCTCTGCAAGTAGGGGAAATGAAAGATTTGCAGCTAAGATAAAGAAAAGACTAATGTCTTGTTCTTACCTTTAGACTAGAAAAGTGTTTTCCTTGGTCTAGTGGTGAGAGGGGAAAATAGTGGGACAGTGTCTGCAAGAGCCTTCCAAGAATGCTTTTGGAAGGCGACAAAGCCCTGGAGAGAAAGTGGAGAAGTGGTACATTTAGGAGACAGGCTCCATGCAGCCTTGTAAGAAGGTTCCTAGATCCCTGTTGTCACTCAGACAGTTGAGGTCAATTGGCTCCCTGACCAAGGGCAAGACCTTCTCTGCAATGGTCTGAGTGCAAGGATACCACCCCTTCCTACTCCTCACCACTCAACAACTCCACACAGTGGAGTTGTATTCTGCCAATATTTCGGGATAATGAGAACATGATAAGATCGTAAAATGGAGACACAATGTACCAGTCACAGTTCTAATCACTTCTCACATATTAACTCATTCAGTCATCATGAAAAGCCTGCAAAGTGACATTTTACAACCCATTTTACAGATGAGGAAACTGAGACCATACAGCCAGTGCTCAATATGTGGTGTCAAAGACAGTGATTACTTCTCGTTCATATACCTGAGTTTGCAGGCATACATTCAAACCAACTGTGTTTCGAATTAATATATTTTATCTTGGCAATTAAACAAGGAAAAAATCAGTCACTTTTCCTGGAGGTAGAACAAGAGATGTATACCAAGATCTGCTTATAAATCTTTGGCAGCCTAGCAGGGGTCAGAAGTGAAGGCTTAAGATTCTCAGTCCTGGGGGCGCCTGGGTGGCTCAGTGGGTTAAGCCGCTGCCTTCGGCTCAGGTCATGATCTCAGGGTCCTGGGATCGAGTCCCACATCGGGCTCTCTGCTCAGCAGGGAGCCTGCTTCCTCCTCTCTCTCTGCCTGCCTCTCTGCCTAACTTGTGGTCTCTCTCTCTGTCAAATAAATAAATAAATAAATCTTTAAAAAAAAAAAAAACAAAAAAAACAAAACAAAACAAAACAAAAAAAGATTCTCAGTCCTGTCTATGACCTCAGTGATATCGTGCTCTCAGCTAAGTGTCTGGAACATTATAAGCCCCCAATAAATTACAACTGCTTTAATGATTATGATGATGATTATGGTTATTATCACCCCAGAGAAGGTTGCAACAGCCAATTTGCCAGCACAGAGAGGCTGCCTTCTGGATCCACATTTCCCTTTACAGGACTGGATTCATCTGAGGTCATCACAGCAGTTACTCCAACCTTGCCTAGAGTAACAGCGGTTACTCCAACCTTGCCTATCAACCTTTAATTTGCTTCTCCTTCCAGTTGAGGATGAATACAGTGTAATCTCTAAGATGAAGAATTTGGTGTGCTAACGCTTTCAAAAATATTTGCACTTAAAAAAAGAGGGTAGTGCTTAACAGAAATGAAGGCATATTTAATGATATGATCACAGGCTTCCGTGGAGTACATAATGGTGGAATAGTGGATTCAATAGCTGTCATTTAGTGGGCTGACTATGATCTCGCAGGTCTTCTCTGTGACCAAGTGCATGCTCCACACTTCCTCTTTCGTATCTGCCTTATTGGTAAGGCCCAGGAACTGAAAGGTGGCTGCACAAGGGGACAATGATGAAGACAAAAAAAAAAAAAATCACTTGGATAATATTCAGTTTAAAACATTAAAGCTTCAGGAAACCTGGCGGGAAGTGCTCTGTTTCCACAGAGGAAACAGAAGCTGGCCTATTGAGTTTTGGAGGGTAGGAATTGCCAGAAGGAGTTTCCAAGAGCAGCTATACAAGAAAATACTGTGTGTGTCATGGAAGGGAAGCTCACTCAAGATGCTTGTGTGGCTAGAGAAGGGTAGTTTTGGGAAGTGAATGAAATGAATGAATGAGTCAGTCTCAGGGTTGTTAAATTTCCAGTGGACAACTGACTGTTTGGTAAAGACCAGTTGATTTATTTGATCAAAATGAGACCAGATAGTGTTAAATCATTTCCAGGGCAGCCATTGAAATACCTTAATCACATATAATGGTCAATAAAGATTTATGGGGTCAGTGAATATAATGCATGAGGTTCAGGTAATAGAAAGATCAACAAACAGCGACTCAAGAGGTCCCAGTTTCCATTCATAACATTGTCTCACAACAGCTGTGTGATTGTTGTTGTTTCTCTGTCTTTCAAACCTCATATGCTTCCTCTGGGAAATGAAGGGTCAAACCTAGACAATATTTAGGGTCCTTTCCAGCTAGATAGTGACTTAGGAGTGCATTCTGTACTTGGAAATGTTTGAATGAAAGTTGAAGTTACTCTTTGGAATACCATACTTCTTCTTTGGGTAGATCTTCTCTTTGATCAGTGGCTACCTAGGGACGGTCTATTTCTGTGTCCTGCCCCAAGTCTCCTGAAACAATCAACCATGTCTGACACTATTCACTGCTGAGCCTCAGATGAAACTCTGTATGCTTCTAATTTTGCTTCTGCTATAGGTTTATAGGTGACAGATGATAAAAAGCTAATTCCCTTAAATTCTTTCATGTATCTTATGTCTGTGTGGATTCAAACAACAGTTAGAAACAATTTTTTTTGAAATAACATGGATTTTGATGTAAGTCTCAGATTCTTTGTTTTAGAGGACCTGTCCATAGATACTAAGATTTTTGAAATTTTGACATTTGTGCTTAGACATTTTAATTTTCCATTTTAGTTCTTTGAACTTTCTTTCTTTAAATTCCTTTTGAGATAAAATGATTTCTAACTAGATCTTACCTCCCACTCCATCACCTGTAACCAAATACTCCAATGATACGAACATTTCCTGCTAATATACTCTTTCCTACTTATTAATAGAATAATACTTAGTTTTAAATCCAATTTCTTGTTAAACTTAGAGAAAAAACAATTTTCACTTATTTCTCCTCCAGAAAGAAAATGTTCAAATGTCAGCTATTTGTGGACTTTTCCTATTTGGCTTGTGACAGTTATATGAGAAATTTGACAATTGTGGTTTTTAACAGCTCACCTCAGAGGCAATAAATAAAATGAGTTGACAAGGAATTCATCACCTTAATGTGTGTCTGTGGGGTAATGGGAGACATCAAGAAGGGATGCCAAAGCATCCCCAGTGTTTGATGAGACCCTGTTTCTGGGTGTCCATGGCAAAGAGATATAGCTGTCAGTAAGTTCCTCTTAATGTTGTTGGACAAATAGCCATGCCACCCACCTGTACAAACACAGCCACCCCTTACAGAAAATCAATAATTGGTCCTCAGAAGCTATGCAAATTAGCATAGCTCCACAAACCAGGGCCAGGGATCATTTCAGATGGACTTAGATAACTATGAGAGAAGAGAGAACAAGGGCTATGGAAAGGCAAGGAAGATGACTCATGGTTCATTTGAGATTTTCTTTAAATTATTGACACTTTTGAGATGTAATAATACTCGAGTTTTTTTGGACTTCTTTCATGTTTGAAAGCCTTTTGGAATTCATTGCCTTGTTTGACCTTCACCATATTCCAGGGAAGAAGCATGGAGTGGGATGTATGGTGTCCTAAAGAGATAACGGTAGAGCTTACCCACACTTCCCTATTCTATATCAGGTGCTTTGTCAACTCTAAATGGACACACTGATCTTAGAGGTGGTGACAGTTTGCTATGTGCAATGATAATGCCTGTGTTGATCATCCTAGAGGTTACAGAGAGACTGAAAATGAAGCGGCTGATGAGAAACTGCCAAGGGAATTTGAAAAGTGCCATAAAAAATATAAGAGACTTGTTTAGGATGTTTAGAGTCTCACTATAGTATTGTCCTACATAAGTATCAGTGATAGATGGTCCATTAACCCCATCTTCCCTACACAACCTGTTCATCTCTCTGTGTTCTCTTCTCAGGAAATGGCACAGGCTGACCTGGGAGTCATCTTAGAATCTTTTGTCTTTCATACATAATCAATCATTTGTCAAGACCTATTGTCAAAACATCCCCTTAATATCCTCAATTTCTCTCTCTCTTTTAGCCTAGATTTTTCCAGTACCTCCCTTTTTGTATTCTTATAGCTACTCCATTGTAGCTATGGTCATGGTTCTAAATGGAAATCTAATCATACTCGTCCCTATTTAAAACCAGCTCTTCATTGCTCAAAGAACAAAGTCCAAATTCCTTAACGAGAGTTACAAAACTATTATCTGGATTCTCACAACATTCCCATCTCTTCCCTGTCCTTCCCCACAACCCCAAAACACTGTTTCCACTCTAAGACATCATTATGGTTCTGGAAGGCACTACGATCTCTTTCATCTGAGGCTTTTTGTTCTGGAACATTCTCACTGTTATTGACCAAGCTCATTCTTTTCCAACTTCCAGAGTTCACTGTAGACCTTCCAGGAAATTTTTCCCTCAGTGGGTTCTATCAGAGTACTGAATTGCACCCCTCACCCTTTTAACTTTCTTCATTAAATATAACATTCATGCAGAAAAATACATCATTCATAATATACAGTTTACTCATCCTGAAGTGAATATACCCATGAAACCACCACCCAGACCAAAATATTTAAATAACTCCCAACTCAGAAGCCCTTTTAATGCTTCATTTTAATCAATATACTTCCTTTTTCCCAAAGGTAATTTTCATTTGAGTTTTACTATCATAGTTTTCGCCTGTTCTAGAAATTCATACAAGTGGAACCATGTAGTACATGTAATTTATGTCTGATTTCTTTTACTAAGTATGCCTGTGATATTTTTCTGTGTTGTTGAGTGTAGCTGTAATTTTATTTTCATTATTGTATAATATAACATTGAATGAATAGACCCATTATTTCTGTATCCATTTTATTATCAGTAAGCATTTGTATTGTTTGCAGTTTTTGGTTATTTTAACATTTTTTTCTTTCTTTTGGTGGAAATAAACACTCATTTCTCTTGGGCACATGTCTAGGAGTTATGGAGTGGGTACCTGTTTGACTTTAATAGAAAATGCTAAATATTTTCCAAAATGATCTTACCAATTTTTTCTCTCCAGCAGTACATGTACATTCCAATTTTCCCCCATTATGCGAATTGCAGTAGTTAGCAAAAGTGGACATTGCTATAATGGTCTCATTGTGGTTATAATTTTCTTCTGTTACTTCACATGTGTTTGTTGTTTATGTAGGTAAATGTCAGTTGAAGTCTCTTGTTCATTTATCTATTGGGGTGTCTTTCTTCTTTTTATTGATTTAAAGTAGTAACTTATTAAGTAAATGTGATGAAAATATATTTTCCCATTATGTAGCTTACCTTCTTATATTTTAGTTGTGTCCTTGAGGAGCCAAGGTTCTTATTTTGAGTGTTATCCAATTTATTACTTGTTTCTTCCATGGTATTTTTTTTTCTCTGTTTAGGAAAACTTTTCTTCCCCTGAGATAGAGAAGATAGTTGTGGATGTTTTCCTATAGAAATTTTCTTGCTTTTCCTTTCATATTTATATCACAAATCTACCTGGACTTGTTTTTCATGTATGATATCACATTATATTTTAATTATCTATTTAGTTGTCTGTCTCCCCAGCTAGACTGTGAAGGGCTAGGAGGAAGAATGTGAATTGTGTCTTCCTAATCCCCATTGGGGGAACCATCTGTGTGATTGTGTAGTTCCTGCCACTCTCGAGCATCTTACTTTTAGTTTATTTCCCTCTCTAGATTCTAAAACTTTCTTTAGATTTAACTAAAATCACATCCTAATGTGTTATTTGAGAAAATATGTGCACTGTTCTTTTGCCGTCATTATGTTATTTTACTTCTGGGATGTTTCCTCTGTTGTACGTGGTACACTTTCATGCCTATGGCTGTCAACATCACTTTCAAATCGGTGTAAAGAAATTTGGACAAGAAAGGAAACTGTGTGGAAATAATTTAATTTATTATTTTCTAGAAGTTACTAATTGAACCTTTTCTCCTTTTAATTTTTATTTTTTAAAAATTAGGTACGACATTCATATTGTTCAAATATCAAATATGTGCTTTGAGAAAGCTCTCTTCCACCTCTGTCCGCATCTATCCACTATTTCTTGGTTCATCATCTTTATCAATTTCTTGTGTGTACTTCCATGATTTATTTATAAACAGAGTGAAGCTACCTATCAGACAAGGGCACATGGCCAGAGATAGAAAGAACACATAACAGGCCATTTGGAAGAGCATTTATGGGGAAAGAAAATCATGGAAACATAAATAGTTAGCAGATATGTGGTCCCCCATTGCTTATCACTCCGTGAAGTTGCAGATAGGAATATAGATATAGAAAGGGATACAGATTCCTGATCCTCATATTTGAGGATCAGGAATCTAGCCCTTGGCTGGTGGGCTGCATGATTCCCTTCCCCTGGCATGAACAGAGAGCTGGGCTGAAGTCCAAATCTTGTGACTGCACCTATGTGACAAGAGTTCAGTGGCCTCAAGACCAAATGCATAGCACAGTCCTCTCCAGAGTCAATTGCCTTAGGCTAACAGTTTCTGTGGTGCCCTAAAGGAGTTCATCATCATTTCTAAGAAGTCAGCCTATAGAGAATCAAGAAAGTTAAACTTGACTTCTCAGCTCACTCCTTATTCCAAGGATTAGATGCTATGTGTCATTACCCACTCATCAGGAACCTATTCCATTTTAACCTCTAAATTCATGAAGCTAGTCTCTGGTATTGTTATGTTATAGGAGACACTGGATTGGTTAGGACAGGAATAAGAAAAAGAAGCCATGAATATTCCTTTAAGCTCTCCCATAGTGCAGTCTCAGGGAGACCAGCCCTAGTGCAGACGATAGGTTCCATGTTGCTGAGAAAACTCTAGATAACCAGTCTTCCTGTCCCATATGTGGGATACGGAATGTTCTGACTCCCCGCTGGTGTTGATGCATATACAGGTGGTGTGTTAGTCTATGATAAGATGTTCCCTTGCTGGTCAACACATAATAGTGATTCTGTTCCAAATCACCCTAGAGCTTAGGTTAATCTGCTGGGTCTTTGTGGCATGGGGAATCTTTCTTGTTACTTAGCCGAGGTGTTTGAAAAATTCTGTATTTTTGTCATCAGCACAGGTATCCCCCACCCAGGAATTAGACTATGATCAGGATTATACCATGCTCTGTCTCCTCCTGTATACATGGCTCAGATTGCTCTTCAAGAAAGAACCTGTGGCAAGGAATGTAGAAAGCTGCCTGTGCCCAGCTGTAGGACTTTCAAGATCTGCAGCATCTCAGCTGAGCCTAAACTGCTCTTAGTCTTCTCTAAGCCAATACCTGACCATCATGAGAGAATTAGGGCCTAGAATTTTCTGCTCATTATTGGACTACTCAGTGGTCATTCTTTGCACTGGAGCTTACCATTGGGTGGATGAGACTTTTTCAGAACACATCACAGCCTGTGCTACTACCTGCATAAACTTTCTTTCCCCTCTCCACTTACTGGTTTCGTATCTGTATCACGGTCTGAAGGCTTTTCCTCATTCCTTTAGATGTCATAGTTTTTTTTTTTTTTTTTTTTTAATTTTATTTATTTATTTGACAGAGAGAGATCACAAGTACACAGAAAGATAGGCAGAGAGAGAGGAGGAAGCAGGCTCCCTGCTGAGCAGAGAGCCCGATGTGGGGCTCGATCGCAGGACCCGGAGATCATGACCTGAGTCAGAGGCAGCGGCCTAACCCACTGAGCCACCCAGGCGCCCCTAGATGTCATAGGTTTTACTCTCAATAAATCTCTTGTTCTTTTAACTCTGTCTTGGTGTCTGTTTCCTAGAGGTCCTGAGTTGACAAACATACTCTGGGAAGATTGTTTCTTCACACTTGGGCTGGAAGGGATAAGTAAGGTCTTGGTAGAGGTCCAGGAAAACCTGTAATGGCTACATAACCACCCTAACTTGGGTTCAGATTATGTTAAACTGAGGTGGTAGGGGGAAGTCTGTTGACCCATATAGAAACAACAGCCTAGGGGGAGTGATATCACCCATGGAAAATAACACATGTAGTCATTTGAGTCAAGCAGTCTGTAGTCTTTCTTTCATTTGGTGGATATAAGTAGTATAGGGAATTGGCTAAAGTTGGCATCTGTGGCTGCATTTCATAGATCAAAAATGTTTCATCAAGCCCTGAAGAATTAATCTCAATCCTCTTCTATTGACTAGGGAGACCATATCATCCTAGAATAAGTAAAGATTCCACTGGCCTAGCATTGTTGACCATAGGATCTAGCATTGAAATTATATAATTAGCTTCACTGCAAAGTACTGGCTGATGTAATTCAACAAAATATGTCAGGATACTGGGGATATCAGAGGCACTATTTTAGAACACATGGTACTGACTACCAACTTTTTCCAAGACCAAGCACAGTGTGGTAGGTGCAACAGCATGACATATTTGAGGTCTCTAACTGTTAGAAAAGTAATCAAGAATGCAAGGTGGCCTGGATGACAATTTTACTGGAGGGGTCCAGGTGGAAGACAAATAGTAGGCACTAGTCTTCTTACCTATCATCAACACCACTACAACAATCTGAGGTTATAGTCATTCCTCTCCTTCCAAGCAATGAGGCTGCTTCTTCTGGGTAAGTGAGACATTATGCCTCACACCAACTGATAAGACAAACATATTCTTATTTTTAGATGACATACTAAATATTGGTTTGCATGTAACTTTTTAAATTTAACAATGTGTCCATATAATTTAGATAAATGAGCAGTCCTTGTGTTTTCTTCCTCCCTGTGGCAATTTCTCTGATCAAAATACTTGACAAGCATGAAAAGGATCTATAAGGATGGCGGTCTTTGTCCCTTTCAAGTCTTAATTTTCAGTTTCCATTTGAAAAATTGATATTGGATAGGCAATAAATTATCAGTCTTTTCAAGTGTGAGGGAACTGTTTTTAAGATCAGAAAGGCTTACAGACATCTACCTAATTAAAGTTGATCTTTTAGAACTGATTGATTGATGGAACACCCAATGACCAAGAGCTATGAATTCATGTGAGTTTAGTTATATTTTCAATAAATTTTTAATGAATCATAATAGCACATATATATAATATAGTATATATATAATATATATATATATATATATCCATGTGTGTATTAGTATGTATGCATATGAAAAAATGTTAGCATATATAAGGGCAAGATGTAATATTTATTCAGAAGGCAATATTTGGTAACCATATGGAATATTAAGGGCTCTTATAGCTATAGAAGCAGCAGAGGTATCATCTTCACAGCTGGCATCAGACTTCTTTTTTCTCGGAAGGAAGAATCTTTGTTTGGGAAAATGTCCTTAAGAGCTTTGGGGGATGAAAGAAGGGACCCTGAAGCATGAAACCAGAAAGATCAAAGGCAAGAAAAGAGAAGACTAAATTGCTCTGTGTCAGATGGAGAGAGGAGTTTGTTTCTACACTGGTGAGCACTAAACGAAGAGGATACATAAAATAAAGCAGAGACTGGGAGGCTGCTGTAGGGCTAAGAAAACTTAGAGAGTAGTGGGTCCATAGAAAACCCCTCTTGGGTCATGACTGAGGCCTTTAAAGAGGAATGTTTAATTTTTACTTCAAAATTTTTCTTCACAATGTCTTTGTAAATTCCTTTTCCTTTTACTGTCCAGAAATCTTCGGTAAAGTTATCATGAGTGGCCCTAGATGGCATGTATAGGATGGCAATATGATTAATAAACCAAGAAAGCAGGCTGCCAAAACTAAAGGTACCCTAGAACATGAAGTTTTGAGAAGTTTCAGGGAGAGTTCTGGAATCTCTAGAGTATGTGTGGGTAGTGGTTGATGGTAGGGTAGTTGGGCATTTAGGAAAAGCTTTGTAGGTTTGAAGTGGCGGGGGTGTGGGAGGTTGGGGTACCAGGTGGTGGGTATTATAGAGGGTGCGGATTGCATGGAGCACTGGGTGTGGTGAAAAAAATAATGAATACTGTTTTTCTGAAAATAAATAAATTGAAAAAATTAAAAAAAAACTTTTAAGTCCTTATTTAAAATTTAGGTTTTGTTTATTCAATTACTCACAAAATATTTGAAGACCTACAATGATCTCTACTCCTTTATATCCTGGAGCTCGAGGGATGAGGAAATCATAGTTCCTGTTTGTGTAGAACTTACAGTCTAGTGAGAAAGAAAGTTAATAAAAAAGCAAAAATTGGATGCAATATGACATCAGTTATTAAGAGGTGCTCTATGAAACAAAGCAAGGAAAATGAATAAAGTCTTAGGAGATACTTTTTCACATAGGGTGGTTAGGAAAGGGTTCTCAGAAAAAATAGCATTTGGAGCAGAGCCTGAAAACAGATCTGGGGAAAAGCATTTTAGGTGAGTGGCCAGTGAAATAACAATAAAAGAGGTTTCTATAAATCACCTAAAAAAAGTTAAATTAGCACTATTTCCACTTGAGATTAAGCTTCTCTTTGTTTTTGTTTTTCAGACAGAAAGAGCACGTGAGAGCAAGCAGGAGTGTGAGAAGGGGCAGAGGGAGAAAGAGAGAGAGTATCCTAAACAGGGTCCATGCTCAGTGAGGAGTCAGACTCGGGGAACGATCTTATGGCCGGATATCATGACCTAAATCCAAATCAAGAGTCTAACACTTAACTTACTGAGCCATCCAGGTGTTCCTGATGATTATGCTTTTGATAAGGATGGTTGTGGGTATAGTTTACAGGAACAAAAGTGTGTATGATCATAATAATACATACAATATGCAGAAGATTTAACTACTATTCTTAGTGGTTGGAGACTTCGTGAGTATTTGTGTTGTGAATAATAAAGTGGCCTCAATTAAAATATTCCTTAGATATTAGTCAATTTTCTATGAAGTCTTTGTTTAATCACAAATTTTATATAAAATAAATACCTAATAAAGCAGAGTGAAAATTACTGCAATAATCAGGTATCCTTATTGGTGGTGTAACAGTATATGTTATTACTCGATGTTCATTTTAAGGTGAAATTTTCAGTTCAAATATCAGGGTTTTTTTTAGAGAGAGCGAGAGCATGTGAGTTGGAGGGGGTAGGGGAGGCAAAGGGAGAGGAAGAGAGAGAGAATCTTAAGCAGACTCCATGCCCAGTGTGGAGCCCAATGTAAGGTTCAAATATACAACTCTGAGATCTTGATCTGAGCTGTAATCAGGCACTTAACTGACTGAGGTAACTGGGAGCCCCTCAAATCTCAGTTTTAACATAAGATATGCCTTCTGAACAAATTTTTAAGTATAAACAGTATTGTTAACAATAGGCAGTGTGTTACACAGCAGATCTCTAGAACTTACTCATCTTGTCTAACTGAAACTTTGTATCCTTTGAAAATTACCTCTTTCCTTCTCTTTGAAGCCTTTGGTAACCACCATTCTACTTTCTGGTCTCGGAATTTGACATTTTACATTTCTCATATCGTGATATATTAATTCTTATCACAAAAATAGTAATAATAAAGAAGTAGTAGGAAACTTTGGAGGTAATGAATATGTTTATAGCATAGATTGGGGTGATGATTTCATGGGTGTATACAAAAACCCCACATTACAATGAGATTTTCACCTACTCATTTTCTTTTTCTTTTTCTTTTTTCCCTCTCTTTTTCCTTCCTTCCTTCCTTTCTCTCTCTCTCTCTCTTTCTTTCTTTCAAGAGCATGTATGCACTTCCCAGCCCTTCCCAAGCAGAAGTGGCAGGGGGAGAAGGAGAGAGAGAATCATAAGCAAGCTCCATGCTTAGCACAGAGACTGACTTGGGGCTCAAACTCACAACACCAAGATCATGACCTGCGGTGAAATCAAGACTGAGCTACCCAGGTGTCCCACATATACTCATTTCAAAGTGGAATGCTGTAATATTCCATAAAAAAGATATCGTTAACTCATTTTAAAAAAAAATATTTTTATTTTTGGGTCTAGGAACAATGTTCTTAACTGCAGCTCAATTTCAACATCAGTTGCTTGAAATAATGATACCCACCTGGCAGAGTAGTTATAAGAATTTGAGGGTAATTATAATACCATATAAAAAGATTGAATCAAGTTTATTTGAATGCAAATTTACTTATATTTGTATAGAAAAAAAATTTATTACTGACATTTTCTATTTGGTAATTGATAATACTTGTCATACCTTGAATGCTTGACTATTTCCTTAAAATAGTGGTTATAAAGGCTGACAATTTTGACCTCAAGGGAGTATCTGACAATAATTGGAAACATTTTTTGTAATTGTGACTTGGAGACTGAGACTTGGTCTCATTGTAACTACAATTTTTGACCAGTTGGTTTAGGCAATATCATTAAAGCATCTTTGTTGCCTTATGTAGAACACTAGAAAGAAGTTGGTGCTATGTAAAATATTGGATTAGTGCTCATCAAATATTCCCCTCCCCTCTCCTACTGTGAACATTTGATGCTGGAATCTTTCACTTGCTTTGCCCAAAGAAATGTTAGAAGTTGAGATTCAAATAGAGGCCTTACTGGGCTTAAGTGGTTTGCCTTTTACTCTTCTGCCATTGCCCATTCCTGAACCCAAGCCAAGCCAAGCCCAGCTGATGTGTGGCAAGGAAAACTGCTTGACTGAGCCCAGCTAAAAGCAGCCCCAGGTGCTGATTTGCAGACCCAGGAGCATGAGAATAAATGGTAGTTTTTGAAAGCTGCTCAGTTTTAAGATGGTTCATTGTACAACATGAGTAATACATGATGCATTGAGAAAGACATTATTTACTAATAATATACTGCATATCCAATGGATCTAAATAGTTAAGAAGATCAGTAATTTGAATACAGGAAGAAAACAATACAATAGGTGGAGATGTTTGTTATTAAAAAGTGTCCCTGAAGATCCTGGCATTTAATTTGGCAATCAAAGGCTCAAAGATTTCAGAGATACAGTTGACATTTACTAATTTGAACATTTGGACGTTATTATATCTTGAACATTTGAGCAATCTCTTAAACAGGTAAAAAAAAAAAAGTTTAGCAGTGATCACATAATATTTTGATCAAATGACAAGTGCATGTACTTTAGAGGGAGACAGGATCCAAAACTGTCGCTTGATTCTCAATAGCACTTGAGGTCTTTTTTATTACACACACATATATACACAAATACACACACCCTAAAATAGCAACAACAACAAATAATGTCCAAAACAAAAACTAAGGATTCTTGATCCACATAATGGATGCTAGAAAACTGACCCTCAGGCAGGACTTTCCAGAAGTTTCCTCCATTTTCTGAGAACCCATTACCTACCCAACCAAATCTGCTGCCTTTTTCTCTTTATTCTACAATACTTATTTGGGCCATACTTACTGATAGGTTCACTAAGCAGAAGAACTTTGGGGATAAAAACCACAACTTGTGAGCCATCTGCTGTGGCATATGTGCTGTTGTAGCTACTCAGTGTTTGGCAGTGGTGTAATTATGATTTAAAACTGAATTGGAGTGAAAAAAACAACAACAACTCTAAATTGGAGTGGAAAATAGGAATTCTGATGACTTAGCATTTGTATATACGTATACATGACTTAGCATTTGTAGGTATATTTAGGATGAGGGAAGGATCAAAATAAAGTGGTGAGTCAGAACCTTCTGGGTCTGGAAGGAAGACCAGAGTGTGGGCAGCCGAAGGATGGTGTCAGTACAGATGGCAGAATATCTACTTCATGTGCCAAGTGAGTTGACAGAGCAGCTTCTTCTGACAGCTTATGGTAGAACTGAACATATACATTTTGAAGGCTGGCCGCAGAACTATGACGAATACATTCATGTTGACTTTTTTAAATTAACTTTTTGTTTTGAGATAAATGTAGAGGCACATGTACTTATAAGAAACAATAGACAACAATCCAGGGTATCTATTACTGAGTTCTCTCCAGTGGCAATTCTTACAAAACCAAAGTAAAATATCATACCCAAGATATTGATATTGACACAGTTAAGACACCTAAGAGTTCCAACACCAAAGGATCTTCATTTTGCCTTTTATGGCTACACCCACTTCCCTCTTGCCTCCACTTCCTCCTTCACCCTCAACAATGATTATTTTGTGTTCCACATCTATAATTTTGTCATTTTAAGAATGCCATATAAATAAAATTATGTAGTATATAACTTTCTGGGATTAACTTTTTTCCCCTTAACATAATTTGGTGGAAATTAAATTATATTGTTGAGTGTATCCATAGTTTATTCCCTTTTATCGGTGATGAGCAATCATTGTATAGATGTGCCACAGTTTGTTTAACCATTCACCCATTGAAGGATATCTGAGTTGTTTGTGCTTTGAGACTCCTCTGAATAAAACTGGAATAAACATTCATTTACAGGTTTTGTTTGGTGAACATGTTTTTGTTTCTGTGGGATAGATGCCCAGAAATTGAATTGCTGGGTTGTACAATGGTTGTATGTTTAGTTTTTAAAGAAATTGACAACTGTTTTCTGTTTTTTAATATGGCTGTACCATTTTACATTTCTACCAACAATGTGTGAGTGATCCAATATCTCTATTTTCTCACCAGCATTCTTACCAGCATTTCTTAGCCCTTCTGAAAGATGTGTAACATACTCATTGTGATTTTAATTTGCATTCCCTAATGGCTAATGATATTGAACATATTTATGTGTGCCTATTTGCCATTTGCATATCTTCCTTAGTGAAATGTCTTTTGTCCTTTTTCTAATTGAATTGTTTTCTCTGTTGAGTTTTATGAGTTCTTTATATACCTTAGATGAAAGTCCTGTGTTAGATATATGAATTGCAAATATTTTCCAAGTTTATAGTTTGTCTTTTTATCTTCTTAATGGAGTTGTTTATAGAGCAAAACTTTTAATCGTGGTGAAGGCTAACCTATCATTCTTTTTATTGATCATATTTTTAGTGTCAGTGCTAAGTACCCTTACACAAATTTTATAGATTTTGTCTTATTTTTGTTTGTTTTGTCATTTTATGTTTTATGTTCAAGTCTATGACAGATTTTGAGGTAACTTTTGTACAAAGTGGGAGATTACCCAAAGATTCTTTTTGTGCATGTGTCTATGGATGTCCATTTATTCCATCACTACGTAGAGAAAAGGCTATTTTTCCTCCAATGAGTTGCTTTTGCACTTTTGTCAAAAACTCAGTTGAACATTTTTGTGTGATTCTATCTCTGAGTCCTGTGCTCTCTTCCACTGATCTATGTGCTAACCCCTCTGCCAATGCTATATTGTCTTGATTACTGTGGGTGCATGATAAGTCTTGAAATCAGGAAAACTGATTCTTCATGCTGTATTATTTTTCAAAATTGTTTTAGCTATTTCTAGTTCTTATGACTTTTCATATGAATATTAGAATTGTTTTGTCTTTATCTACAAAAATGGTTGTTTAGATTTTGGTAGTATTTTGTTAAAGTTGTGCATCAGTTAGGGGAGAATTGATGTTTTTACTTTATTGAGTCTTCTAATCCATGAACATGGCGTCTATCACCACTTTTAAATCTTTTCTTTATTTCATCAGTGTTTTGCAGCTCTCAGCAAATGGGTCCTGTACATGTCTTGTTAGATTTAAATCTAAAAAGTTCTTTTTGAGCACTTGGAAATATTATTGCAAGTGCACACATGCCTATTGGTGACATAGAAATAATATTGTATATGTTTATCTTTTATTCTGTGACCTTACAGAACTCACTTTTAAGTTTTTCTACATGAGATTACATTAAATAGATGTTAATTCTTCTTTAATTATTTGGTAGTATTCTCCAGTTGAATCATCTAAGTGTAGAGATCTCTTTTTTTGGAAGTTTTTTAAGATAATAAATTCAATGAGTATAATAGTTATAGGGCTACTCAAGTTTTCTATTTAATATCTATTTAATAATTGATGATTTGGGATAGCCTATGTTTTTCAAGAATTCTGAAGATGGGTAGTAACCATGGTGAAAACAGATCATTTCTAAATACCAGAGAGAACAGTTAAGGAGAGGAAGCAGAGATTAAGAGGTGCATCTCAGTATACACTTACTCAGACTTCAGAGTTTAAAGGCATAATAAACTTGTTTTTCAGAAGTAGATATAATTCCTTGGAAAATTTAACAGCCACCTGTATTATTTTTTATTTTTTTTTAGTCTGACATTTTTCTTTAATAAAAAATAAAAGATAGATGGGCAAAGATGAATATACAGTTTGATCTCCCACTTCCCCAGGGGTTATAGCCACTTTTACTTCTTGGAGGCATATTCTTCCAGCTCAATCCCTTAATATTGTGTTCCCCAACTTCTACATCTAACAATGCACTTGGGAAGGTTTTCTGGTGACTAGAATTGCTACTGAAGAACAACAAATGGAGTTAGACTGGCTAAAACCCAATAAATTTCTAAATACTGGAAAATGCCACTTGAAATATAAATAGCCAGCATTCCATGCTATGCTTCTATTTTTGTTATGGTAAATAAAATGATTTAAATTCTGGAAGTACAGTAGGAAGGAAGCTTTAATTTTAGTTGCCTTTTTTTTTTTTTTAAGCGTTGGGTGCAACCCACCATTTCAAATTAATGTTTTCTTGTTTGTGTGTGTATTCTTGTTTGTGAAGTGAGGGTAACGAATGTGTTTACTTTGCAGGGTTACTTTGAGGATTAAAATAATGACATTTACCATAAAGGACAGAACCTAACAGCGGTTAGTTATTATTGTTATTGTTGTTATATTATCCAACTTATATACTTAACCAACAAACATGGCAAGAGAAATGAGGTTAGCAGACTTGCTTCAAGTCCAATAATGATTTTTCCTACTGCGTGAGAATTTACAAATCTCTTGTTTGTTCCCAAAAGAATGCAGCTATATGAGATACAGAACACCAAAACTCCTTGACTGGATTTCACAGTTTATACCTGGCAAGAAAGACCTTTCCTGCAAAATAATCAAGAATAACATGAGGTCAGATACCTTGCAAGGCTGTTCTGGCTGGTGTTACCTTAAGGGGTTTTACCTTTGGTTGGATGTGAGAAGCTACTGAATAATTTCACCCCAGTCAGAGGGCTAAAAGGGTCCAGCCAGTGGGGTAGGGGTTTTGAGACCTACAGTATCCTTAAAATGAAGTTAAAACTAGACTTAAAATACTTTTTTTTAGCAGCATTTTAATTAATTTTTTATTTTTTATAAACATATATTTTTATCCCCAGGGGTACAGGTCTGTGAATCACCAGGTTTACACACTTCACAGCACTCACCAAAGCACATACCCTCCCCAATGTCCATAATCCCACCCCCTTCTCCCAAACCCCCTCCCCCCAGCAACCCTCAGTTTGTTTTGTGAGATTAAGAGTCACTTATGGTTTGTCTCCCTCCCAATCCCATCTTCTTTCATTGATTCTTCTCCTACCCACTTAAGCCCCCATGTTGCATCACCACTTCCTCATATCAGGGAGATCATATGATAGTTGTCTTTCTCTGCTTGACTTATTTCGCTAAGCATGATACACTCTAGTTCCATCCATGTTGTCGCAAATGGCAAGATTTCATTTCTTTTGATGGCTGCATAGTATTCCATTGTGTATATATACCACATCTTCTTGATCCATTCATCTGTTGATGGACATCTAGGTTCTTTCCATAGTTAGACTATTGTGGACATTGCTGCTATAAACATTCGGGTGCATGTGCCCCTTTGGATCACTACATTTGTATCTTTAGGGTAAATACCCAATAGTGCAATTGCTGGGTCATAGGGCAGTTCTATTTTCAACATTTTGAGGAACCTCCATGCTGTTTTCCAGAGTGGCTGCACCAGCTTGCATTCCCACCAACAGTGTAGGAGGGTTCCCCTTTCTCCGCATCCTCGCCAGCATCTGTCATTTCCTGACTTGTTTATTTTAGCCATTCTGACTGGTGTGAGGTGATATCTCATTGTGGTTTTGATTTGTAGACTTAAAATACTTTAAAATCAGGGTATGTGTTGACTTTCTTTAACCCTTGACTTTAAGTTGACACGGCGTGAATGTGCTGCACATGGTCATTCCTTTCCAAAACTGTGCAGATGACTACACAGTAGCTGATTCCCATTTGTGCAAAGGAAAATCAGTTCCTTCCTGGCCCTGGTAGCAGATGAAAACTGTATATACCTTCTTCCGAGTTTTTCCATGGATGTCTCATGTAAAGCTGACATTTCCCTTGGCAACAATTTCTGCCTCATCCCTTTCACTGCATGTCAGTCTGGGGTTAGATCTAACAAACTGTCAATGTTTCTGCTTCATTCCCCAAAACGCCTTTTTTTTTTTTCTTTACCCTGCTTGATAGTCTCAGTAGTGACAGATTTCCCTTCCATTTTCCCCTAGCCCCAGATTGTTTTAATTACCACTGCTGTGTTTTTTTTTTTTTAGATGGTAAACTGTGAAAATGGCCTCTGGTTGTTTAGGTTGCTTAGTTTAAAAAAAAAAAAAAATCCAAAACAACTAAAACAACACTTGCTTGGAGTTAAAAAAAAAAAAAAAAAGTTACATAGGACGCAGGAATCTATTGATTTCTTCATTTATTCATTAGGAAGGGAAGTGGAACTAAAGATAAAAGGTAATTCATCTGCTGCATTCACCCCATTTTGACTGCGGAGATTTTTCTTAGTTCACGCTCTATTGACAGACTGTCTCATGGGGAAAGGGGAGGAGCTGTGACTTTGTCCTTCATGGGGAAGTCTTAGACCTCAAGTCACCATTTCCCTGAACTATTTCCTTCCTACAATTCTGAGACGGCGAGGAAGGTAGGAAGTAAAGCTCTTCACTTCCTTGAACAGGATGTTCTGTAGGGGAGGGTTAGCACAGTTTGGACATTGAAATATCTTTGTTGAGTCCTTAAGGCAGAGTGCATGAGGTAAATCCTTCTTCTTCTAGGCCTCGGCTTCCTTATCTGTAACATGGAGGTAATTGATATAATAAATTTGTGTCTGTGTGTTAATGCACAATTATACTGTAGACTGTCATATTTACGGTAGTTCTTTTCATTCATAATGGAGGATCTTGAAGCTCCTTGATTGACATCTCTTAACAACTTAATCACAATGACTGGCTTGTTAAAGAGTTTTTTTAAGGTGCATGAACGAATAAATGAATGAACTAAAGTGCTGATGTAAGAAAGTGGGAGGAAAGGAAAAAGCGAGATATGTTTGAGGGAATGCAGCTCATTTTTGACCTCTCAAACACAGGAAACATCTTTAGAGAAAGAAATTCTATTCTCTGGAAGTGGAGGCACCATTTGACTGAAACGTCAATGGCATTCTGCTGAGCATTTAGGTTTAATTTAATGATGCTTATACAAATGACTATACCTCACATTTCCTTAGTGGAGAAAAATACCTGTCAATAATAATATTAATAATGGTAACAACCAATATTTATTGAGAGCTTACTTCTTTCCTGGCTACTACTCTAATTGCAATACATACTTTACCCCACTTAATCTCAGTTTAATTCTCACAAGGCAGCAAAGTGGGTACAGTTATTATTCCATATTACAGATGAGAAAACTGAGAGACAAATGTGACAGTGGTAAATTGATAGTGACAGAATTGAGAAACCTCTGAAGACAAACCCAGTGTTAGAATTTTACTTTGGACATTTTCTGTTTTTGTTTTTATCCGCCCCTCACCATGGTGATGGACTTCTTTTTGCCGAACTGCACACACCCATCCACCTCTCTGCAGGCAATCTAAATATGTCACTGTTCATTAGCTCTTTGTACCAACGATCATACTGTGTCTTTAGAATGTCATATTTGACAATGTGCTAAATAGCCTTCTGCTATGAATAGCCCTCTGTATGAATCAGCTTGCAGACTGGCAGGCTTGTTCCTGTCAAACCAGTTCTAATCTAAGCTCGTCTAATCACAAACCTTCTTCTTTTTCTTCCTCTGTAGCTCTCAGGCAACATTGGATAAATAGTGTTTAGGCTAACAAAAGCTTCTTCCTTGAGCCAGGCATTGCTGCTTCCTTTCCTGGCTTGGAAGCATGGTTGCTCTGTTGTTAAACAACTAACAGAACTTTCAGCACTGGGGACAGCATCTTTTAATGAAGTGGTAATGGAATGTAGAGTAGGACATGCCTTGATTAAAAAAGGATACTCTGCTTAAAGATTACAGTCCATTCCCAGTTCTTGATGCGGTTCTGAATTTGCTTCTGGTTACCAAGCTTCCTTTTCAGCCGTACAAGACTGCAATGCAGTTTGTGTATGCTGTGCCTCCAAATAACTTTTAATTAGGCATTTAAATTAGACTGGTGCTGGTTCACTGAATCCAGCGTTTTTATATTTCTCCAATCCAATTATTAGGTGTTTTAATTCCCCAATTCTTGGCTTGCTATTTATTTTAATATTACTTACTACAACATTAAAACTATAATTCCTAGATTTTCTCATAAAGAAAATGAGTTATAAATGTCCAAAATTAAGAACAAAAATTCCAAGCAGTCAAATTCATAATAAAAAAAATAAATAAAACTGTCTTAAGCCATCAAATCCATAACTGAAAACTTGCTATTCTCTAGACAGATGCTGATGAGGGAGAATGAACAGAAATACTCTATGGTGAAGGAAAACACACAAGAGATCTTAAGGGACTTTGTTCTTTTTGTCAAGGTAGGGGTGAATGGGGGCCTTCTTGCTGAGTTGGGCCACTGCACAAACCCACTTCCTTCTGTATGGCCAGATTAAGAGCTCCACTTGCATGGGGGAGACTGGGTCACTAAGTGAGGAACCAAGTAGGTGGATAGAGGGTCAATGGCCCCTTCAAACATTTATTGGATGCTTTCAAGCATTGTTCCGTGTGCTTTTGACCATTTAGTGCGCACAACATTGTTACAAGGTAAGCAATATTACAACCTCTACGTAGAAAAGGAAACTGAGGCATAGAATACGAGTAACCTATTTAAGTTCACACAGATGTGAGGATTGGGAGCAAGATTTAAAAACAAGTTGTCTGGTTCTTGCATTTGCACTTTCAACATTCACACTGTTATAAATTTCCAACAAGGTAAGTAGTGCCAACAAGAAAAGGCCAGTATGACCTGCCAAGCCAAGTGATCACAATGGTAATAGTTCTTGCCTAATGTAGAAGTTGTGAAGACTAATTATGTCCGTTCATGTTAAATGCTTAGCTTACTACCTGGCATGCTACATGCCTTCAAGGAGGAATGAGCCATTGAGAAACAACCATGATGATGAGACACAAGTGAAAAGGAGATGAAGTCTGAGCAAGGCCTTAAGCATAGGTTTAGGCATCCCCTTCATTTAGGTAGTGCCTTCGACCTTGACTAGTAGTAGATGGAGTCAGGAGGTGGGAGGATAAGGATACAGGATTTGAAAGGATAGATGACTTGTCTTTCTTTCATGCTGTAGTACATGCTGTAGTACATGTAGTTCATGTAGTACATGAAAACTAGGTATTATGTCTAAACAAAACTTGATCCCAACCACTGGCTCTGCCTTGAGCCATCCAAGCCCAACCTCCTCTGAGGCTGGGGGGGGCCCTATCAGAGCAGTGACTGGTAAAGTCTGAAAGGACCCATGGATCCATTTACCAGAAATTCAAGGGAAATAACTACAAGCCAAACACCTACAAGAATCCTCACAAAGACATTTGCTTTGCCCTTAAAATATTCATTATCTAAGAGTGAAAATGAAGCATGCTTATGATTACCCAAGAATGTGGGACTGAGATCTGAGGGACCCCTGTAGATACCACTAGTGTGTATCCTCCAGCAATAGTGACCAAGATCTTTTTCATAAATTTTTATCTGGGGATTTGGATCAGATTAAAAAATGGAGGAAATGGAGGTTGTTGTCAGTGAGGTGGTTAGGATATAGGTATAGAGGATGCTTGTTAGCATCTGTGTTAGACTCATGGCATTATCATTACCAACATTATTCACTTCCTTCCACCTTCCTATTCCAATGCATTATGCTTGGCTGCCTCACTGAATTTGCACTGAACATGTGATGCGCTTCGACCAAAGGAAAGTGAGCAGACATAAGGCAAGCCGTGCTCTTGTCAGTTGCTGTGAGAAGAATATGCTTGTGGTAGCCACTGGTCCATGGAGAGATGTGGAGCAGATGTGGACCTGATCTGTGGCCCAGAGGCAACACCCGCCAGTCCGCCACCTGAGATAATGCTATTCTAGTCAACTCATGGAACCACAAACAAGAAGAATAAATGTTTGCTGCTATAAGCCATTGGACTTTGGAGTGTTTGTTATTCACATGATTGAAGCAAAAACCAACCAACCAACCAATCAACCAAAAAACAAACAAACAAAAAAAAACCCAGTACAATAACCACTCTTTCTTCTAAGAGTCTTAGTGGGAGAGGAAATTCAGGTACCCAATGCTCACTTTTGAAGCTGAGTAAGGGCATATTCCGTCTTTCTTGTCTCCTACCTAGGTTTATTTATGAGATGAAGGCAGCTACCTATGACCCAAGATTAGGCAATCATATGGTCTCTGACAGTACTTTAAACCTTGTGCTAGTGACTCAAGAACACAGTGATTATAGCTCATGCATGATCAAGGCGCTGTCGTTACTACGGTTTTCCAAATAAGAGACTGTTGCTGTGCCTCTTGCTTCCCATTCTCTGTGGCTCTGTTGGTATCTACTTCCTCCAAAACTCAACCAGCCACTCATTTTGGGTATTTTGAGCCCTCAGTATTTTCCCAATGTATTCCCCATTACCTAAATAAGCCAGAGTCAACATCTAATGCTTGTAACCAATACCTCTAAATCACTAATACTAATATTACTAATGCTACCTCAGAACGTGATTTATTCAGGGAAACAGCCTTGGCCACATTGGAGTACTTTTGGGTGCTATTATTAATATGCTGTATTGAGAGCTGCATGTCTGTGCCTCTTAAGTTTCCTCCTATATCCCCTCCATTAGATAGGTATTTGTGATGAGAAATCACCCCGGCTTTTGGTTCTACTAAAGTGCATCAATAAGACTTTTGAAGCCGTAGGGATCTTTGAATTTCCTACAGTGTGAGATAAGGCTCTTTCTCATTACTCTAAGAATAGCCCAGCTCCCAAAGCCATTCAGAAATCCACAGAGGGAGATCTGGCCTGCAGGCCTTGCAATAAACTCTTATTAACACTATCAAAAGTAATCTGCTTTTGTCTTGACCTCACTTTAGATTCTCGGCAGGTATAATGGACAGATTTGTAGAGTTTCCTTTTCCCTTTTAAAAGACTAGATAAATGTCCCTTTTCTCTCATCAGATTATAAAAGTCCAATGTAAATGGAAAGTTCATTGCTTTCCTTGATAACAGATGTAATTTTCCCAATTGATGCCCCTCTGTCAGAAGACACACGAGATAACCCCGGAGATTGTTTTCCGTGAAACCAGGCTAAGAATAAGTTTAATTTCCCACACCATGCACTTTAACCTTTCTCAGACTGATGCAGTGAGAAAGCATTTTGTATCAACTTTGAGTGTAGAAAAGTTATCTGCTTTCTGCGGCTCCCAGTTCCATTTGGCCATGTTGGGCACAGGCAGTTTGGTTTTAATGGGTTCCAATGTCAAGTCCTCCAATTAGATTAATTTCTTTATCACTGATTAATTTTTTTGGGGGGGGTATGGGTGGGACCACTGAGAGGAGGGGAGGAAGATTACTAACACTGATGCTGCTTTAGCACTGACTGTTAGTCATCTGAGTCAGCTCAGGCTCAAAGTGTAGTTAAAAGTACATCAAAATGACACTCATTGACTATAGCATTTCATGTAGTTCAACACATTTTCTGTCCTTTTGGCTTCTCCTCACATAGTTCTGTGCAGAGTAGGAAGTCTCTGTATCCCTGTGACTTAGGAAAATCAGGGTGCACGCAAACATCAGGAAGTTTGGCTCCACGCACACAGTAAAACAATACTAGCTACGAGTTGGGTTATGGGTCACCAGACTCTTGACTTACTCCCCTTCCATAACTAACAGGATAGGTGTGGGTCTAGAGGAAAGGGAAAAGGTTTGAAACCTGAAGACCAGAGCTATGGTCTCACCTGTGCTTCATCCTGATAGTTGTGTGTGTGTGTGTGTGTGTGTGTGTGTGTGTGAAGGCTGAGTTATGTTTTCTCATCTGTGAAATGGGAACAATAACAATGCCTGGGTTAAAATGAAGTAATTTTCATGAAAAAAATTTTGGAAAGTGCAAAGTCTATTAAAAATAAAATTAGTATATTAGGTACTTATGATAATAATTGATATTTATTGAGCACTTACTATGTGCTAGGCATGACACAATTTATTTTGTCTTTTATATTGTGAAACAAAACATATATATAAAAGTTCTTAAAACATCATTATACAGTATAAGAATTAGTTATAAAGGTTTCAGCCATGAACTACCACCAAGTCAAGAATCAGAACGTTGCCTGTAGCCCAGAAATTAGAAGCCTACTACTTCCTCCCTCTTTCTCCCCAAGAGGTTACCACTATTCTATTTAGGCAATCACCTCTGTGCTTCTCTTCATATGTTAATAATTTCTAAATAATATAGTGCAGTTTTTAAGCTTTATGTCAATGGAGTCAAGAGAGTATGCATTTGTTTTTGTTTTTGTTTTTAATAAGAGAGGGAGGAAAGAAGGGAAAGAGAGAGAGAGAGAGAGAGAGAGAGAGAGGTGGTGGGGGAGGGGCAGAGGGAGAGGGAAAGAGAATCCCAAACAGGCTGCATGACCAGCATGGAGCCCAACATGGGGCTCAATCTCACAACCCTGAATCATGACCTGAGCTAAAATCAAGAGTTGGATGCTTAACAAACTGAGCCATTCAGGTGCCTCTTTTGCATTTGTATTCTTTTGTCAGTATCATGTTTTAAATTTCTGTGCATTTTGTTCTATATAACTGTTGTTATTCATTTCTAATACTGTATAGTCCTTTACTGTTAGAAAATAATGATTTATCTGAACCTTGTACCACTGATAGGTGTTTAGGTTGTTTCTAGACTTTTGCTCTTAAGAAGTCTATACCTATAGACAAGTACACATATTTTGCACATATCTATGTTGTTCTCTAGGTTATATACTTAATAGTAGAATTATTGAATCTCTCTCTGTATATCTATCTATATATATACATATAAATTTAACTATAAATATATTTATGCTTAACTATAGTGCATACTGCCCAACTGCTTTTTTAAAAATTGTATTTTTTCAGTGTTCCAAGATTCATTGTTTATGCACCACACTCAGTGCTCCATACAATATGTACCCTCCTTAATACCTACCACCAGGTTCATCCAAACCCCCACTCTTCTCCCCTCCCAAACCCTCAGTTTATTTCTCAGAGTCCACAGTCTCTCATTGTTCGTCTCCCCCTCTGATTTCCCCCAATTCACTTTTCCTTTCCTTTGCCTAATGTCCTCCATGTTATTCCTTATGCTCCACAAGTAAGTGAGACCATATGGTAATTGACTCTCTCTACTTGACTTCTTTCACTCAGCATAATCTTCTCCAGTCCTGTCTGTGTTGATACAATAGTTGGGTATTCATCCTTTCCGATGGAGGCATAATACTCCATTGTGTATACGGACCTTATCTTCTTTTTCCATTTGTCCATTGAAGGACATCTCGGCTCTTTCCACAGTTTGGCGACTGTGGTCATTGCTGCTATGAACACTGGGGGGCAGATGGCCCTTCTTTTCACTACATCTGTATCTTTGGGGTAAATACCCAGTACTGCAATTGTAGGTAATAAAGTAGCTCTATTTTTAATTTCTTAAGGAATCTCCACACTGTTTTCCAAAGTGGCTGCACCAACTTGCATTCCCACCAACGGTGTAAGAGCGTTCCCCTTTCTCCACATCTTCTCCAACACTTCTTGTTTACTGTCTTATTGATTTTGGCCATTCTAACTGGTGTAGGGTGGTATCTCAATGTTGTTTTGATTTGAATCTCCCTGATGGTTAATGATGATAAGCATTTTTTCATGTGTCTGTTAGCCATTTGTATGTCTTCTTTGGAGAAGTGTCTGTTCATGTCTTCTGCCCATTTTTTGACATGATTATCTGTTTTGTGTGTGTTGAGTTTGAGGTGTTCTTTATAGATCTTGGATATCAGCGCTTTGTCTGTACTGTCATTTGCAAATATCTTCTCCCATTCCGTGGGTTGCCTCTTTGTTTTGTTGACTGTTTTCTCTGCTGTGCAGAAGCTTTTGATCTTGATGAAGTGCCTAAAGTTCATTTTCGCTTTTGTTTCCTTTGCCTTTGGAGACATGTTTTGAAAAAAGTTGCTGTGGCCGATGTCGAAGAGGTTACTGCCTACGTTCTCTTCTAGGATTTTGACAGATTCCTGCCTCATGTTGAGGTCTCTTATCCATTTCAAGTTTATCTTTGTGTATGGTGTAAGGGAATGGTCAAGTTTCATTCTTCTATACATAGCTGTCCAATTTTCCCAGCACCATTTATTGAAGAAACTGTCTTTTTTCTATTGGATATTTTTTTCTGCTTTGTTGAAGATTATTTGACCATAGAGTTACAGGTCCATATCTGGACTCTCTACTCTGTTCCACTGCTCAATATGTGTTTTTGTGCCAGTACCATACTGTCTTGGTGATCACAGCTTTGTAGTAAAGCTTGAAATCATGCAATCATTCAGGAGGCACCTGAATGCCCCCAGTTTCGTTTTTCTTTTTCAACATTTCCTTAGCAATTCAGTTTTTTTTCTGGTTCCTGCTTTTTTTTTCTTTTTTAAAGTGGATACACTGATTTACACTTGCAACATACGAGATTTTGTATTATTCTATACTCTCTCCAGCATTCAATATTATATTTATTATGTTTACATACTAACTAGTCTAGTGTGCACATTGTGGTATCTCGTTGAAGAGTTCATATGCATTTTTCTGATTACTAAGGAGGTCATACTGGTCTATAAATTTTTATCCTTTTATTTTTTTTCCAGTATTTGTTCAGAGCTATTGCCCATTTTTGGCATTATCTGCCTTTTCCTCACCAATTTATAGGACGTATTTCTTATATAACCTGGACACAAGTTCTTTGTTATACATGTAACAAATATCTATTCCCACTATGCTTCTTGCCTTTTCATTCTTTTGATGGAATCTTTTGATGAAAACAAGTTCTTAACTTCAATGGTGTCTAATTTATTAATCATTTTCTCTATGCTTAGAGCTTTTTTTATCTTGTATGACTTCTCTGAGGTTGTGAAGACATTTTTTCTAATATAATTTAATTTTGTTTTTTTAATTTAGTAACATAAAATGTATTATTTACTGCATGGATACAGGTCTGTGAATCATCAGGCTTACACATTTCACAGCACTCACCATAGCACATACCCTCCCCAACGTCCATAACCCAGCCACCCTAATCCCTCCCCCTGACCCCGCCACCTCCCAGCATCCCTCAGTTTGTTTCCTGAGATTAAGAGTCTCTTACAGTTTGTCTCATTCTTTTATGTTATTTCCTGTAAGCTGTCAGTTGGAGTGAAGCTGCCACAGAGTTTACCATCAAGAAGCTGGAGCTACATGAGGAGGGGTAGAATGGAGAGGTGGATTTTAGGTTGGTGACAATCATAGAAGGTTTAAAGGGGCCATACATGAGACCAAAGTGCACAGAAAGGAGGGTAGAGGCAATAGGCTAGTCTCGGCACATGATCTATAGCTGACCATGGAGAATAACACCTTTTTTCTCCTAGGTCTATGTCGGGCACATACACACTCAAAAAACCATAAGGAAGCTTTATTTCTTATTTTGATCAATTCTGATCTAATTTTTCACAAAAGAAAAACTTTGAGAGAGGTAAAGGATAAATAGAGATACAAGATTTTTGCTTTTATACAAAATATCTCTTCCTCTAACATGGAAAACTCACAATTCAGGTAAAATTTAAGATATGGAAGAAATTATGAAGTTAAGGTTAGACTGTTTGGTGTTTATTTTTTAAGACCAGAGATTACCAACTTTGTGGAAGTTGTTTCAGTTTATAGCCTCCTATTCTCCCTGTTTTCACCTCTCCAAATTATATATTTTATAGAATATTAGATTTGACAGATCTCAAATCCATCCACCCCCCCCCTTTTTTTTTCCAGATGAGGATACCAAGACTTGCATGTGGTCACAGAGCTATTTAGCAAATCAACCAAACCAGGTTTCTGACTCTCCATGTGCTATGTGGTACATTTTTTTTTAAATAAAATTAAACTGCTTAGAGAAATTTCTGACAACTTGAGACACAATTTGGTATGATAGAAATATCTGTAGCTGTTGCAAAGTGGTAGAAAAGTCCATCAAAGTGTGGCCAACTCTCCAAATCTCATCTTACGTAAAATATTAGATATTTGAATACATAAGAAAAATTAAGTAACTACATGTTTAAAATATGCAAAAAATTTGAATACATGTTTTACACAAGAGGATACCCAAGTGGCCACTAAATGTGTGTAAAGGGGCTCAACTTCGTTCATTTTTTTGAAGATGCAAATTAAACCAAATGTGGTACAACTATACACACACACCAGAATGACCAAAAAAAAAAAAAAATTAAGGCAAAATAAAACAAAAACATTACAGAAAATACCAAGTGTTGGTGAGGATGTGGAACAACTGGAACCCTTATACTGTGATGATGAGAACATAAAATGATCCAACCACTCCGGGGAACTTGCTGTCTACTAAAGTTGAATATATGGCTACTTTATAATCCAGCAGTTCCACTGCTAGATATATGCCCAAGAGAATACATATGTATACCAAAAGACATACTTTTTCATAGTATAACTTTCCATAAAATTCTCACTTTGGAGCTTTGCCAAATGCTCTTCAACAATAGAAGGATAAAAAAAAAAAAACAATAGAAGGATAAATGAATTACGGCATAGTTATACAATAGAGCACTACCCCATAATGAGAAAACATAAACCACTACCACATGGAAGCAGCATGAATAAATCTCACAAACATAATTTTTAAGAAATGAAGACAGACACAACAAGAGTACATCATGTGCGATTTCATTCATACAAGATTAAAAAACAAATTTATGCTGCTCGATGTCAAGATAGTCGTTACCTTTGGGGGGGTAATGATGAGCAAGTGGAATTCTGATAATGTTCTCTTACTTGATCTGGGTCCTGGTTATACAGGTGTGTTTAGTTTGTGAAAATTCACTAAGCTGTGCATTCACATGTGTGTGTAATTTTTCTTCCTTTGGGCTATGCTTCAGTAAGATGCTCAAGAAAATCTTAACTTCCAGCCAAGTTTCAAGGCTAGAGGTCTTAAGGAAAGTAACACTATCATCCTCATGACAGTCTGAATACATTTTCTATTTACACAATGCTCCTTCCACTTAGCCTGGCATCTGCTGCACATCTGTATCCCCCATGGCACTCAGTAAGTTAAACAACCCAGATGCTGAAGAAAAGTCATAGTGGGGAGATTGAATTTAAGATGAATAGAATGAGGAGGGAAAGATAAGTTTTCAATTGACATCAGGAATGAATAGAAGGGTCGATAGGGAAACAAGAAAAGAGAAAATAATCATTTTGGACAGGAGTGATGGCAGATTTTGCAGTAGAGTCTGGCAGATCATGAATGGGCAAACAGAGTTCAAAAATGAGCGATGGTTATGACCAGTGTAAGGGACAAGGCAGGGAACTGGGGAGTTCTCTGTCCCTGATAAAGTGCATTACTATCACTACCTGATTCTGCCAAGGGAGGTTTGTATTCCTATCTCATACAATACTTTTGAAAAATACATAAGCCAAAAAGAAAGATGGTAAGAGGGAGTGAGAGAGAGAGAGAGTGCAACTTCTGTCTCAGAATATTCTTTTTTTTTTTTTTTTTTTTCTGTACTAGAATGATCGTGGGGACTTGCTTTGATAGCAAGAAAAGAAAAGTGACTTTGAGCACTCACAGCATGCAAGGAACATACATAGGAATCATAACAGTTAATCCTCATAGCAACCTATGAAGAGGTGAGGGCTACTCTCATTTATGTTTGGGACCTGAGGCTGAGAGAGTTGAGACACTAGCCCACTGGCCCGTTAGTAGTTGAAGACAGAGCCTAGCTTTGAACCCATGGCAGTCTGACTGAAACTACTTGCTCTGACTGTGAAAATAAGAACATCCTATGAAAATTGCTCTCATTCTCCAATTCTGCATTGTGCTTCAGGAAAGAAGATTCTCGAAAGAGACAATGGGCTTGTGATGTCTGGTTAACATGTCTTTCCAGGAAGTCCATAAAGCAGGCTGTGATAGCATTAATGCAAAAAGAGGTAGGCACAGGGAATCCCAGACATTGTGCTGGAGAGTTCTGATGTGTGCCCAGTACACTGTGGACTGGCAGACTTAGGGACAACCACTTTCCCTTTAGGTGGGACCTGAGCCTAAGCCTAGCCACAGGCTTAGAAAAGTGGGTATATGTTTATATGATGTGATTTTGGTTGTGTCACAAATCCCCAAAGGAACCCCCAATTCTCCTGTGTTTGCTGCAATTCCCACCTCAGCTGCCTCTGCATTAAAACATCACCCTCCAAGGGTAAGTTGTGAATTGGAGAGGAATCCCAGCCATTTATCACAAAGCATCAATTATTTCTTTGGGAGAACCCATTGCCATTTTGTCTGGGACCCCAAAGAAGGCAATTTTGATGGAGGGGAATGGGAGAGTCAGTGCTACTGATCTGAGGTTTGTCTGACTGCATTAGGAAGTAGAGTTTGGAGTGCACACCTATGCACCTATTAGGCAAAGGTGTGGGAAAGGGAAGGCTGATGGCTGTACTCGGGAATGACAGTGGAGGTGAGGAGGGAGAAGACACACACACACACTCACACACATTCCCCTATGGACTCTCTGTGAGTAATGCATTTTTAAAAAATTTTTATTTTTTATAAACATATATTTTTATCCTCAGGGGTACAGGTCTGTGAATCACCAGGTTTACATACTTCACAGCACTCACCATGAGTAATGCATTTTAATGGAGTCAGATATTCTGTATTTGTACTTCACTTCTCTTCACTTCTTCTCACTTCGCTCACATATGCATGAGCATATGATCTCGGTCAAGTGGCTTAACCTTTCTGAATTTCATTAACCTCATCTGAAAATCACCGTAGGAAAGATTGAATGAAAGAAAAATTCACCCACCACTTCCCATGACGTGGATAAGTGTATGGTACAAGGCCCTGTGGATCTATCCAATGTGGCACTGCAGAGCCAGGACTCAGCTCAGGGAGGGTGGATGGACCAGAGGGGAGGAAAAGGAAGCATGGAAGGACTCATATGGATGCAGACTTTAATATCATACCAGAATTATATAATACGTAAGACTTTGTGATGACAAAAGAGGCTGTCTTATGAAAGAGTGGGCCCCTTATTGGTGGAAGAAGAATCATACAGAAGCTGCCAGGACACCTGTTGGGCACACAGAATACTGGACTCCTGCACAAATGGAGATTATTTTGAGCTGGCATCTCACAAATGAGACAGATTCTCGGGTCGCTCTTTTTTTCAGCATCAATCGTGTGGTTGCTTTATTGTTCCATGACTGACTTTTGGTTTGAGAGTGTAGTGGACACTGGCTGGTGTCCTAACTGGCATTTGTTCTGTCTCTTTACTGTATTCATTTGAGGAATTGTTTCTCTCATTGGGTAGATGTAGCAGATGCTGTCAATGCTCCACTCTCAGCACCCATAGTATATACTCTAAGGTTCTGGCTTCTTTTGCTCAACATTGCATTTGGCCTGACTTCCAACTGTCAGCTCCTGAATTTCTTGTTCTGAAAATTTTCTTTGATTTCTAGAGATTTATTTGAAACACAAGCCACTATAGAGAATTAATGTCTTCTAGGACCAGTCCTCACTTAATGTCATATAGGAATGGGTGTATAAACTCCCCAGTTCCCTTGCCAATCAGTCATCCCCTTCCTCTCTTCTTCTTTATCCCTTTACTGATGTTTCCCAGGATTGCCTCCGAACATTTAAGTCTTTATTTTCAGGATGTGTTCCTAGGGGAACTCCAAATAAGAGAGTAGCAGTCCTAAGGTTTGCATGGGATTAATTCCAGTTTGGGTTCCAAAGGTAGACTCTGCATGACATAAGCAAATGAGCATGATCTCACATCCCCTGGCCTCAGCAATTTATTTAGGGGTGGACAGTAACCAAGACCTACAAAAATCAACATATGGTTTCCATGGTTTGTTTAGGTCTTGTCCAGTCAGCAGGACATGGATTCCGACTTATTCATTTCTGTGTCTGTAGTTCTTACAACAGGCCCTCTGTCAATGCTGGATCCTAATTCATGCTAACATAATAATGGCCAATAGATCTACATCATTACCCCTCTCACCAAGAATTACACCTTAAAAGGAGGAGAAATGATTTACCCATGGGATTTTGGCAGGGTAGCAGTGATTGGAGAAACTTACCTGAATAAGAAAGCCTATTCTCTCAACAGTATAGATTAATTTTGTCTACTTTTGTAATTATGTAGTTTACATGAATAGAATCATATAGGGCATATACTTTGTTCAGGCTTCTTTAGTTCAACATGATGTTTGAAGGCATTCATAGTGTGGTCAGTAGCAATGATTTATACCATCTCCTTGTTGCATAGTTTCCCATCACATGGGTATAAGTAATGTATCTCCCCATCCTACTTTTTAGGAACATTTGTCTCCTTTCCAGGTTGGAATTATTATGAATATGCTGCTATTAACATTTTAGTACATGTCCTTTGGTGCTCAAAAGGATGCAGTTTTCTTCAGTATCTCCCCAGGAGTGGATTTGCTTCATCATTGGGTATAAACGTGTTCTGTTTTAGCAGACATCCTTAATGATTTTACAGATTTGTTGTATTGTGCTTTGTATTTTTAAAGAGCCTGAATTAATTCTCAGCATTTAAAAATAAGTTTCCCATAAGAGGAACTGACAAACCAAGGGTTCCATTGCTCAGTGAAATTAGACTGGCTGGAGCTAGTTCTAGACACCCACTTTCAGCAGGGAGCTTACTTACCACAGTCCCCAAACAGTTGCTTCACTCACTGACAGTAATTTCTGGACCCTTGCTTCTGGGTTTTCTTTTCCTTCATTTATGACTAAAGAAACATTGCAAATGAATATAAGGGCCCTACAACTACTCATCTTGAGAATTCTAGAATCTGGCTAACTTATCTCTTTGGTTTGAGTTTCACGAAGAAGCAGACTCTGAGATGAGGATGGGAGTGCAGATATTTCATTCGGGGCATGATCCCAAGAAACAAAGTTGGGGACGAAGGAAGAGAGGCAGGGAAGAAAAAGAGGATAATGAAGTGTGATATTAAGGGTGGGCATCTGGAGCTCAGCTCTACCAGGGAATCCTGAGAGCAATTTGTGGAACACATGCTTGAGGACTGCTGGGTAGGCGGTGTTCACAGCCCGGAACTTTTGGCCTGCTGTACTTATATGCAAGATGGGCTCTGGAGATCTGAGAATTTCTCAGGTAAACAAAAGCAGATGCTGGCAGTTGGAAGCCATGTCCTAGAATGGTAACACAAGGGCATTCCAAATGAGGCACCAGCAGTGGCTACCACCTCGCTGTAGTCACGTTTACTCCCAGGTTTCCAGTCCCTAAATATCCTATGCATTAGAACCCTGGTTCCTACAGCCTCACTACATAGAGATGTCAGTGCATTGCTTTTCACCTGTGAACATGAAGTCTCTACTCCCATTTCAGAAGGTCCATCCTCTCTCCTCTACCACCATCTCCTTCCTGAGCGTGTCCAGATAACTGCACATCAGTGGTAGTCCTATTCCTATTACAAAACAGAGTCTCTGCACAGAGAGCCTTTTACTGTTTGTATCTTTCCTATCCAGGCACAGAAACATTTCCTTCACTTCTGTGCAAGCACATTTAGAAGATTTTTAATAATGCATTTACCAAGATAGATTCATCTTCTCCTTGCATGTCCTGTGATATGCAATCAAGTAGAACAATTAAATTGTTGCACATCCCCCTAAACTGCACTTAGAGTTGACTGGAGATGGGATATCTCTGTGGCAATGAAGTAGAAATCCTTCTTCTTTTTATTGCTCCTCAATTTTCAATTTATATTCCAAAGTGATTTTATTTAAAAAGAATTCTTAGATTCTTAGAAGAGAATAGGATCTGTGTGACTAAGAGACCTATGCATTTATCAGATTTTGCATTAATATCATATACACTGCAATGTCAAAAAAAAAGTGGCAAATAGTCCCTTTCACAAAGGGATTTTTGCAGAAGGGAAAATCTAGCTTTTCATTTAAGAAAGAACAAATTCTTAGCCATCCTGAAACTTGAGTGTGAGTCTCCCAATTACGAAAATTTGTAGAAGGATATGGTCAGGGCCAAATCACTTTCCATTTTTATCAAAACAGCCAAGGTCTAAAAACAAAAAAAAATAGCTAAAGCAATTAGAAAAAGAGTATTGGCCCTCACTCCCATGTTAGCTGATTTTTAAAAATTCATTTGAAAGAGACAAAGGATTAAAAGATATAAAACCAAACCAAAGCAACAACCAAAGAAACCTTGTGAAAATTCCACATGGCTAACATGTACAATGGGAGATTTTGATCCAGAAGTACTAAATTCCTGACTGGAGAAAATCACACATTAAAGAATCACTTTCAGTTAGTACTAGGTATTTGTGTATGCACGCACACACACACATACACAGACCACACCCAATTGGTTCTCATCACAGGGGTTATATTCTATAAAGTCACCATGGACACTGAATTAACAAGTATCGAACTATTGCTCCCAGAGGAAAGATTGGGTAAGTTCCTACATGCCTCTGATCACAACATTTTAGTCAACTCAAACACCATTTGTGTTCTATAGGTTGGTTTGCCAATATTCTTATAAAACAAGCTAGTCTCATCACTGTGTTTCTTTTTTTAATTTTTTTATGTTATGTTATTATGTTATGTTTTATTATGTTACAGTACATCATTAGTTTTTGATGTAGCGTTCCATGATTCATTGATGGGTATTAAGGAGGGCACATATTTCATGGAGCACTCGGTGTTATACACAGTCCCCTCACTGTTGAAAACACTCTTCCACTTAACCTTTTACCTTTATAACACTGAGTTATAAAGTTAAAAAAATTCTTCCATAGCTTCTTGATCTGTATAACTTACAAATTTAATATTTTTCAGGCCATATTGCTTTTTGAAACATGCAAGCCAGCTGCCCCTAGGTGAGAAAGTTGTGAAATTTTCTTGACCATAGTTAACATGACTATGAATTTTTTGGTATTCAGCCTCACAACTATGCCATCCAGTAAACATTATTTTTGTCAGTTGTCGTCTTACACGTCCACAAGTTTATCTACCTTCCCATTTTGTCCATAGCACTAGAAATGATACTCTAGAACCTTTGGAGTGGCCTCCCACACAGATTAGTGAATTCTCTCTCTTTCTCTTTTTATTTATTTATTTATTTATTTATTTATTTTTTATGGAAGTACCATGCTATTGATTGATGAGCACTGAACTCACAGCCAACAGCACTAAAACTCTTACCTGAACAAAGTCTCTCCAACAGCTTCTCTGTGAGGCACATCACAGCTTTCCTGCACTCGGAAACACTAGACGGCATATGAGTGCTATGTTGGGGATTGAGTTAAACTGCAAAATCACCAACAAAAAGCACAAAACATGAAATACGTGACTCTAAGTAGACCATAGCAGGGACACTTGTTTACAGAATGAGAGCTGAGAGAGAGCAGAGCCCTGTCTTGTTTAAACGCAGAAGGAAATGTGCACATCCAGTGGCTCAAATTTGTCTCCACTCTGCACATAGTCTGTTAGTGACTGTGGAGGTTCTGGGGTATGGGTTTTGGAGTTACAAGTAAATTTTAGTGAGGATGTGAATTTCCAAGTATATAATCCATGAGTAATGAAAATCAACTATATATTCTTGTTATTTCATGCTTCATATGTCAGCTCTGGGTAATTCCAATAGAATTTTCATTAGTATTTTTCATGCTTTCATAGGGCAAGGATGATATATTTTGGAACATACATATATTTTTCCCCTCCCCTTAGTTTTCTCATGTTGGAATTCTCTCACCTGCCCTGATTTATAGAAAAGGTTTTTCTTCCAATCTTTAACTGCTATGTCCTAAGGGATCTCTTGGGGATATATAAATATGTTTTGAATCCTGCTTCTGGCAATATTTTTAGTTATGTGACCATTGGCAAATTGTTTAACCTCAAGGAAATTTATTTCCTTATGCAAATTGATATAATAATACTTTTCCCCGAACTCCACTATTAGAATTAAATAAGGAATGTAAAATACTTATTTACGGTAATACTATTATTCATTAGATGGCACTTCCTGTTCTATGCCCTGATTTGAATGGAGAAACATAAACTAGTTTTTAAAGACTGGTTTTGGAAGTCATTTGCCTTGTTCAAATTCCGGGCTCACCATTTACTCACTGTGAAAGTGTGGAAACAAGTGTAGAGATGAAGACTCCTCCAGCCTGGGTCGCTGAATGATCATGTGGAGCAGAACCCCCACCTCCCACCCCCGATATGACAAGAGTGTGGAAGGAACCCATGCTAAGCCCTGGAAATACCACATGGCTTAATTGTGCAATGGCAGATTTGTACCTCAGAATAAATTCAGAGATTAAGGGACTAATTTATTTCTGTGTTGTAACCAACCCTAGCCTGACAAATACTCACAGGAACACAGGTCTGTGACCTTCCTTGGGGGCAAACTATTACTATAATTATGTAGTTAAGTATGTGGATGGTGAGCTTATGAGAGCTTAGAAAAGAATATGATGATCTCAAAAGACCCAGGTGTGACTCTTTTATACATATTTATGTGTTTGGGGTAGGGGTGTGGTGCATGCAAAAGAGGGGGTGCCCAAAGAAGAATTAAAGCTTTAGTAGACTCTCAAATCATTATTAAAATTATGCCATGTGGTTATATAAGGGAAAATGGAAATGGTAGAGTGACAGAACATTCTAGGTAGAGGAAATTGCATGTAGAACTGTCCAGAAGTGTAAGGAAGCAGGAACTGGTGAGGGCTAGAGCTCCCTATCTTTACTAGGAGGTCACTGAAGACTTAAGAGTAGGGAAATGATAGAAATTGAACAAGGCTCTAGATAGATTACTTAATCATCAGCACTGAATACTGATTGAAATAGAGGGTTGTTGTAAACAAGGAGAGGAATTTATTACTCATAAAATGAGAAAGGCATGCAGAGTCAAAGTGTCTACCCCGACTGAGGGAAGAGATGACTCTGAGAGGCACTGAAAAAAGAAGGCATTGTATATGGTGAGTGTATCTGTCAGCTATAACCATAATAATGCTGTAAAACAGCAATAACAAAACAAAACATCAAGAACTCAGTAGCTTCTAGACAAAACATTTTCTCACTCATGAAGCTGCCAGTTAAAGTTTGGCTGATCTTTCCTGGATTCAGCAGAGCTTGGCTTCAGGCTGAAGGCCAAGCTCAAGCCAATTCCACTTGTCTCATTTTGATGCCTAGGGTTAGTGGCTACCCAGAATATGTACTTTTCATAACAATGGTACAAGTGTAAGAGGTTAAACCTAACTATGAGCATATGGTAAGCCTCTTCTCACATCAGAACTACTAACATACCACTGGACAAAGCAATCCACATGAATAAATCTGATGTCAGGGGGTATATATTAGTTGGGGTTCTCCAGAGCTAAGAGGATATTTACTTACTTATTATAAGGAATTGGCTCACATGATTATAAAGGCTGATGATTCTCAAATTCTGCAGTCAGCAAGCTGGAGACCCACAGGAGCTGATGGTATAGTTCTACTCCAGAAGCCAGCAGGCTTAATACCCAGAAAAAGCTGATGTTCCAGTTTGTGTTGGAGCACAGGAAAGAACTGATATCCCATCTCAATTCAGTCAGGTGGAAGGAGTTCCCTCTTCTTTGCAGAAGGGTTAGCTTTTATGTTTTATTCAGGCTTTTAACTCATAGGATGAAATCCATCCATATCTGGGAAGGCAATCTACTTTACTCAAGTTGACTGATTTAAATGGTAATCTCATCCAAAATACCCTCACAGACACACCAGAATAATATGTGATCAAATACCTGGGCACACTATTGTCCAGTCAAGTTGACAGACAAAATGACTCATCACAATGAAGAAGTACACTGTGAGGGTCCATGGGGTTGTAACATTAAGATCAACAGTTGAATTTGTGGCAGTGGGTTTAAAATAAAGTGAAATCAAATGCACTATAAGATTTTGAATCTGTTTAACTGGAAAAATGTCCATCTTCTGTGTCATTATTTGGCTAGCGCATGTGTAGTTAAAAATCATGCATCTGAGTCCTGCTGTAGCTGGAGAATAAATGGGTCCAAACACATCTGTTGCCAATGTGAAAAGGTGTATGAGCTTCAGGAAGTGTCTTCAGACCTTCTCATTCTTCACTTCACTGCCTCCCTTTGAAGACTGTCATTGTCTCATCCTCTAGCTTTACACTTTGCTTATAAGCTATGAGCCTATTGGCAAATTATCAACTTCAGTGTACCTGTTTCTTGACCTGTAAAATGGGAATAATGTTTCCATCTACTTCATATTAAAACAGGTAAAATAGGGCAAGCTCTTAGGGCATTATTGGGCTCTGAGTGCTCCACACACATTATCTGTTTTATTATTAACTCACTTAGTCCTCCCAACACCTCTATTATGTAGACATGTTTTGTAATCTCCATATTATTTTTTTTTAAAGATTTTATTTATTTATTTGACAGACAGAGATCACAAGTAGGCAGAGAGGCAGGCAGGGGGGGGGGGAAGCAGTCTCCCTGCTGAGCAGAGAGCCCGATGCGAGGCTCGATCCCAGGACCCTGAGATCATGACCTGAGCTGAAAGCAGAGGCTCAACCCACTGAGACACCCAGGCACCCCTATAATCTCCATATTATAGATGAAGAACCCAAAACAAAGTAACTTTTCCAGGATTATACAATTAGTGAGAGAACTCTAAATCCATCTGACCACCACTTCCACACACAAATTCTTCTCAATGAATAATTGCTTTTATCATCCAATAAAATGAATTCCAGACCATTCTCTGTGTTTTTATATTTATATTCACAAAGATATAATATTGTTGTGTATATGTGTGCAGGTTCTCTTTTTTTTTTTAACTGCTATCATGTTATATCCATATTTTGTTTTGCTACTTGTTTTATTCAACTTAACACTATATTTGAAAAATCTTCTAGTGTCACTGGTATAAATCCATCTTATGTAAAGTGGCAGATAATCCAAGAACCTAAATAAACCGTATTACCTAGCCCTTTCACTATTGAGAAACATGAAATTCTTTTCCAATTCTCTGCTATTACAAGCAATGCTGTACTAGCCACCCTAGTACAATCTTCCTGGTGCGCCTGCATGAATGTTACTCCAGGCAAGATACTGAGAAATATACTTGCTGGGCCATAGAATGTGTGTGATTACAATTTAGTACATATCAGCAAGCTGCTCCCCAGTGGACCTTCATCAGTTCACACTCCCTCAGCCAGGAGAGGGGTTTGTTTCTCTGGCATCAGGAATGCAGCAAATGTCAGAGTTAAAATGGAGAGGTCTGGTTGGGGACAGTAAAGGCCCCCAGAACCACGGGAGACTCAACACAAGCGTCTGATCCTCTAAGGTTTTCATTGAGTCTCCTGGATTCGTTTTAGTTTCCAATTTCCAAGCATTTCTGGGGGAAAAATAACACAAAAGAGATTTCCGTTTCAAAGGGGCAGAACAATTTCTCCCTATTTTTCTGTGCTCAAGAGGCTCCTAAAATCTCACTTCCTTTTTTGGGAAATAGAACAGGATTTTTTGCTTAGAGCAGAGAGAACAGTATTTTTCTCCCACCGCCTAGCTAGCCTGTATGCCCAGCTGGCTCTATTATTATAAAACCCTTCCTAGGAGCCACACCTTGTCCTCTCAGTTAAACTTAGAGGTAAAACTCCACACAACTACTTTCACTAAGGAAGTCTTGGTAACTCAAGAAAGTAAAAAGCGATAGGAATAGAGTCTTCTCCAATGGCCAAAAAAGCAAACAATTTATCATGAGGCATTTCCCTTATGACAACTGATAGCAGTCTTTGTAGCTATCTACCAAGTAGATAGTCAGCAGACAATTAGGAAAATGCTGTTCCTCTGGCAATTTAGGAAGTTCAGTCTTTGGAAACTGGACAGCAAAGCTTGGTTCTAACCTAGTAACCAAAGCTACATAATTAATTAGTTCTTGCAGGATTCAGGCGGAGAATGGCGTTGCTGTGTTACAGTAATAATCCCGGTTGTCCCTGAGTTATCAGCAAACTGCAGCTCCTCTCTCAGGGGAGCAAACCCTGTAATTTAACAAATCACTGTATTTTGGGTTTTGACATTGCACATGCTTTTCAATTTCCATCTGTTCCTTTGGTTCATTAGTATTTTATTGTTGCTACAGTCAGAAACATTTTAATAGTTTTCTCCCTCTAAAATAACACACCATCAACCATATTCTGTCATCCCTTTGGACACCTAAAAATGGCATGTCCATTCCAATTTTAAATTGCTTTTAGGAAGTATTATTTTGGGCATTTTCCCAAAAGTCCAAGATGGTTGCCTTTGGCTATGAACTAGAATAATTGTTTTGTGTGTGAAAACAAATATTCAAAGTCTACTTCAAACACAGATTGTTAGAGTAAAATAATGTCTTTTTATATTCTTGAACTATATCTTTATTTTAATAGAACAAGGTTAAAAAAGTCAGTGTGTGCCCCCACAAGTGCATAAACACACTATTTTCATGTATGCACCTGATGCTTTCCCAACAAAATATACATAGACACACACAAACTTCAAATATGAATTCCCATCCGCACTCCATGTACACACACCCACAGTCTTCCCAGAACACATCACACATGTACCAAGTACTAACACATATACTTCAAGGCACACGTGAACTACACAGACAAAATCATATGCACATTACATATATATGTATAACCTCAGATACACACACATTCCACTTTCCCTCAAACACATACATGAATACACACGTTCCACATATATACATGCATGCACACACACATTTACATACACACACGATCCACATACACACAAACCACAAACACACACACATATGACCACCCTGTGCTATGAGGATGAATGAAAATATTAACCCACCAAAAAGAGCAATGGAAAAAATTATAAATATTCAAAAGTAGAAGTGTACACTAGGAATACATACTGAGAGGTATTTTGGAAAGAAATTTAAGACTATTTATTTTTTAAGAAATTTTAATAACTTCCAGAAAGTCAGATTTTGAGAACCAAATGGTGGTTTTTCTTTGTTGGTCATGTCCTGTCTGTGCACACTCAGACCAATTCTTTTTCAATTAATATGAAAGGTCAAGGCCAGAGTTTCAAGAATAAAATCAGAGTATCACACACGCACACAGACACATACACACACACACACACACATTTGTAATATCCATGGTGGTGGAGGACAGTATTGGTTCCACAATGTATTGTGGACATACCACATGTTAAGAAAAGAAAGAGATCTCTCTGAGCATCATTGGTGAAGATAAGACAGTCTTGCTCGAAAATGCCCTTGAGAGCGTATAGCCTTATCATTGTCAGGCTCCCCTTTGTTCTGTGGTATTTCTGGACTGTGCTTGATCTCCAGCTTCTTGGAGACTGAGTACTTGGATGGACTGCCACTGCCTGGAATGCTGCTCACGGGGAGACCAAGAGCCCTCACTCCTAAGGAATGGCCAGTAGGGCCCTCTGGAGTTTGGAGATCATTCAGTGCCTGTGAAAACTCAAAGAAGTATCAGTGACCTTCAAAGAAGGTCACTCTAAGAGAGACCCTTCTCAGCAAGACCAGGCATCCCCTTGGGATCCACAGTAGTACTCTCACGTCCTGTTATGGAACTGTATTTTCCCCAGTGCTACTTTAAGGAGAAGTTCTAAGTGCACTGCAAACTGCTGTCAGAACTGCAAGTGTGAATGAAGGTCAAATGCAGAGAAGCCTTGAACTTAATGACATCATACTTCCCCAGTTTAAAGGCTGCCGCAAGTTGGCTGATGGGAAATCAATTCATGGAAATTACTGTACTGAGAACTCTACTAGACTAACTTTCTCTTTCACCTTTGTCTCCATTTCCTCCTTTTCCTATTACATCCCTGTTCACCTTCCTGTCTTCCCTTCCTCCCTCCCTTCTTCCCTTCCTTCCTCCTTCCTTCCTTCCTTCCGTCCTTCCTCTTTTTCTCTTTGCTATTCTCTTTTTCTCCCTCTGCAGTCTGTAACGAAAGCTATAGCACTGTGTTCCAGGAGGAAGAGTATACAGCAAGCCTCTACTCATATATAATCCACATCAGCAAATGTCCAGTTGTTTAAAGCAGGGTTGTGCTCCAAAATTTGTTATAAAATTTAGTTAATCAACTAACAAGCATTGAGTATTGACTTTTAAGTATCTTTCCCAATAAAAAAAAAAAACAACTTTAATAACTAGTCCATTACTCTCTGGTGGCCAGCTGAAGTTAGTTTAGATGTGGGTATTTAAGCTATAGAATCCTTATCTTTTTCATCTGAAGAGTCACTTGAAATTCATCTCACATCAACTGTTTCAATTCTCCCACAACTGTTCCCAAACTGAGCTCCTTAATGGAGGTCCTTCCCCTCTTCAGACCTCTATCACATTCTTTTCCTCTAATAAGTAAATAAAGTCTAAATTCTTCACCAAGTACACACTCAAAGATGCTCTTTGCAGTCTGGCTCTAATCGTCCATTGATTCACTTCCTAAATTGTAAAATTTGGTCCCAAGTTTCCAAATCTTAGCTCTTGCTTTCCTTTGGGCTCCACGCATCAGAAGCTCATTCATTCTTGAACTCCTTTCTACGTGTCTGAGACTTTGTACGCGTCTGAGGCAGAATTAATTGTTCTTTCTTCTGGAATCCCTAGCATGTGACTTGTGCTTCCTCTCAGCCCTGGACCACAGTTAGGAGTCTGCTGTCCTCTCTTTTGAGGACTGGTACTGTCACCTTGGTATAACCCATAGCTCCTAGCAATTTGCCTGACACAAAGTAAAACCTTACTAAATGATAATAGAAATATGAACTTGAAAACCTCAAAGCTATATCTGCTGTTGTTACTTGCCTAGCACCCATTCCCTCTCCTTCAAGTAAAAGCATCTGGATTTTTCCTTAAGAAATTTTATCTTCCTAAATCAAAGGTCATGGTGGCTGACCTCACTCCATTGGCTGAGGGGTGTGCATGTGACCTGAACTAGCCAATCAGATTCAAAAGGATTCCTCCAGAGAGAGAGACACAGCCCAAAGGTTTTGCTAAAGGGGATCCCAGTCATTTTATTTATTTTTGTTTAAATAATTAGGAAAGAAATTTGTTCCTTTGTTACTGAATGAAACTATCAGGATGCAAACCTGGACTACTATGGCCACACTTACTATTACCTCTTAAGAGAGTTTGTTTTCAGATGATGCTCATGTAGAAGAAAGAGCCAGGAGAGAGGGAGGGTTGGATTCTGGATGGCAAATTTTATTTTGACCTGAAGATGTGTGTCCATGGATGTTTGATGGCACAACCCAATATGCTCTTATTTTTGTTTTAATCAGTTGAATTTTTCTTTTGTTTCTGTTCTTTTTCATTCACTCATTAGTTTTTCCTGACCTCTGTATTAAAAAGATTCCCATGAGAGCTATTATGTGGAATAATAGAAATAAGCAGGTGCCTTTTCCCCCAAGGTCAAAAGATCAAATACAAAGAGTGTGTTTTTTGCAACTTTCAATGCCATGTTTCTAAAGATATTTTCCTGAATTCCAATGATCCTAGGTGACCTAGAACACTGCATCTTAGTCTTAACTGTACACATGAATCTTCTGGAGCTCTTGTAAAAATGCAGATTCTGACCCAGCATCTCTGGGGGTGGACCTGAGGTCTTGCATCTCTAATAAACTCCTAGCGACTGTCATTCTGCTGGTCAATGGGCCACATTTTAGGTAGCAAGGACTTAGAGTCAAGTATCATTTGTAGTGCCTAAACCCCCCTGCCCAATAGAAATTACCTTTTAGCATGCCACTTAAAGTGGTAATCGTGGAATATGCCCTTGTTTTTTCAGATAGCTTCCTTGCCTTTAAACTGATTTTCTCAAGAAAAAGAAGTGGAGTTAAAAAGCAGGATTATTAATGGCGGGGGAGGGCAGGGGGCAGGGGGATGAATGAGCTATGTGTGAAGCCAGAGCAAAGGCAGGTGGAGTAACTCACTCAGAATGGCACAGATATGCAATGAACATCTTGAAATCCTCTCTTCCCCCATTCTTGAATCACGAATTTGTTTTATTGGAAGCATTTATTTCAACATAGCCCATCTCTGCCGGGACTCGGCAAAATTTATGTCCCATGTTTTCTTCTGGGGCCCACCCTGCTGCCCAACAGAATGATGATCCCACCTGGGCTGTGATCTCATTTATTTTCTTCCCTCCGTGCCAGATTCCTGTGTCCTGGTGCCTGGAACTGGAGCAGCACCATTGCTCACCCGCATCCAAAGTTGGCTGCTTACTGACAATGCCGTACAACTCAGGACAAGCTTTGCCTGTTATCCTGCCTGATGATGCAATGACTTGCTTTCGCTGTAACTGAAACATATGCCTTGTGAGTTTTGTTACGTTTGGGGATTATTAATAACCACACAAAAGTATTTAAGCAGGCATGAGCATATCATCTTCTGGTAAACATGTCACTTTCAAATCCAGACTCTGCCCCCACATATTCATAAACTTATCTTGTCGGAATCACTTTCCGGATTGGGACTGAGCAGACCTCCCAATTTCTAACACATCCTCTCTGAATCTCTCTGGTTTTCTCTCCCCTCATCAAGAATTACTCAAGCAGAGGTGGCATTACTTGGTCCCAAGAGCTTCTGTTATCAGCAGAGGTAAACGTGACATGCTTGATCCTCCTTGAACCCCCTTCTATGGGTCTTGAGTAAAGGTGGATGATAAGGATGTAAGCTCGTTATTTTTGTTTTAAGAGGCAAACTCAACTTCAGACTTCAGAAACATTTGGATTCAGTGTCCCATAATTTGAGAAAGACACCGTTTGGTTACTTCGTCATTTCTGGAAAATAATGTGTTGACAAGGGTGTCAGAACTAAAAGCAAGGATAGGAAAGAATACTTAGAAAAAAATCTGTGAGACCAAGTTTGTTTTTCTATTATCAGTGTTGGGAAAGAGAGCGCTCGAATCTAGTCTCTGGAATAAAATGTGATATTCAAACTAATACTTGGCATAGATGGGCCCTATATTAGTCACCGTGAAAACTGAATGAGCAGCTCTATGGAATGAACAAAGCTGGCTTTGCATCAACACCGACTTCTTCCTGTCTCTCAGCAGGCTTCTGGAGGCTTCTCCTGCTAGCTGATGGATATACGCCTCAGGGGATGCAAACTGATTCTTTTACTAGATTAAAGAAGAATCCAACCAATAACTTAAATATTATGTAAAATGACTATACATGTTGTATGTGTACACAAATGTAAGTTAAATTTGATTAATTGATGCTCCCTTCAATTACATACAACTAAAAATGGGAGAGAAGGGAGGCTTAGCCGTGCCAGAGAATGGGGGAGACAAAATGGCCTTTCTTCCAAATTACTTTGGCTTCATTTCAGAACCAGTGTCCTTAATTCAGCCCCTTAGGATTGGAAAATCACTCTTTATGTGTTTGTTATGAACTTTCTTTTACAGTACATAAATAGAGGTGTTATTGGCAGAGGGTCCCTACGGATACCAAATAGATGGCGGGGAGAATGGAAAACCAAGGTTTTGTTTCTTCAGGGTTTTGAGATTACCCCAAGGGGATTTTGCTGCTGCCAGGCGAATTGCTCTATGGACGTTATTAGAGGAGGGGAAGGTACATTTGTGAGAGATGTCAAAGTGATAACCAAACAAAGGGGAACAGAGTGTGTCACTCATTGTGGCAAGGATGTTTTCAGTAGTACATACATCGTTACTGTTATGAGAAGGCGTCAAGATTTTACCAAGAGGTTCCTATTTATCAATAAATTAAAAGGAAAATCGGTTGTGCACGACTTCCATGAGAACCTGGCGATTAGCTTGGTCTGGGTACCACTACCAAGAAAAATAAGGGGCCCGTTGTGGTGGGAGTGGGGTCCACAAGAGGTGCGTATATCATCTAGGTCATTTACTCATGGTCTCTCCCACAGGGCCTGACTGGCCTGGCTGCCCCCATCACTGGAAGGCATCATTTGGGGTCCTGAAACTGAAGTGGGCAGTCGTGGCATCTACTCCAAGCTCAGCTCTGTGTCCACTCCCAGCTTGGCAAGCAAATCTGCCTCTCTGAATTTCTGAGCTCAGGTTCCTCAAAGATGACATGAGAGACAGGACCATTCCTGAGACTTTTTATTCTGTGACACTATGATTCTCTCTTCTCCCTTATCTAGACTCTCTGGACGTCCTGTCTACTATGAAAATATTGCCAGATTCTGTCCACTCTTCCCACGGCTAGCACCTGGTCCAGCTTCCTCACTCATTTCTCACTTGAATTATCTCAGCAGCCTCTGAACTGACCCATCTGCCTTCTCTTCTGCCCCCAACAGTCTTCTCCACCCAGCAGACTGTATCATCATATTGAAATCCTATAATACTCTCCCCTCAGTAAGCCCCCCCCCCCCAATTTTCTCCCTGGCCTTATAAAGTCCCCAGAGCCTGAGGGCTGGGCTGAGTTCATCTCTCTTATCCCATCTCCTATCATCTCCCACGTGATTATTTCTACACAAAACATAGAAATAGCCAGCCTCCTCCCCACTGCCCCTCACCCCATCTCTAAGCATCAGCCCTTCCCCTTGCTGGGGTGTTCCTCTCACTCCCTCCCAATGCCACCATACCCCAGATATGAGCGTACCTCTGTCACCTCCTTCTTTTGTCACCTCCTTCAATCCCTACTCAAATGCTATCTCCTTGATGAGGCCTTCCCTGACCATTACATTTCCAAGTGCTTCAGTCCCATAGCACTTTCTAACCTCCTTATTCTGCCTTTTACTTCCCATAGCTCTCAACTTGTAGCATATAATGCAATTCACATGTCAATTATATATTTTCTTTCTCTTTTACTAGAATGAAGGCTCCATGTGGGTGAGGGTCTTGGCCTATACATATATTTTTTACTGTTGTATTCCCAGTGCCTGAAAGAGTTCTTGGTTCGGAGAGGGGCTCCATAGAAATTTGTTGAATGGATTAATGAATCCTTGAAACTCTTTTTACTTTCTCATCCTGCTTTGGGATGGGTGTAATGCTAATAAAGGATAGCAGTCAAAGTCCCAGAAGAGAAAATGCCTCCATATTGGAAGGTGGGCAGCACGGAGAAGATTGCCTAACTCTCCTTGGGTGGAGGAGAGCTTTATCATTTGGTATTTGCACCTTGAAGTTTGTCATGCATGCTTAGTCATGTCAGTGTTCTTCCCCATACCCTGCTGCCACTCCTGTTTCAGTGCCTCTGTCTCTGCCTGAAAGTTTTCTCTGTCTATAAAAGCATGTATGGGACCCAAGTCCAGCATGGGGTCACAGTACCAGGGAGCTAATTCCCCAAGGGTGTCCTCAAGTGATAAGCAAACGGGGTTGATGACTACATATGTCCCTTGGGTGGAACCATTCTCAGCCATGTCTCCCTGTGTCCCAGAGGTCTGCAGTTCAAGCCCCCATTGCCCAAGGGGGTAACCTGCTCATACATATATGCTTTACTGACTCCCATCCCTTTCCTAACTTACTTCCCTACTCCCTCTTCTCTCAAGGATCTCCTTCTGATCATTTCCTGAACAAACTGCATTCTTACCACACAGACTACTTCCAGGGGAACCCAGATGCTCAGAAACACATATCAAAGACCCTCCTCATCTCTCGTGTGTCGTCAAGGCCTCTGTGCATTAAGATCCCATTTCCCATGCGAGTGAAGTATTGGCTAAGGGTGTGGGCCCGGTCATCCCTAAAGCTCCTTCTCACTGCATGACCCAAGATTTCAGCTTGTCAGGGGCAGCTAATATGAAAGGAATAGTTAAGACACCCACAATCTGGAGCCAAGGTGCCCAGGTTCAAGTCCTGACTCTAACCTGCCCGCTGTGTGATCTTGGGCACAGTCCTTTACCTTTGTCTTCCAAGTTTCCTCCTCTGTAAGATGAGTGTGCTAGTAGTTCTGTCCTCTCAGGGTCCCAGAAGAATTGAATACATTCAGATTTGCAAAGCCCTCTAACCAGTATTTGGCCCAGAGGAGGTACTACATGATGTTAAATATGAACTCTCCCTATTTGCTAACAAAGAAACTAGGGCTAAAGGAAGTTAAATTCACTGACCAAGGTCATACAACCGAGATACTCTGGAATTGGAAAACAACTCATTGGGACCCAAGTACGGTTTGATTTTGTTACATTTCACTAAATTAGGAAAAAAAAAAAACACCCAAATTCAAGTACCCACGTTTTCTTGAGACATATTCTTATAACGAAAATTGGAAATTCATTTTTTTTGTATAATTACTATTAGCTAATTAGTGGAAAAACATAAGCAAGTAAATATGGGCTACAAGTTAATTTGAAACAATATTAGCTTTATATATTTGGATTGCTCCATACATTCATAAAAGAACATCTAGTGAGTAAATACTTCAGTTGGATAATAAATCAATCTCTTTCTCTCTCCCAGTACTATAATAATCCAATATATGAAAAAGTTTTTGTGAGAAGAAAAGCAATGGACTTGGCTAATTCTCCATGGAGCACTGCAGAAAAGGATTTAGGTTAAATTTTGCTGGAAAGAATTCCATTCACATGTAGGGCAGAGATTTCCTGATTAATGTGGAGTCAGGAGTCAGAGCTGAAGTTGGCTCTCTTTGGGATTTGAGCGACATTTGGAAAACCTCTTTGTCCAAGAACATCTTCCCTACTGGCTTTTGTTGTTGCCTAACGTTGTACTATTAGATATTTATTCCTTTGGTGAGTTTAGTTCAAACAATTCATTGAATATTATTCATGAAACAGTGACTGGGTTATATGCTAGGTAAGAGCTGGCTGTTTCTAAGACCCCCACAAAATGCAGATGTCTCTAAGTAGGTGACATCTTATACTATTGTCAACAATTAACACTTCGGTGGGATTTAGCTTGACAGATCCTTTTCCAACTATGACAGCTGTCTGAGAACAACACTCCCAAAGGAATAAGACATAAATTCTAGTTATGGGTAGGACGATGGTGGAGAGAGGGGTCAGACTAGAGTCAGACTAGAATATTAAATAGTTGTTGGCCATGAGGGATGGACCAGGCACTTTGCCTGCTCCTCTCTAACCATCGTGAGGGGAGTTGGTCAGTAACTGCGATGGGTTCCCGTGGCACGTTTGAAGGTACAGTGGGGCAGGGGAAAGAGAGGAGCATTGAGAAGACCCACTCTACTTCACTCTGTGGTGTCCTAGGGCCTCTGGTTGATCCATAATGAGGGCAAATTGATACTTAATCACCCTTGGCTCCATTCTGAGAGAGGAAAATAACACAGACTATAGCAAGGCAGAAATTCTGTTGTGGCCACATAGAATTCTTAACCAATGTGAATGGCAATTATTCACAGAAATGAAGAAGTTGCAATGAATGTTCATGGTTGCCAAATTTCTTTCTAACATAAAACACAAAAACTTGTAGTTTTATAAATATATGCTTGGTTGAGGAGGACATATAGTCGAGTGAAGGTTTACAACCCTTACTGTACAGCGACCTGCTTAGAAGAACAAATTGGCATTGAAGTTAAATGCTAAGAAATTTGGCAGAAATAAAATTTCTGCCTTCTTACCACATGCACCTTTATACTTCTTTCTTCCCCATTTTGTGGGGGAACTTCTTCCCGGTTCATTCATCAGGTATTTGTTGAACATTTGGTATGTGCCACATAGCCTCCCAAACTCTTCAGCACGGCATGCCTTTAGCATCTGTTCCAGATGCTCTTAGACAGAGCGTCTGTTTTTCTTTTGTTAAAGAAAGTAAACAGTTTCCCTTCTGATTAAAAAAACGTTCACCAAATACTTAGATCACTCATCTCTGAAAGCAGGAAACATAAACACCAATACAAAGAATATTTAAGTCCTCTCAACTGAGGTCAAACTATTATCTCCAGGTAAATTTTTAATCTCCTCCTTTTTAATTACACTCACGTTATTGTTACAAAGGTTACTCATTTTTTTTTTTTTTTCTTTATCAAGGCTCATCCTGTTCAGAGTCAGAGCTGCCACTTAGTAGCAATATATCTTTAGCCAAATTCTGTGACCTTTTAGATCTGTTTCTTCCTCTGCAAAATGAGGATGGTAACACATGCCACCCTAGATTGCTCTGAGAAATACACAAATTAAGTCAAATGATGTATAGACGGTGACTGGCACAGCTCTGGACACAGGATCCATGCTCAGCAAGCCGTGATCATAATCTTGCTGCAAATTTCAGAGGTTTCTCAGAGCTTTGCATTCTTGCTGGCTCCTTTCACCAGGCCCTGGGATTCTTGCTGGCTCCTTTCACCAGGCCCTGGGGCGAGTCTGATGCCTCAGCTAACCAGTCTCTGACATCATCTCCTGCTGCTGTGCCTGAAGTCTGAGGGCAAATATTTTGCTCGAAGTTCCCTCTGAGTCCCTCTCCTCAGTTTTGGGTTTCAAATTAGAAGACAAAAACTGAAGAAAGCTCTCTTTGCCGTTTTACCATGGCAACCAGCTGTTTCTAGAGAAGCCTTATTCTCTTTCCCTGTATCAGTAAAAAATCTATAATTTACAACCTTTTCCTTTCCCCTTGCCCCCAACTGGGTTAGTTTTAGCCATTTGGCTGAATCTTCTCTACTTCTACAAGGAATAAATAGCTTTTAGACCATAACCCTGCTTATATTTTAATGTTTCCCTGATCTCTGCCTCCCCGTCCATAAAAGAAAATTAAGAAAAAAAAAATACATAAAGGCTTTGCAGCTGACCTGTCTGTTCAAAGAAGCCCATTGTAAATTTCCTCTCACAGTGGCTGTTCTTCCCAGTCTCAATTCAGACACCACACATATCCTTGACCTGCACAGTGCTGTCCTGTGTGCTGTCACACGGAACGCCACGCTTAGAAGGACCCCATGCTTGATTTAATGTTCCGCTGTCAAGAATCTTGAGATTCTTCATAATTTTAGAATAAGTATCCTACGTTTTCATTTTGCACCAAATTCTGTAGCCAGTCTTGCTCCCAGGGCTCTTCTTGCCTTGGGCACCATCTTTGGTTCCCGCCCCACCACCTGCTACCTCTCCGAGCGCCTCCTAGCACCGCTGTGACTGTGACGCTGGGCGCCCTGCCAAGGCAATGCCGGGATCAGACTCAAATACACTTTTATTAGAAATTCCAGTTGGAAGAAAACAGGAGGGACCCCAGTGGTTACTCTGTGCCTTTCATGTTTACACTGTTTTCATCTCTCTTAAACCTTGTAAAATGAAAATGGGGCTAAGCAATAAATTCCACAAGCATGTTTTTTCACCCGAGCCTTCTAGTTGTGGTTGATTTTGCAAGACAGTGCCACTTTTGGTAGACTTAACTTACTAAAGAGAAACATGTGAGATGGACACCTGTGTTTAATAAACGAATAGAAATTCTTGCCCCTCAGAGCTGCAAATGCCTCTAGTTTTAAGTATGACATTTGTTATAAAACAAGCACAATGTTTCATCTGCCAGCTGCATGGTAAAAGTGCATTATTGCCGTCTCACTGGGTAGTGCTCCCCGATTAGAAGCCTGATGTGTAATAATTCAGGTTATCCTGAGCTAGATGCCTTCTGAGATCCTTTATCAAGAATACTCACCAATTTCAGAAGAAGGGAAATGTGACAACTGGCTGAGTTACTGAATTGGAAATAAAGACATTGAATTTAAAAACCCTAGGAATCAGAAGCTTGCAGTGAGGTGAACATCTGCTAATAAACATCATGGTCATTTGACTCAACCTCAGAGACTGGCATCTATGCGGACAGGCAGAGGGTAAGTTTCATGTATTACAGGAGACAGTAAAGGTTGAGGATGTGGTAGGGGAGCCTTGGGATCGGAGGGAGCAGCGAGCAGCCACATCCTTCTAAATAGGATCCATCTTTTCTTTTAAATTATTTGTTGGTGATGAAGGGATAATCAGGGTACTGCTGCTATGATTCCACATTGAATCCTTGGTGAGCTCTGTTACCTGGCTCTCCACGAACCAGACTTGTCCCTGCCTTATCATTTCCTAAATATTGGGAATTATCATTTCCAGTCGAGTGTTGGCATTGATTGCGTTTTATTACATTTTTAATCCTCTGATTACTAGAAAGCCAGATGTGGGAGGCATGGATGGTTCTCTTTAAACCCACTTTCACCAGAGATTTTATATATAGATATAAATACATGTATATATACATACATACATACATATGTATTTATATATATTTATTTATATTTTTAAAAGATTTTATTAAGTTATTTGGGAGAGAGAAAGAGAGCAGAGGGAGAAGGAGAAGCAGACTCCCCATTGGGCAGGGAGCCCGATGTGGGACTTGATTCCAGGACTCTGGGATCATGACCTGAGCTCAAGGCAGATATTTAACCGACTGAGCCATCCAGGCACCTACGGAGATTTTTAAAATAACACAAATTTGATCAGATGGCTTAGCTGTTGGAACTCTATCGCTCCTTGAATCAGTCCAGAATCCTCCCCCTGCCAGCAGCATCCTTTGAGTTCAGGTCCCTGCCTCCTTTCTCTCATTTTTACCCTTCATTATTCTCCTGGTTTGTGAGGTCCCAGTGAAGAGAAAAAGTATTATCTCTTCCCTTGCTAAAATTCCCATCTCCATTCATGGTGCTGTGAGAACAGGTGCTAAGTTTACTGTGTTCACTCCTTATCTACATGAACTGTCATGGGGCCTGCAATAATAGGTGCTCATTAAAACAGTATTTTTAAATGAATCAATAGCTGAGCACAACCAAGAACCTTCCCCACTACTAGTGTGAACTAGTGTTCCATCGTTATTCAGAATATCGTAGGAAAATATATTAGCTTCAAGGAGGAAAATGTGGGTCCATGTGAAGAATTCAGACTTAAACATAGAGGATACTCATCTTTTAAAAATCTCTATTTCTCCAGCTAACTAGCTAGCTTTATGAAAGTCATTTTAATAAAAATTTTGACTGATGAAATAGTTTTGTTTCTGAAACTTTCATTACGAAAACAATACATGAAAACATTTGTTTTGAAACATGTTCAGATGTGCCTCAAATCTCTTTTGTCTCCTATTCTGCGGAGGTAACTACTGTTACCAAGTTTCCTGGGCACCTTTATAGACATTTATTCTGTTTGTGCAGTGTTTGTGCATAGCAGTCCACAGAAACTGCACCATGGTGGGTACTGCTCCAGTCCTAGCCTGCTGCAGAGTTGCCACAGAGCATGGTGGGTGGCACTGGTGACAGCATGTTTAGGGTGGGCGCTGAAGTGTCTGTTCTTTGGGGCCAAGACGGTGGATAAAAACAATGTCAAGGTGCACACCCAGCTGTCTTGTGGCTGCAGCAAAGTGCTGAGCACCAGAAACCTGGTCACTCTCGATTTAATAAGAAAACTGTCAGGAGAGCTTGCTCAGTGCAGCTGCCCATTGTCTCAGAGTCAGATAGCTGGAACCCCTGATGGCCACTTCTCGCAAAAGGTACATAGCAGTTTCTAGAATTGACACAAGATTAGAGAACTACTAGGTTGAATCGATGAATGATTTGTGTCTATAATTTATACCAAAAAGCACTTTTACAATTTTATTTAGATTTATAATTTAGTCAAGTTAGAGAATAAAAATAAATGTGTTTTTCTTTTATGTTTTATAAATTGATTTATATTGTAATTTATATCACTGCTTTGGTTATTAAATATTTTAAATATTACCCTTTTTTCTAATTAATTATTTTATTTACATTATTTATATAATGCTACAATAGATCTGCCACCCATTACTATGCAATTTTAGTGAGTTCCCTATCCTTTATTTCTTGGTTTAAGGAAAGGGGTAGATAATAGAACCTATCTCTTTGGATTATTATATTAAATAAGTCACTACATATAAAGGACTAAGTACTTTCGGGAATATGTTTGGAGCTGATTAAATTCAGTTATTATCATTTTCATTAAGCCTTGTGCATACTTCCCTATATTATTATCTGCAAGTATGTGTCTTGGTAGTTAGAGGAAATGTTCTCTAGAGCCACAATGATATTTCCCCACAAACTTAATATTAAATAGGCCTTTTCAGAAATAACTCTAATTGTAACGAACTCGAGTGGAGATATGCAGGCATTAGAACAATATCTAGAGCCCCAAGATCTGGCTGAAGCTTGATTAAACACAGTGATATAATCAAAGAAAGACTTTCTCCACCAGAAGGGAGCTGGTACAGCTTGGAAGCACTGGAAAAGGAGAGTGCAATGCAACAAAATGCACCAAGCACAAAATCCCATCTTGGGTGTTGAAAGCAGTGTGCTCGCTTTCTGGAAATTGCTCCTTCTGGCTGGTTGGAGGAGGGTTGGGAAGTACCTGGTACCTACCTACCCGCTCAAGACCCTCTTGGAGGAGATGCCCCCACATAGGGCCAACACATGCAGGTGAATCCTACTGCGGAGACAGATGCGTAGGGCTCCTGGAGCCTAATTGCCAATCCACCTTTGAATCTGTTGTTGGGTCTTGGACTCTAGCGTAAACTCCTCCTACAGATTGTAATTCATCTACCACTGAATCTTGCCTAGAAGGAAAGGCAATGCCATGAGGATGGGCATGTCCATTTTCTTGGGATAAATTCCACTCTATCCACCCAACAGATATTTACTGAGGGTCCCATCTATGAATTGCGCTATTCTACCTGCTGGGAATAAAAGAGTGATTAAAACAAACATAAATCCATGGCCTCCTAGCCTGGGAGTCAGGAAATGGATCATCTATTTACCTGTCTGTTCTGGAGGAAGGGAGTGCCAGAACTTGGAATTTAGAGCAGAGTGGTGGACAACTTTAAAGGAAGAATCTTGGGGAACTGTCAGAGAAACTGCAAGGAGAGGGAATCATGTGTGCAAGCCCCGGTGACAGGGTAGGGGGGTCCTAAGGGCTAAAGCCCAGTGGTCAGGACAGAACATAGAGAAGAGGAAGGCGGATCATGTCAGGCAAGAATTCCCCGCAAAGGCATGGGCTTTTATATGAGGATTTTGAAAAGAGGAAGTACATGCTTCAGGCATTTAACAGGATTCAGGATCCGCCTGTCTGTATAGAAGCAATAGGACAGGCACAGGCAGGAAAACCAGAGAGGAACCTATTTCAAAGCAAAACTGATATATGGGATAGGCAGGAAAATGTAGGCCAAAATTGTTTTCTTTTCTTGATTTTGTACGTTAGTATCTTAGGAGCTTCATCCTGAGAAATCAACATCCAGATTATAATGAATTAGGGACACTCACCAGAACAGCAGGTGTGACTTCGTAAGCTAAGCACAAGATGGAACTTTTATTCTTTTACATAACTAAATGCAATTTCTAGTTAGAGAACCATTAATCCCAGTTAAATTTAATCCCAGGGTAAATTTAATCATGTAGCACTCTTTAAGGCAGTTCTGGGTTTTCTCATTCAATTTAGGGACTTCTCATGCTTCTCCTCATGGGGAAGATCACCCGCTGCCCCTTCTTACCCCCATGCTTGCATTAACACAGGCACCGGTGGTTGTTTGCTGTCCTGCACTAGTATCATGGAAGTATCCGGGCTTCTAGCTGGACTTTGGACCCTAGTGTCCTGTATTCTCGGGCCCCCAACCTATCTGAGGGTTCTTATATCTGCTCTCATCCCATCTTGGTCTTACCCCTGAGTGGATTCTCTAGATTTTCCTAAAAGGTTATATCCTTGGCTGTGGAATTTTTTGTCTAGATTGGTGGAGGAAGGAAAAGAAGCTTATGTTTGCCTTTTTTTTTTTTTTTCCTAACGTCTTTGCCATAGGCTTCAAAAATCTCTCTGTGTGTTTGTGATACCTGTAAATAGAATTCCAAGGAGCGATTTAAAAAAAAGAAAAAATCAACTAGGGATGCCTGGGTGGCTCGGTGGGTTAAAGCCTCTGCCTTCAGCTCAGGTCATGATCCCAGGATTCTGGGATGGAGCCCCGCATCGGGCTCTCTGCTCAGCAGAAAGCCTGCCTCCCTCTCTCTCTCTTCCTGCCTCTCTGCCTACTTGTGATCTCTCTCTGTCAAATAAATAAATAAATAAAATCTTGAAAAAAAAAAGAATCAACTATTGGTAAGTGCTACATCTGGGGTAAATCTCAAATCATACAGTATGTTAATATGCTATTTAACTGAATTTGTATGACACTCTAGACAGTACAAGCTAATCTATAGGACAGAGAGCAGATTAGTGTTTGTATTAGAAAGAAGCAAAAAGGAGAAATTTTAAAAGGTCATGAAGGACTTTTGTGGATAAAGAATATGTTCATTATTATGATTGTGGTGATAGTTTCATGAACGTCTACATATGTCAAAACATATCAAATTGCATAATTTAAACATATTCAGTATACATGTCAATTACAACTAAATAAAGCTGATAAAAATTGAATAGGGACAAGATCTTAGGGCAGCTGTGTGATTATAAATAGTACCACAGACAGCTGGAGACATGTCACTTGATGTCTACATCTCATTGCTCTAGTCCATCAGTAATAAAGTCCATGGGGGAAAAATCCCCCCCTTTTTTAAATTTTACATAGACCTTCAATGATTGTGAGATGGGGAGATAAAATATATTGCTTTAGCACTTGCAGACTGAGCAGTGTGAGCCATGGGGACAGAGGTGGGAAGGTGTTTGAACTTGCTGTTAGCAGTCCCTACCCCAGCTCGTGTTTCCCTCATTTTTGCAGAGGTTGTGCTTGCAGCCTCAGAAGTAGTGTCCTATCATGTCCTGGCTGTGCTCAAACACTCAAACATCATTCTCCTCCAGATGCCCAGCTTCTCAGCTGCCAGGGACAGGGTCTGCTGGATGGAGACTCGGTGTGGTAACACATCGTCTGACGTGTTGCTGATGGTGGGACTGCTGATGGTGGGCAGATCCAACTTCGACATGTATGTCAAGTAGTATCTCCATGCTGCAGGATTCCCAGCCTCTACTCTAGCTGAAGACCTAGGTGTGTAAGGACTCACCCAACAACTTCCTGACTGGCATTCGAGAACTGTCACCCTTCACCGTTCATCTTCTTATCAAGGAATACACTGTTGGGTCTTCTAGTTGTTCATTGTAATGGCCTTAGAGGCCATAACCATGTTTCCTTGTTGACTCAGGGAGTTCAGCAGAGCCTTCCATCATCCCACCCACAGCTGTGTTTGAATTGTTTATGATGTGCATTGATTGGCATCACTGTTGAGAATAGCCATATAGGGAACCCCCAGGAGCATAGCAGACACTTGCTAGACACATTCCAGCAGCTCTAGGTTGATGTGCAGGTGAAGAGTCCTCTTTGGCACCACTCCACCTTTCCCTCTGAGGTCTTCTTTGAAAGTAAAGGCTTTCTTAACTTGTATTAATTTGTGATCTCTTTCTGCATTTTGCAATAATAACTATGAAAGAGAAGTGATCCAAATGTCAGATATGGGGGAAGAGCTGTGGGAGAAGGAGATGAGGGGGGTTCAATTCAGTTTATTCCCTCTAATATTATTTCATCATTGTTAAGGACCAGTCTCTAGACCTTCTTTGGTAAATATATCAAGTCATGCTGCTGTTGGAGGCCTTTAGTACTAGACCCTAGAGGACTACCTAAACACAGCAGATACTTTCCCTGGGGTGGGAACTCTCCTAAATATTGTGAATAGGACAGTTTGTGTTTACAGCATCGCGGGGGTGTTGCTAAGATTACAAAGTTCCAAAGCTTAAGCTGGTTTCCTTTCTAAATGCTGTTTTGACATTCCTCTCTATATAAGATACAGGCAATGGGGCAATAAAGACAATCTTTATTACATTATTTGTGCAAAATATCTGGTGCAGACTCTTGCTTGGGAACCCTGGGGAGCACTCTGGGTTATAAAAGAGGAAAGAAGAATTGTTCTAAACATAAGCATCATCCTGATTCTATTTCGCCAGAACTTTGGGGCTTGAGTGACCTCAGTGTAATTCCTGCCCTAAATGTTCATTCAAGTATTTTATTAAATAGAGCTTCTAACTACCCAGAAGACATTTTTCTGAACCATACCCATGGCTGACAGAGGTACATGTGAAGGGTAGAAAGCAGGACAAGGATAAAGCTCCCCCAAATCTACTAGCTGAAACAAGTCTCTAGTTTGGGGATAATTCTAGCAATTTTCATTTCCTTGTGTAAAATCTATAATTAAAGCATAATACACATACTGAAAGTTAAATTTACTGTAAGTGTACATTTCAATACATTTTCATAAATAAAGCAGCATCTAAATAAAAAAAAGAGCATTTTCAACCTTCTAGAACTACTCACACACTTAAACACACACACACACATACACACACACACACGCGCACATACCAGTTCTAGTCAGCTCTTCCAATCAACTAACCACTGTCCTGACTGAATACTATAAATTAGTTTTGCCTGTTTGGGAACATTACAAACATAGAATTATACAGTATACTTATTTTTCTGGCCTCTTGCTCAATATGATGTTTATGAGGTTAATCTGTGGTAGACATGACAATAGTTCATTCATTCTCATTGATTCTCATTTCTATTATGTGAATATATCACAATTATTTTTAATCCATTCTAGCATTCTAATTACTTGTGTATTTTTCAGGTTTTAGCAATTACCAAGAAAGTTTCTATGAAAATTTTTATACATGGCTTTTGGTGACCATAGCCCACCAGATCCTTTACTGGTAACTTGTATATTTGCTGTCTTTTTCTGATTGATTTATAGGATTTGTTATATATCCTGAACAATAGACTTAATTGGACCTATATATTGCCAATAACTTCTCCCATTTTGTGGGTTGACAATATTCTTTTGAAAACCAAAATATTTCTAATCCCCTCTAATGCTTACAGACTATGTGATTTGGGGGACATTCACCCATTTTCTCTAAATCAGTTTTCTCATCAGTCAAAGGAAACTTGGATTTCTTAATTTTCTACTTTCTCCTGTGCCTGTATTACATTACTTGTCCCTTTCTCTGGAGGTTTAAAAGAAGTTCTAGAGAAAAATCTGGGGGTTCCCATCAGCGGGATCAAAGTGAAGAAGTAGGGAGCAAAAGAATTGCACTCAATCACAGGGGCATTTCCAGCCTTGTATTTCCTCCTCTTGTAAGTTTCTAGCCACTTAGGATGCAATTTTGAGAGTTCACATTACAGAGAGAATTTAGAGTAAAGAAAATTTACTACCCATGCAGGATGGTAATGGCCATTTCTCAGTTCAGCTGCACCGGGGTCCTATTGTTTTTAAGCATTCTACCCTGTAGCTTTTGACATTTCCTGCTTGGCATGAAGAAGCTGGCTGTTGCCATCTTTTCCCCCAAATAAGAATCTACAATAGTACTGATGCTTAATAGATAATTCTTAAAAAGACAATGAAGATCCTGAGCAAAAAAACAAAATTTGTGTGGTGATGGTGGTAGAATATTTGTGTAAAATAATTTTGCTTCCTTAATTTTGTTGCCCTTGTGTTGATCTCCTGAGAGAGTTGTGTATTAGTCCTGGTTCCTCAAGAAGAAGCCCAAGGCATCAGTTTGGGTTGATAAAATCATACATAGCCAATGAGCACTTGAAGTGTGACTTGTTACAAATTAAGATGTGCTGTAAGTTGAACACACATACTGGATTTCAAAAGCTTGGTACAATTGATTAAATGTTAATTACAAGTTGAAATGGCAATAATTTTTGGATATATTGGCTTAAGTAAAATATATTTTTAAAGATTTTATTTATTTATTTTAGAAAGGGATAGAGAGCATGAGCTGAGAGAGAGAGGGGCACAGGGAAAGAGAGAGAAAGAATCTCAAGCAGACTCCAGGCTGAGCACACAGCCTGATTCTTATGACCCTGAGATCATGACCTGAGCAGAAACCAAGAGTCAAACACTTAACCAACTGAGCTGCCCAAGTGCCCTGAAAAATTTCAAATTATATGTGGAGCTCACGTTGTATTTCTACTGGACAGAATTCTTAAAGGGCATGGCTGATAAATACCATATCCACTGATAATGGGTTCATCATTGTCCCACTTATAGTGCCAGGTTCTGCTTGTTCCGTTTTTTAAAGCACCAGAAGAAGCATAGGAAAGGGAGAGAAGCACAATTGTGGCTTCATGACCCCATCTCCCACAAATAGGTTCCAAGTTATCTACCCTCTTTTCAAGGACATGTACAGGAATCAAGAGAAGTACACCCTCATTATTATTATTCCTTCTACTCCTTGTCCTGCGACCCCTCATAAAAGTTTCTTTTCTATTTCCCACTTTGGCTAGGAAATCCTCTAATCCTTTAGCCCATTTTATTTCTAGTTCAAGTGGCCCCACAGATGCTTACCTTGTCTTTTGGAGAGGAAAACCTGTTATTAGGATATCTACTAGGCACTTAGGTCTTCAAATGCTTGCACCTATTTGGTATGGCTAGGGAGAAGGGGAATCTTTGCTCTCAAAATGCCCATGAAAGAAGAGGGGAGGGAGAAAAACAGAAAATACTCCTAGTTATAATTTAAGAAAAAATGTGACACAAAAACAGACACATAGATTGATGGAACAGAATGGAGAACACAGAAATGGATCCTAGACACTATGGTCAACTAATCTTTGACAAAGCAGGAAAGAATATCAAATGGAAATAAGACAGTCTCTTCAACAAATGGTGTTGGGAAAATTGGGCATCTGCTTGCAGAAGGATGAAACTGGACCACTTTTTGACACCAAACACAAAAATAAACTCAAAATGGATGAGAGGCCTAAATGTGAAATAGGAATCCATCAAAATCCTAGAGAAGAACCCAGGAAGCAACCTCTGTGACCTTGGCTGCAGCAACTTCTTGCTAGACATGTCTCTAAAGGCAAGGGAAACAAAAGCAAAAATGAACCATTGAGACTTCATCAAGATAAAAAGTTTGTGCACATCAAAGGAAATAGTCAACAAAACTACACTTCTCCCCACAGAATGGGAGAAGATACTTGCAAATGACATATCAGATAAAGGGCTCATATCTAAGATCTACAATGAACTTATCAAATTCAACACCCAAAAAACAAAACATCTAGTCTAGAAGATAAGAATTGACATTTGTCCAAAGAAGACATACAATTGGCCGACAGACACATGAAAAAATGCTCCACATCACTCGGCATCATGTAAATACAGATCAAAACCATAATGAGAACTTCACTCAGGTCAGAATGGCCAAATTAACAACTCAGGAAACAGTAGATGTTGGCAACGTTGTGGAGATAGGGGACCGCTCTTATACTGTTGGTGGGAATGCAAACCAGTACAGCCATTCTGGAAAATAGTATGAAGATTCTTCAAAAAGTTAAAAATATAGTAGCTACCTTATGACACTACAATTGCAGTACTAGGTATTACAAAGGATATAAACATAGTGTTCCAAAGGGGCAACTGCATCTCAAGGTTTATAGAAGCAATGTCCACAGTAGCCAAACTTTGGAGGGAGCCCAGATGGCCATCAACAGATAAATGGATAAAGAAGATCTGGTGTATATATATATATATATATATATATATATATATATATACACTATATATATGTATATATATAGTAATATTCATATATATATTACTCTGTCATCAAAAAGAATGAAATCTTGTCATTTGCAACAATGTGGACAGAACTAGAGGGTATTATGCTAAGCAAAATAAGTCAGTCAGAGAAAGACAAATACGATATGATTTCACTCATATGTGAAATTTAAGAAACAAAACAGATGAACATAGAGAAGGGAAAGGAAAAACACAATAAGTCAAAAACAGAGAGAGAACTAAACCATAAGAGACTCTTAACTGTAGGGAACAAGGGGAGGGTTGCTGAAGGGGAGGTAGGTATGGGGATGGGGTAACTGGGTGATGAGCATTAAGGAGGGAACTTGATATAATGAGAACTGGGTGTTATATGCAACTGATGAATCACTTAATTCTAACTCTGAAACTAATAATATAGTCTATATTAATTAAATTGAATGTAAATAAAAATTTTTAAAAATAAATAATGTTGCAACATAGCAATCCCTTATAGAATGCCGATCACGTGTTCAGGAGTAAACTAACACTTACTGATAGCCAAGCAATATGCCAAGGGCATTCAGTGCATTACCTCATTTGACTTTGCAACTGACCAATGAAGTGGTACCATTATTATTTCCATTTAATAGATGAAAGACTAAGGCCTGAATTCTCTTGGTATCTTCTTCTGTTAGTATTCAAACTCTGACAGGCTGACTCTAAAACCCACCAATATAATAATCATACTTTTGCCCTAATTAAAGTGTCCTATGGAATATCAGGCATACAGGAGGGACTTAATATACTTTAAAAAATTTTTTATTTTAATTTTTAAAATTTTTTCAGATTTATTTTTATTTATTTTATTATTTTTAAAATATTTTATTTATTTTTTTGACAGAGAGAGACACAGTGAGAGAGAGAGCAGAAGCAGGGGGCGTGGGAGAGGGAGAAGCAGGCTTCCCACTGATGTGGGGATCAATCCCAGGACCTTGGGATCATGACCTGATCTGAAGGCAGATGCTTAATGACTGAGCCACGCAGGGGCCCCAATGTAGGATAGCGTTTAATACTACTGTGGTCACTGTTCTTATTTACACTGTCCAATGAGTAAGAAGCATAGCTGGTTTTTAAGTTCAGTTCTAAATCTCTTTTTCCTGTCCTGTCCTTCAAGTCAACTCCTGTGATCCCATCATCCTCTTTAATGACTCCTGTGGTGCCTCATTTCAACCACCCACCAGCTCCCACTGCAGGAGCATGGGCAAGAATCTGAAGACACATCAAAACTCTGGAGAGAAGGAGAACCATGGTTGGTTGGAATGTCTTGCATGGGCGTGGTGGAGGGAACGGTGACAACATGGCCACATATTTGTCACTTCTGCCTACTGCACTCAACTATACTCTCATTACTCAGAAGCCTCTAACCTCTAAGTCTATCCTCCCCAACTCTTCCTCCATGCCCTGGCCCTTCCTGCCTTCTTTAGAAGAGAGCTACTTCTTAACTGATTTAAGCCATTGCCATAAAGAGTGGGTGACACTTCTCACAGGCACTGACTTTAGAGTAAGGAATTAGCTCCAGAGATGGTCTTCCCTAACCTTTCCTCATAGTGAAGTATCATGTACTCCAAGGGGCCTGGGGAGAGGTATGAGGAGGAGGCTCTGGGAAGAAAGGAAAATATTTGGAAGCAGCTAACCTCTCCTTGTACCCTCCCCCCCAATTACCCTGCAACCACCTGTGGGTGGAGCCTACTTCAGTAATAAATAGATGAAAGCCCTCTAGCAAATCCCCCAGGAACAGATTTTAAGTGTTCACTTGGGGGTCTACCCTTATATTTGAACTCAAAATAGAATCAGTTTTCTCTCCGTAACTGAGACGATTTGAAAAACAGATATTCTCTTACAGACAGGCCCAGGTATGCTTTATTATGTGGTATAAACACAAAGCACTGATATTTGTTTGAAATACGCCCTTAAAGCCTCCAAAGGGAGAAAACGTGTGTTGAAAATGGCATGAATTAGAACAGGCTATAATACTCTGAATGCACTGTCTGTCCTCAGCCTTGCTGTTTTGCAAAAGGCATCTAAAATTTATGCTCTTAGATTTGTCACTTTAAAATTGTGAGCTGTGTGTTAGGCCAGCACAGTAAAATATTGACGGCATCACTGTAGATGGGAGAGTGCTGGGGGGATTGCAATACCTCAAGATCAAAGGCATCGTTCAGGCTTTATAAATTCTGCAGAGATTTTTATCCTGCCTCATTTGTGAATTTTAAGAAGCTTGGCATAATACCTTCTTTCTCTCCCCTTGGACATTTGGGAAGGACTACAAATTATATTGTTTTCCTGTCACTTTTGGAGACAGGCTGCCAATGAACAAGCTGTAAATGATATAATATCTTTAATAAATGTGAACAGATCACTTTGCAATACAAGGTTAGGAAAAGAAGCAATAGGCGGTCGGTGAATCCTAGCAAATGGGTAAGGCAGCTTGGGGAGTAAAGAAGCTGTTCTTTCATACAGCAGGATCATTACAACTGCTTTCATTCTGGAGCACTGTGAATCTAACAATTTTGGCATCACAAGCCTCAATAATCTTAAAGGAAAAATAGGGCACTAAGTATTACAAAGGGGAAATACTTCTGGGCCTCATTTAAACAAGTGCTGATGCCATTCACTTCTAGAACATCTGGGGGGCATGAAAGCATGATCTCAAATAGAATGTTGAAACAGGGGAATCCACAATAAGGCATTTATTTACTTGTTTGTTTTCTTATTTATTTATTTGTTTGTTTGTTTTCTCTAAGAGATGACATCCAGGGCAGGCTTTGACTTACTTGGCTTTTCCACAAGCCAAAACCAAGATGTCTTTAGAATCTGCCTGGGGAGCACGGCCAATCCTTATATCCCTTAGCTATAAACTTGAAATGAACTTGATTCAATCGTATTATCACTTTTAAATAGGTCAAGAGACCCTTGTAATTTGGCTTACGATCATTTTAGAGGATGAGTAAGCTGGTTCTGTTGGGTAGTGGAGAGAAGCTTATTGGGGAAAAATTCTTTCCTTCAAAGACTTATATAAGTCTATCTAATTGGCATATCTGTGCTCAAAAAGGCATGCCTGACATAACATTATTTTAAGAGGTAGTTTTTATAATAGGTGTAATTCTCGCTGCGTGGTCTTCTATTTCAACATATGTTCATGGAAAGAAGCCCCGTGGCCCCTTAAGAAGTGAAGGCAGCCAACATCTTGGGTGAAGGAATATTCCAGCAACTTACCAACTGGGTTTGTGATTAGTTATCAGTTATCGGAACCATTCTGTGTTTTCCTTTGCTCCATTATATTAATTACATCTATTACTGAAGATGTGATATGTATATAAAGAGTGTTTATTTATTCCAGGCACTCTGCTGTGTGCCAGGAATGTTATGGGAGACCTGACAATCTAGTGAGGGAATGTTTTACTCAAGTATCTTACTCCAGGCATTTTGTTATAAATGTGATCCCCAGTTGTGAAGGGGAAGACCTTAATGCAATTAATCCTTCCTGAGCTCCTGCTGTTTGCAAGGTGCCAGAAAAATGTATGAATTTCAACTACATACTTAGAAAATCCAAGGTCCACCTTCACCATCAGTTTTGCTCTCCATGGAATATAGGGCATCTTACTTAATACGTGGATGTGTTCTCAACTCAATTGACATGGGCCGTCAACAGCAAGAAGTCCCTGATGATGGCACTCTACCCTGTTCTGAGCCAGAAGTCTGTGTATTCACAGCCTGCTAAGGGGGAAGAGGCCATGCTGGAGCATATAGGCTGCCGGGCACACCCACCCCTCCTTCCCGCCCTGGCAAGAGAGGTTGAGTTGAAGCATCTGGCTGCACAGTAGGGAAAAACAGGCAACTATGGGAAGTAGCACATATGCATTCATTTCCATTTCCTGGGCGGTTTGCTTCTTCATCTTTCCATCCCATAGAAACGAGTATTTTTCCTCCTAACAGAGTAAATGGGCAAGAGGATGGAAAAAGAGCCTGTCTTTGAAAGTCATGCCAATGCTTTTCAATCCCATTCCATCTCAGAAAACATGTGCTTTTATGAAATTCTGCTACATTTCTCCACCAATGATTATCAAGAAGATGTGGGTGGAGCTGAGAGAGCTAAAGAGTTGATTGTGAAAAGTCCACAAAGAGAATTCACAGGCGTCCTTTCAATCACTTGGTACCAAAAGCACAACTTCTACCCTCCATAACATGCATAGATCCAAGGAATATTTGACTCTCAGAGTGACCATATTTTTAAAATGAGTATGCATACGCTGGTGAAAGCAACAGATCATACAATTCATTTGGAAGGCTTTTTAGCAGAATCTACTAAAGTCAGAAAAAATATGACCCAGCTACTTTCCTCCCAGGAACATATCCAGTAGTAAGGAGTGTATATCTTTGCAAAAATATGTGTTCAGGAATGTTCAGAGCAGCATGCCCAATGACCACCAGGAGTAAATAGAGGGACGCCTGGGTGGCTCAGTCAGTTAAGCGTCTGCCTTCGCCACAGGTCATGATCCCAGGGTCCCCTGCTCATCGATGAGCCTGCTTTTCCCTCTCCCTCAGCTGCTGCCGCTGCTTGTGCTCTCTTATTCTATCTCTCTCTCTAAAATAAACAAATAAAATATTTAAAAAAATAGATAGATTAATAGGTGATATTCTCACAATAGAGTATTATATATCAGCAAGAACGGAAGAACCATAGCCATACTCAACAACATGGATGATTCTCAAAAACAAATGTTGAGTGAAGGAAGCTAGACACCAATGAGTACACACTATACATAAATTTCAAAAAGTAAGCAGGAACTACTGTGAAGTGTCAGAGGTTCCCCTTGGGGTGGTGGGAACTGGAAGAGAATAGAAGGGAGCTTCCGAAAGGCTACAGTGTTCTTGAAATGGGTGCTATTTGTATGGACATGATCATGTCATGAAAATACATTGAGTTGTACACTGATGATTTGTATTCTTTTCCCTATATATGCTATACTTCAAAAATTATCATAAGGGTGCCTGGGTGGTTCATATCCTTATTGAAGGGATATGGTTAAGCTTTCTATCTTTGTGTCACAATCTGTTTTTCAATTTATTTCAATAAGGCAGTACAGTTAAAATGAATTTGTGTCATGGCTTTACATGTGTCATATTAAGCCTCTGCCTTCGCCTCAGGTAATGATCTCACCGTCCTGCAAATGAGCCCTGCATGGGGCTCTCTGCTCAGCAGGGAGCCTGCTTCCCCCCCCCCCTCTCTGCCTGCTGCTCTGCCTACTTGTAATCTCTCTTTCTCTGTCAAGTAAATAAATAAAATCAAATTTTTAAAAAAATTATCATAAAAGTGGTAGGCTATTGTGAGCTATCTTATAAATCAAGAACAGTCAGTATTACATAGCTTAAGTGTCTTTTGTTATTAACCAATCAACTATGCCTTGGGCATCAACATTTGCCTGGAACTATTCTGCTTTAGAGAGAACTTTTTTTTTTTTTTTTTTTTAAGTACAACCCATGGGCTCTTTCCCAGGTAAGTGTAAACTTTAATTGGGGATGACAAGCTACATGAGCCTATTAGAAAATTTCCAGGTAGACATAAAGTTCAAGTAACAACAAGTATGTTTGGAAAAAAAAATTGTCAAAGTTTAGATAGACAGACAGAGGTCCTGGCTCTCTCTAGCTGGTGACTGACATCTGCTAACTTCATTTCACCCTCTACTTTGGTGGCATTTCCTTGAGAAGTCTTCCCTTGACTCGTGTCTGTTCTATACTCCCATAATGTTCCAAAATAATGCTGGGTTGCCCACATCAGGATAGCCTAATTAATCAGGTATTATATTGTTTATTATACATCTCTACATGTGTCAGAAACAGTTCTGTTAACATCTATATCCCTGGGCCTAGCTCAGTTTCAGAAAATTTGCTTGAGTAAATAAGATGGGGGAAAAAACACGAGCTGACAATATGAATAAAGACTTTACAAAGGGGCCTCATTTAAGCTAGGGTTTGAATGATGTGTAGGAAAATGAATAATAACTGAAAAACAGAGAATGTCTTAAACTGTTTCCATGTGAGTCTCCTTTAATTATCACAATAACCCTATGCTATTGGCCATATGATTCCTAGTTAATTCAACCGTCTCTAATATTCAGAGAGGCTAACTAACTTGCTTCAACTCAATGTTGGTGAGTGACCGCTTCTGCCTTCGGCTCAGATCATGATTCCAGGGTCCTGGGATCGAGCCCCACATCGGGCTTTCTGCTCAGCAGGGAGCCTGCTTCCCTTCCTCTCTCTATGCCTGCCTCTCTGCCTACTTGTGATCTCTGTCTATCAAATAAATAAATAAAATCTTAAAAAAAAAAAAAAAAGTTGGCGAATGACCAAAACTGGGAAATTTGACAGGTTCAGTGCCTCAAGTTAGGCTCATCTCAGGAAAAAAAAAGGCAGCTTAGCACACATAGATGTGTTCCTCCAGAGCCATAGAACTCCCAAACTATTATGTGCATTATTTGTGTCCTGAGAGACCTCTGAGTGGAGACTGTTTCGTTCCATTAAGCAAACAGTAGGACATTTTTGTTTTGTTTTTAAAGAAGGTCAAATGATTTCTCTACAGTCTTAATCCATTTGACCACATAAATCCCAGCCAATTGTTAAGTCTTAAAATAATCTTGTTCCTATCTGAAAAGGAGACATTTGGGTATAAAATCAATATAAACAATCAAAGTGCATTTCTCAAATAAAATCTTGTAGGAACTGCAGAAAGGAGAGAGTTGGCAGGTGAGGCCAGAGTGACTGACCCTGCTGGCAGGTAACCAGGTTCTGGATCCTACTACTAAGTGTGCTCTCAAGTCCCCTCCCACCACCCCACCTGTATGCTGCATGTATGTTTCCAAGTGCCTGGGTGTTTTTGCACACATGTGGCATAGATAATGCCCATCATTTCCTCACTATCCAGCAAATCAACATATATACATCAAAGTCTTCATTTCAGCTGAAAACGATCAAATGAATGAAACTAGGGAAAATAATACACAAAGCAAAAAAGGTCTTAAGATTTATATTTCATTTAGTCCTCTTCTCTACAGATGACAAGTTTGGGGAGCAGCCATGCTGCATGAGTTAGCTTTTATTGCCTAACAAATCATTCCAGAACTCAGTAGCTTAAAGTATTATTATTTTTTTTAATCTTATTCTGCCTTAGTCTATAAGGCACCTGGGAGATTACTCTGATCTCGTTTAGAGCTGAGTTCTGGGTCATTCATGCATGTTCGGTCAGCTGGTGGGTCAGCAGGGATGGGTTGATCTAGGGTAGCCTTCCTGACATAGCTGGGGTGATCCCCCAGCAGGCTATCCAGAGCATGATCACAGAGTAGTGGTAGGGGTCCAAGAGAGTAAGTAGAAGTTTGTAAGTCCTTTTGAGGCCATTGCTTCCACTGTGTTTTGTTGGCAAAAGCAAGTCATAAGGCCAAACTGCCTTTAAGAGGAAATGAAATAGACTTCACCTTTTGATGGAAGGGACAGAAAGACCACATTGTCCAGTATGTAAACACAGGGAGAAGTAGGGATATAGAGACAACTCTTTTTTAAATCAATCTATCATAGACATGAAATGGAGGGACTGGCCAAGTGTTACTTGGGCCATTAGAGGCAAAGGCAAGATCAATTCATGGCTCCAAGCTGCAATCATGCTTCTTCTACCATACTGCGTGTTTTGTTTGGATTGTGACTTGAGGTCCTCTGCTGAGAGTGCTAGCACATTGGCACAGTGCTGGTTGAGTATGAAGAAAAGAACACAAATGGTGCCTGTTTCTCCTTCATATCATCAGGTTTGACTGTTGAAGTTTAAAAAAAAAAGTAATTTTTAACAGGTAATGTGAAAAACCATCATGAGGTTAATTAACACTCACGTCTTTAGATTAAAAAATAAAGGGACTGAATTGCCAGAACCCTGAGGGATCTGATAAATTGACAAGCCAGGCTTCCTAGAAACTTAGCTGTAAAAAAGCTGAAGTAACTTCTCATCTACAGTAAGGATAGTATGGTAAGCAGAATAATGGCCCCCAAAGATGCCCACAATTCATTCATCAGAATCTGTGACTATGTTACCTCACATGGCCAAAAGGACTTTGCAAATCTGATTGATAGCTTGTATGCTTTTGGACCTTGCAATGGGGAGGTTATTCTGGATTATTTAGGTGGGCCCAATATAATCACATGAGTCCTTAAAAGTAAAAGAGGAAGGCAGAAAGATAGGTCAAAGAGAAATGCCATAAGAAAGATGCCATCTTGCCTTTAGTGGCTTTGAAAATGGAAGCCAAGAAATGTAGCAACTTCTAGAAGCTTGGAACACTTCTCAGCTTATAGAAAGTAGGAAAACAAGGATCTCAACCCTACAACCTCAAGGAATTAGGCTCTGCCAACAATCTAACAGGGCAGAAACCATTTTTTCCCTAGAATGTACAAAAAGGAAGGAAGTTTGCTGACATTTTACCTCAATCTTGACTGCTGATTTTGAATCTATGAGATTATATTGGATTTATGATCTACAGAAGTATAATATAATTAGTGTGTGTTGTTTTAGGTCTCAAAGTTTGTGGTAATCTGTATGGCAGCAATAGAAAACTAAAACAGATAAGCCATAAAATATATCCTTTCTATTGATAGACAATTAAGTTATTTCCACATTTCCACTATCATAATGCTGCAAATAAACCTTCTATATTCATGTTTAGGCATATATGATGCAAGTATTTAGTTAGAATGCATTCCCCCCAGATCGAATTCTGTATCAAAGAATATGGAAAGTTTTAGGTTTTAGGTCTCTAGACTCCCACAACAGTCATTACCTACCTACATTCCCACATATTGAGTTTGATTACCTTTTGTCCCTCACCTTCCTCAGCACTGGACATTATCATTCTTGCTAACTTTTTGACTGCATGATAGGGGAAAATTATTTCTTATTATTTGATTTTGTATTATTAGTGAGTTCTTTTCATATCTTTACTGCCCCTTGCTGCATCTTTTGTAAATTGTGTGTATTGAGCTCATTGTCTTCTGCTGTGTAACTTAGCTGTTTTTAAACTCTCTTTTTCTGTGAAGCAAATCATCAGTGAATCCCCTTTCATCACAGAGCTGAAACCTCATGCCTGTGTTTTAATCATTGTTCACACTCATCTCTATGACCAGTGCATCCCGCACACTGAGCTTTCCTCACTTCCAAGCACCACCTGTCACTTCCTTTGGAGCTCCTCTGCTACTTGCCTGGTTCAGCTTCCCCTTACCCATCAACAGATGGCTCTCACTGCCCCATTGCTCTCCCACTACCCAAACCCCTTCTTAAATGAAAATTCTGATCCCGCTGATCCTCTGCTCAGAAAAATCTCAACAATGGCTTGTACTCAGTGCATTGTACTCAGAGACAGGAGATTTCCTGGTGTGATCTCAAAGGCCTCCCCTTCATGGTACAATGCCCCCAGCCTGACTCTCCCTCTCTTCTTTTACTTCTTAATACTCTGCTTTTGTCATTTCCCAAGTAGTGAATTCCCTTACTACCATTCAAAAATCCTTGCTGATTTTCAAGGAATATTTCAATTTTCCTCTTCATATAAGAAGTATTTTTTTTCCCACCAATGCATATTGAGAAAATTTTTAGCATACAGAAAAGTTAAAAGAATTGTACTGAGAATCCCCATATGTCCCACCTTGTTTCTATTATGAACACTAAACTGTATTTGCTTTATCACTTATCTAATCATCCACCCATCCTTTCTTTTTTTTTTTTTTTTTTTAAAGATTTTATTTATTTATTTGACAGAGAGGAATCACAAGTAGATGGAGAGGCAGGCAGAGAGAGAGAGAGGGAAACAGGCTCCCTGCTGAGCAGAGAGCCCGATGTGGGACTCGATCCCAGGACCCTGAGATCATGACCTGAGCCGAAGGCAGCGGCCTAACCCACTGAGCCACCCAGGCGCCCCACCCATCCTTTCATCCATCTTATTTTTTATGCATTTCAAAGTGGATTGCAGAGTTTAGTACATTTCTCCCTAAATACTGCAGTGGCATATCATTAGCCAGAGTTCAACATTTATTTATGGTTTCCTCACTTTCCTCACAAAATTTGCATGGAATGAAATGCTCACATTTAATGTTATATCATGTGTTGAGTTCACCAAGTACATACACCTGTGTAACCTAAACCCTACCAAGATAGAAGACAGCAAGTGGCCTTTAGAGGGGGGCCTGGATGGCTCAGTTGGTAGAGCGTGCAACTCTTGATCTCAGGGTGATGAGTTCAGCTCCACACTGGGTGTGAATCCTACTTTAAAAAAAAGGTTGTGGCGCCTGGGTGGCTCAGTGGGTTAAGCCTCTGCCTTCAGCTCAGATCATGATCTCAGGGTCCTGGGATTGAGCCGTGCACCAGGCTCTCTGCACAGCTGGGAGCCTGCTTCCCGCTCTCTCTCTGCTTGCCTCTCTGTCTACTTGTGATCTCTGTCTGTTGAATAAATAAATAAAAATCTTAAAAAAATAAAATAAAATAAAATAAATTTAAAAAGTGGCCTTATGCCCTTAACCAGTCGTGTCCACACCCCAGACAATACCACTGCTCTCATTTTTTTAAACTATAGTGTTGCCTGTTCTAGAACATTATAGTAATGGAGTTATATAATACATATCATGTTGTGCCGAAAAATGCTTTGTCAAATGGTCTTGCACAGGAATAATGTGTTCATAGTCTTACTCCTCCTACTGAATAGCTAACTCTACAATGCCAGAGCTCTGCCAAGCACATCTCCAAATGCATTGCCCAGTCAAGCACCCAGCCTTACACATAATTGGAATTCATTATGTGCTTGCCCAAGTGGGAAGCAGACTTCCTAAGAGAATCTGGAGTTTTAGAAGAAAACACACTTCCTGTGTTGTGCTGGGCTGACTTCAAGTTAAGGTCTTACATTTGGTGCCAAGTGTGTAACAAATATCTGCTTTTCACAGTAGCCTTTTCTCTTTCTGTAAAGGAGAGAGAAGAGTGGTTTCATCCTCAGAGAAGCTGCATATGTGGCAGAGAGCAGCAATTCCCATGTGCAAAGTGGCAGAACTCGCTATACCCCCTAGAATCCCTCTAACAACATGGATAGAGAATGTGCCTGGTCAAGATCAGTGTCTTAAACAGAAATCTCGAGTAAAGACTGTTAAGTGTGGGTGGAAAAGAGAGGAGGCCTCAACAAATGCTCAACTATTAAAACTCAGATCTTCATTTCTTACAGTTCTTATGGGAAATTTCTATAATCGTGATAAAAATAATAGTCATAATTCTGTGTTAGGCTTACTTTGGAGGATTGACTTTGTGCAGAAAAATATGTGAGAGGTTGGAAATATATAAAAAATAGATTAACATTTCTCACCTTTGGCATCCAGGAGCTTGGGGTCTCCTGGGGCACAAAGTCATTGAAAAAGGAACAATGCCATTGTGGGGTATGCCTCATGACCTATAGGAACTGATTTACCTACCAAAAGGTGCCCAAATCAGAGTCTGTCCGTTTTTTCTTGGTGTAGTAATGGGCAATTACTCAACATGATTGAGGGAAAAATTAACTTCTTTTTTTCTAAAAAGAGTTATATATTTATTGACCATAAGATTCCTACTGCAGTAGTTGCCTGTTTCCCTTATAGGACTTCATGCCTAGGATTAACATTAGCCTCACCATTTGATAATCATAAAGCACATTTGGAGCAAGCAAACTGAGCATGATTCAGTTTCTATCCCTGGTGCTTAAAAGAGCTCTGTATTTCTGTTTGAATAGTTCCATTGGCTATTAATTTTAACTTTTTTTTTTATTTTTTTAACTGACCTTTCAGATTTCCTTTTCACTTTGTTCCATGCCCTCTTCTGACTCACTATGTATCACAATGTATCATGTTGTGGCTTTCCTTCTGTAGCTATTTCCATTTAAAGAGAGAGCAACTTTCCCAAAGGAGGCCTCCACCACGGCTACTGTTGGAATACATGCTGGAGAATGGGCCAGACTTTATATTCTTTGGAAGAACAGGACATCATTCACCTCATTCCAAGAAAATTATTCATGGGGGCCTTCACAGAGGGATCTCACAGGGAAGCATGGTTGTTCTCTCTGTTCTCCTAATGTTGCTTTTTGAAATCTTCATGTTTGTGTAGTTATAGTCACTAGGAATCAAAGTCATGTGTCACCCTGGTTAATTTCTCCATGCAGAATGCAGTAGAAATTTCTAGAATATTGCCTGTGCTGGGCAGTGAGGAATCCCTAACTCAACTTCGTACTTTTCCCCACTGGGTAAATGATTCCTCCGAATAGTTAATAAGGTGTTGACTTCTTCACAGACAGAAATGCTAATGCCTCTGCCAAATACTTACAAATATCAGCTCAATCTTTAGTGGTTGGAATCTGACATAAATCCTCGGGTGTATTAAAGTCAGCTGTGGTAGCTGGCAGAGAGGCTTGTTATGTTGACCTTGGGCAAAGCCTTACCTGACAGCAATTCAATAGAAATATGGGCGCTAAGACACTGTATTTTTACAAAGAGAATGAAGAGGCTGTTTAAGTTAAGCATTTACTGCTCTACAACATAAAAGCAGGATTCAGGCTCCCATACATGAGCCACATTCCAGTGAGACCCCGAGAGAGGCAGACATTATGTGAAGATCTGAGAGGGACATCTAACTGCCCATTATTGTTCACCTCACTGTGAGGGCTAAAAGTGCCTAATGACGTTGTGTTCCTTCCAACAGAGTTTAATTGCCACAAATTGTGATATTTTGGTACAATATGGGCAGAAGATCATGTCTCTCAAGTTTCTCACAGAATCCAGAGGTAGGAATATATTGAATTAAATCAATAGAGGTTTCTCAACAAGGATTACCTGGTAGAACTGAAATCACCTGAATAAAACATGAAAGAAAAAGAGTATCGTTTGTAAAATAGTGAAAGGCCTACTTTCTTTTTCGAATACCAGTTAAAAATTGTTGAGATCAAGCACAATAATGTTGAAATAATCATGTTTTCGAAATGTTGGGTTAAATATAATTAAAATTAATTTGAGTTTCTTTTTGCTATTTGAATGTGGTTACTAGAGAAGTGAAAATTGTATATGTGGCCTACAGAGTATTTCTCAAGGACAATGCTTCCAATGGCTTTTTAGCCTACTACTGAGATTGAAAGAGCAAATCCTCACTAGGGCTTACAAGGTTCCACGTGATCTGGACCTTGGTCAAGCACCTGTCCTAGGATCCTACACTCCACTGCAGCCACACTCACCTTCTTACTATTTCCTGAATGCATAAGTATCACCCTTCTCTCAGGGCTCTTTGCACATGCTTTTCTCACTACTTAGAATGTACTTTCCTGGACTTTCTCATTTGTTACTCCCTTACTTCATTTAAATGAAGGATTGGTACTCTTTGGAGATGTTCTTGTTCACTCTACCTAAAATAAAACTCCCATCTTACTGATGCTCAATACTCCGCTTTGTTTTTCTTCATATTCACTACGATCAGACTTTTTATTATATATTTATTTTACATTATTTGTTGTTTCATTTATTATTTAATGTTTTTGTTTATTTTAAGTATCTCCTTCTAGAAGATAAGTGCCATTAAAGAAAGGACAGTAGTGTGCTGTATCCAGCTTGCATTGGATCCCAGGAGCCAACTCTTAAATTTCTAGGAATTTGAGAGTTGGTTTTAAAATACAGTTGTTATTAAAATTAAATTATATATGTTTGTAATTAAGTGAATCATATTGGGGAAAAAAGTAATAAATGACCATAATCACTTTTAATTGCTCTTTTATATTTTATTCTTACCCATGCTCTGAAAGTTATTTAAACCTATTGTATTTATAGGGTAGAAAACTATATAATGGTGTACTACTATCTATTTTTTTTTTTTAATCAATGCATGTTGGTAGCTTAAAATTGGCCATCATGGATGTATTTAAAGCATGGAAATTGACAAGTGCTACATATCAGGGCTATTCTTAGTGGATTTTTGGAGGAAGTCCTTAAACATTCCCAGCACACGACTGGGCAGGACCTTGCATTTTCACTGCTACTCTCCCTTTTCCTGTAGGAACAGGATCTCACACATGTGTTGCTAAAGAAATATTGATTTGTTGGGTGGAAAGGGTAGAACTCTGTGGGCTGAAATCATTCAAGAAGATTTGAAGAAGGAAAACTATATTTTAAAAGTTTTGGAAATTAGAAACTATATAGCAGTGGGATGTGTATGTTTGTGTTTACTGTGTGTGTGTGTGTGTGTGGGTGGGTGTATGAATGTGTGCACACATGCGTGCACATTGTTGGTCAAAGCAGAGGCCTAACCAAAACGATGAGGCATTTAAAATAAATTTGAGGGCACTTGGATGGCTCCATCAGTTGTTTCCGACTCTTGACTTCTGCTTAGGTCATGATCTTGAGGTCATGAGATTGAGCCCACATTGGGTTCTGTGCTCAGCTCAGAGTCTGCTTGGGATTCTCTCTCTCCAACCTCCTTTGCTTCCTTCCCACCATTCATTCTAAATAAGGAAGTAAATAAATAAATATCTTTAAAAATAATGCATTTAGAGGCTGTGAATGGAACCATTTTTAGATCAGAAAGGAAGAGATGATGAGCTTGATTTCTACAGTCTGATGCTGGAATTTTAGCTAAGTTCTAGGTTTCTGAGCAGATTAATACATATGGACCCCTGCCTATCTTACTGGGGTCATGATTTTTGAACCCACCCAGATGTGGCCTGACTGCCTTTTCTCCTCCCTATCCTGGGAAGGCCCCTGAATGTCCCAGTAGGTGAGCACTCAGACCCAAGGTTATGTAATTCCTTGTAAGTTGCTTCTTTTTAGCTCATCCATATGTATTCTGCCCACCTGCTAATTCATGCGGATGTTTTAGAAGCTGGGAAATATTATTCTTTCAGATTTGGAGGAATGGACCCTCAGGCAACTCTGTGTTACATTTTAAAGCCCACATCTTCTCTGCATCAGTTTTCAGGCCCTTTACTTCCAGGGATAGGAGTGTGGAAGAACAATCCGGGCCTTTCTCTCCAGGCTTCGGTTCATTGCAACAGGTAGAGACAGAGTCAGTCCAGAATTATTCAGAGCCCCACCACAGAGAGAAGCAACTAAAACTTCTTGGGATGAAAATTCCAGAAAACCCAAATCCAACAGGCATACCAAAGAGAGAACATCATGGAACAAGGCTTGCTTCTGACACAGCTTGATCTATCCTGCAAATAATAACCAACAGGACCAGTTCCTCTTTTTACATGTCTCTTACCTTCTCTTAAATAATAAATCTCCATGACAGCTTTATTTTCAGACAAATGTTTCCCTCACAGACTGAAGTTGACTGTGGCTTTTCCAGCTCATACATTTTTCGGAGCTTCAAATCCCATAGAAGTGGGTGAGAATTTCAAATCCCATAGAAAAGGGTGAGAATTTCTCCCCTCAAAATCTCAGGGGAAGGAACAATAGTAAGAATAATGAATACTTTTAATTTGGGATTTACTACGTAAGTACATTAGGTATAATAACTCCTTTTATGTTTATTTCTTCCACGATACTTAGCTTACCCTATTCCAAAAATAGCTGACGTTGAGACACATTAAATAGCATTCCCACAGTGGCTGGCTGAGTGGGGGAGAGGCAAAGTCAAAGCCAGGTACCTGCTCCCCAGTATCTAGGACCCTTTATTATATCAGGGACCTCCCAGAAGGATGCTTGTATGTATTTCATTGGCTCTACATAGGTCACGGGCACCAATCTCTGGACCAATCTCTATGACCATAAGTCGTTCTGCCCTGGGCTGTTGTGGCATTCTGAAGCAGAAGGGCTCTACCTTGTGCATGTGGATTGGTGGGAGAAGGGGCTTCTGCGGGGTTATTGCTTAAATAGGATGATAGCTACAGTGTTGGCTACAAAGGTATCTCAAGCCCCCTGGGGCTCTGCTCTCCCTTGGTGATTTTCTCTGGGACAGAATGGGGTCACCCCTCTCACCGTTCCCCACCGCCCCTGACATACAGAGACAAAATTTTCCTATGCTCTGCTCAAGATTTCATGAAGCTCTGGGCAGTGAGAATGGACCAGTCCCACCTGCAGAATGATGAACGGGAAGAGGCAGAATCCTCCATGCCCTTGGAAATGGGAGCCCGCCATGGCTCCGTCCCAGTATAGGAACTATTTTGTCTGTCTGACAGCCCTGCCTGCAGGGCTTGGTGCTCGTGGCCACAGTGCGGGCATTTAAGAACTCACCGAAAGAAGCCGTTTGTGCCAAGATTTTGAGGGATGCGTGGCAATAAACTCGAAGTGGAAATCGCCACTCTGAGAAATGAGGGTGTCATATTTTCACCAAATACAGCACCCATGGTGGGGTGGGGAGGACAGAAACAACCCCTCTGGCTGTCCAGACGTTTTCGTCTTGTCAGCTTAATGAATTTGAGCACCCAAGCCTGCTGGCAGCTGTCTGTGCTCGGAGTGAGACAGTGATGTAATCCCGATTAAAATAGTTAGTAAGGAATTAATGATAGGTTATCTCCTTGTCTTCAATCATTTCCTGGTGAGAAGAAGATTCTCTAAGCAGAACTCATTAGAGCTGTTCCTTTGCAGTTACTGAAATTACCCTGTTTTGAAATTACTCAGAATTTTCAAGAAGCAAACTCATTTCAAGTCATTATTTCTGAATGTTATGACTACAGTATGAAAAATTGTTTTATTATTATTTTTTAAGCCAAAGATATAGTCCAATCAGGAGGATTTGAACACTTATTCTGGTATCTAAATTCCACTCATTTCAGTTTATTTTAGGCTGGAGTTTTTGCAGGCACATAAAGGAAGACAGAGACTATTTGGGTCTCCATCAGAGATAGTAAAAGAAGACAAATTTATTCTAATCTGTTATAGGAGAATAATTCAGTTGAATCCAGTACGACAAATATTCACTCTGTACCTTCTGTATTGGGATTAGTGGAGTATTTAAGACACAAAAACAAAACAGCATTGTTAGTAACTTGAGCTGTTAAGGGTAAGGACCCTGGGATACGACTGGAAGCTACAAATCTCAGCCCCAACATTTGTCACCTTTGTCATCGGAGGCAACTAAAATCTCTAGTTTTCAGTTTCTTAATATACAGAGTGGGAATAAATGTAATACTTGCCTTACAAGGTTAATATAAGGAGTAAAAAGAAATCTGTAAGAAGTTTTTAGGAGCATGTCTGGTGCATCTGATCAAGGGGCTCAAATGAACATAAAACTAAATAAAAGAACTTTGTGCTTGGAAGTTTGACAAAGTATATTGAGCACTATCTAGTCAGGGTCAGCCAACAAATTACATTTTATGTCAGGTGATCTTAATGACTCTCAGGGAAGTTGCTTTCATTTGGGCCCCTAGAAAAACAGAAGTTACATCCAGGTTTATATGGGAACTTATCATGTGACCAAGATTGCATTTTTTCTTCTTCTTTTATCCAAATATAATTAATTTTTAATTAATTGATTAGTTAATCAACACTTCTATACATTTCGCAGTACTCTTCAAGGTGAGTGTACTCATAATCACCTTTATCTATTTCACCGACCCTTTCCTCCTACCTTCCCCTGGCAACCACCAATTTGTTCTCTATATTTAAAAATCTGTGGGGTTTTTGTCTCTTTTTTTGTTTGTTCATTTGTTTTGTTTTCTTAATTCTGCATATGAGTGAAATCATATGGTATTTGTCTTTCTCTGATGTAATTCACTAAACATTATACTCTCTAGGTCCATCTTTTTTTTTTTGCAAATGGCAAGATTTCATTCTTTTTACTGCTGAGTAATATTCCAGGGTGTGTGTGTGTGTGTGTGTGTGCGCACACGTGTGTGTATATGTGTGTGTGTATCATATTTTCTTTATCCAATCATCTATTAATTGACCCTTGGGTTACTTCTATTATCTTGGCTGTAGTAAACATCGGGGTGCATATATCTATTTGATATAGGTTTTTGTTTTCTTTTGGTTAAGGCTTGTTTTCTTTGGTTAAGTACCCAGGAGTGGAATTATTGGATTGCATGGTAATTCTGTTTTAATATTTTGAAGAACTGCCATACTGTCTTTCACAGTGGCTGCACCAATTTGCATTCCCACCAACAGCGCATTCTCACCCTTTCCTCCACATCCTTGCCAAAACTTAAGATTACCTTGTGTTTTTGGTTTTGACCATTCTGACAGGTCTGAAGTGATGTCTTTTTTTTTTTTTTTAAAGATTTTATTTATTTATTTGTGAGAGAGAGACACAGAGAGAGAGAGAGAGAGAGAGAGAGCACAGGCAGGTCAAGTGGCAGCAGAAGCAGAGGGAGAAGCAGGCTCCCTGCCGAGCAAGGAGCCCGTTGTGGGACTCTATCCCAGGACGCTGCGATCATGACCTGAGCCAAAAGCAGCTGCTTAACCAACTGAGCCACCCAGATGTCCCTGAAGTGACATCTTTTTGTGGGTTTAATTTGCATTTCCCTGATTAGTGATGTTGAACATCTTTTCATGTGTCTGTTGGCCATCTGTATGTCTTCTTCAGAAAGTTGCCTATTCAGGTCCTCTGCCCATTTTTTAAATGGATTGCTTCATTATTTTGGTGTTGAGTTGTACAAGTTCTTTACATATTTTGAATATTAGCCCCTTACTAATGATGATATATAATTTTACCAGATATATAAATTTGCAAATCTGTCTTCTCATTCACTAGATTGCCTTTCCAGTTTTTTGGTGGTTTCCTTCACTGTGTAAAAACTTTTTATTGTGGTGTAGTTGTAATAGTTATTTTTGCTTTTGTTTCTCTTGCCAGATGAAACATACCTAAAAAATGTCTCTATGGCCAATGTCAAAGAAATTACTGCTTAGACTTTCTTCTAGGAGTTTTATGGTTTCGAGTATTGTATTTATAACTTTAGTTAAGTTTGACTAAAGTTGTAGTTTGTGTGTGTGTGATGTAAGAAAGTGATCCAGTTTCATTCTTTTGCATGCATCTATCCAGTTTTTCCAATGGATTTGTTGAAAAGACCATCTTTTCCCCTTGCATATTCTTGCCTCGTTTGTTGTAGATTAATTGACCATAAAAGCATGGGTTTATTTCTGGACTCTACTCTGTCCCACTGATCAATGTGTCTATTTTTGTGCCAATACCACACTTTGATTACTACAGCTCTGTAGTATATCTTGAAACCTGGGATTGAGATGCCACCATGTTTGTTCTTCTTTTTCAAGACTGCTTTGTCTATTTAGGGTGGGGTTTTGTTTTTTTGTTTGTTTGTTTGTTTTGTTCTTTGCAAATTGTAGGGTTCTTTGTTCCAGTCCTGTGAAAAACGTTGTTGGCATTTTGGTGATTTAAGACTGTATTTAACTCAGGAATAGTTCATGGACTATACCAGATAAAAATTGTTGCCCATATGGAAAAAAAACAAGAGATTCCTCCCTTACTTCACACACAGATATAAATTCAGGATGAATTAAAGAAATAAATGAAAACAAAAATAATAACCTTGGAACAAATGAAATGAAAGGGGAATATTTTTGTAACTCTGGGATGATGGAACATTTTTAAATAAGACGGGAATCTCAGAACACATCATAACATAGAGATTCTCTACTATATAGATATTATAAGAAATAGGATGGCAAATATAACATTAGTAAAGTGAAAATGGGAACTATATATTGGTTAACATAATTACAACAAAATCAACAAGTAAAGAGTATGGGTCCTACTGTTCCAAGAGATCTTTCAGTTGATACAATTAAAAGGCAAAAAATAAAAAATAAAGACAAATACTCCACTAAGTAGGAATAGACAATTTAGAAAAGAAGAACTGGAAAAATCCATAAATTTAGAAAAAGATGCTTAGTCACATGCAGGAAAGTGCAAATTTAAAAATGAATTACAATTTTTTTCGCTTATCAGATTTACAATACAATGTGGTGAGACATTTGTCGGGGATGGAGAGGAAGAGGAGGTATACTGTCACACATTTCTGGAAGGGCAGTCAGTTGCTACCACAATATCTAGAAATATTCCCTAAAATTAAAAAAAAATGTTACTCCCCTTTGTCCAAGTAATCCCACTTTAGGGAATTTTGCTTACAGAAATGAAGGCATCCAAGGTACTGATATAAGTATTAGAGCACTGCAGTTTTTCAGAGGAGGAAAATGGGAAGTAAGCTTCAAAATACATCAACAAAATAAGGGCTGAATAAATTGTGGTGCACACATTCTACTGAATATTATGTAACTTGTAAAGAAAATGAGGTAGGAATGTTTACTTATTTTTCCATCTCTTAAACACGTTTTTCCAACTCTTTCTTGCTTTTTTGCTGGCTGTTCTCAGCCTCAGAAGGAACTTTTTACCGTAGCTTTTTAACATTTTTCTCCACATTAAGAGTGGGAGAACTATACCCTGGATAGAAATTCACCTGTGAGATTCATATTCTGTGCGGCATGAAATTGTTGTCTGAGACCTAGCTGAGGAAGCAAGAGGGATGGAATATTGAAAGCATATCAACACTAGCATGGAGAAGAACATAGGTAGCATATAAAGTATTCACTTAGCCTCGTTGCTTGGTAATAAATTTTAAGAGGTGGGGCATCCTGCTGAGGGAGGTGCCTCTTCACAAGATCAGGGAAGATTTAGCCATACCACCCAGGGCTGTTCTCATGACACCGAAGTTAATGTAGCTGTCTGTCCCCTGGGACCTGCTAGCTGAAGTCATGACCACCTTCTGCACCAAAGTCCATTCTTGTTTTAATAGCGCCATCTTGGTGCACTTTGATGACTTCCGATATCTGAACTAATTCATTCATACTGTCATTTCTTTTCTTTTTTTTTCTTTTCTTTTCTTTTTTTTAAAGATTTTATTTATTTATTTGACAGACAGAGATCACAAGTAGGCAGAGAGGCAGGCAGAGAGAGAGGGGGAAGCAGGCTCTCCACTGAGCAGAGAGCCCGATGCGGGGCTCGACCCCAGGACTCCGAGATCATGACCCGAGCTAAAGGCAGAGACTTTAACCCACTGAGTCACCCAGGTGCCCCTATACTGTCATTTCTATAAGTACTTATTAAACAACTAATTTGTATCATGCACTATTCTGGACACCAGGGCTAGAAGAGTGAATCAAACAGACCAATTCTATGCTCTTTTGAAGTTTCTATTCTAAACAGGGGTCTGAAGAAAGAACAGAGCTATAGAAAAATAAACAAATGGATGTATAGAAGATGACGATAAGCATCTAAAGCAAAAATACTGACGAAAAGTATCTAAAAGAAAAAGCAGGGAAGAAGATGGGAAAGCACATGTATATACATGTGCATATGTGTAGGCTATTTTCAATAAGGTGGTAAAATAGGGGGTTAGGGAAGGCCTTTCTGCAAGGGTGATGTTTCAGCAGGACCCTACCAAAGGAAGAATGTGACCTTTTGGTGCTGCCCCAGAAAGGAGATTTTAGGCAGAGGGAATAGCCAGTGAACTGTTCCAAGGCAGGAGCACGTGTGTGTGTGTGTGTGTGTGTGTGTGTGTGTGTGTGTGCGTGCATGGTTGCGTGTGTGTTTATGTACATGTGTGTTTTCTCAGGGAGGGAGAGGCGGCAGTGCACCTGGAGCAGACGGAGAAGAGAGAAGGGGTGCAAGGGGCTCCACTCATGGAGACAGTGTGGGCGGGGATCACCAGCATCCCTCTGGCTCTGAGGAGGATTGTGCATTTCACTCTGCTTGATGCCACCCCAGGTTTTGAGCAGGAGGCTGATGAGATCTCACTTAATGTTTTAACAAGGGTCACTCTGGCTGCTGTGAAAAGAACAGACAGGAGGAATCAAGGGTAGAATTAGGAAGCTTGGTTAAAAGGCTTTCTCAGTTTCCAGGGTAGAGGATGGTGGCATAGACCGCTTGGACACTGTGACGTCACGGAGTGTGGTCTGACTGGGGACGTTCTGAAGATGGGGCTGACCAAGTTTGCTGATGGATCCGATGTGAGGTGGGAGATTGGGATCAAGGGTGATACTCACGGCTTTGGCTAAGACCCTGGAAGACCCTCTTTAACAGATGTTTCTAGTCCCCTGATCTACACCCTGAGGCCTCGTTGATGAGAAAGGGTTAAAATGTTCCTGTAAGGCCTTGGGTTGGTGGGGTGTGGAGATCTCGAGAGAGCCTGCAGAGTAGTGTCTGTGGGAGGCCGCTCTCCTCCCGTTCTGCTTTGAGTCACAAAACTCATATTTGTACCTCACTTCAGAATTGAACAAAAATGGATTTCATTCACATAACTCATGTACCACTCAGAAGGGCCCCTGTGTGGTCTTCTTTTCTTGAATCTTCTTGTTATCCTGATTTTGTAATTGACAGAGCTGCAGGTCAAGGGCTCACATGGTTTCTCCAGGGTAGTGAGGTGTCTGATTTGAATCCAGAACTTCTGGTCTCCATCCATACCATGCAGTATCTTATGCAGACTTCCCAAGAGATTCCCATGTCCTGCCTCACCCACACTCCTCAGCGACTTTGCCAGTACATGGAGCAGATCTAAGGAACTAGACAGGGTGAACAAAGCAAGTGAACCACAGGAGTACTTACTGAGATGGCCAGCAGCCACATGGCTGCTCATGGTGACACCCGGGTCTTGTGACACTCAGCACAGCACTGCACACCATGGACAGGGGACCTGGGACACTGCTAACAGAGAACTAGACAACTCCTCTTTTCCTTCTTCAGCCGAGCTTATTCAAACACTTTGTTCCTGCAAAAATAGGGCTTTCTGGAAAGCGAAAGAACGAGATTCTGTTCTTGGGGAATCTGTTGGCTTACTTCATAGCTCTCAGAGGAGATTTGGGCAGCGCCAAACTCCGAGCTGACTTCCCAGATCGGGAGGGTCAGCACAGGGAGCAGAACCACAGTCAGAGGAACGGAAAGTTCCTAAGTCTTCGCTGCCCTCAAAATCTGAAGCTGTTGCTCTCACCCATCTGAAGCAGGCCGATCAGAGGAGGCACATCATCGAGAATGGAGACAGCAAGATCCCATTCTTCTCAAGGAATCACTGCTCCCTGTCAGCTCAAGACTCAGAAGCAAGGGTGCCTTTTATTTTGGCTGCTGCCTTGCCTCCAGCCTGCCAGGAGAGATGAAGCCGGCTGGCTCTGCTCTGAGGAGCTCCGCAGCCCTGTCTGCTTAATTTCCGGTGGAACCTCAGTGCCCAGGGAGGGCGCGTGTTTTGCTTGTGATGTTGGTAATGAACCGCCGCTGGGAACAAATTAATGAGTGTGTCAGAAACTGCAGTGGAACTGTATTACGATTCATAAACACCACGATGAAAATGGCAGTTGAGCTCTGGTATAAATACACACAAACTCTGAAGAAGCAAACTCTTTTTCCTTCTAATGAGAGGAGAATTTAAAATAACATCATTCTGCCCTGAGCCACATTGCCGGGGGAGAGTTCCTTAGTGGATAGGTCGTTTTTCTAATTTCATATTTAATGCATCAAGAAACACAAAAGAGTTTAATTTTATTTTTATCTGCATGCAATTGTACTATATTTTGAAACACATGTTATATATATATGTAACATGTATATGTTATGTGTATGTGTGCGTGTGTGTGTGTGTATACCAGGTATGGGCATAAAATATTCAAAAATGTAAATCATGTCACCTTTTCAGGTGTTGCATCACGTTTGTTAAATGAGATCTTTCTCTTTTCTTTTTGGTTGACTATTGTGTTTACATGGCCTTTTATTAATATTCTTCTTTAATATTCAGAGTTTGGAATTTAGAGGCAGAAATTAAAATAAAAAATGTGGACTAATTAAACATTAGTCCACAGAGACCTATGACTTTAAAGCTCATGGCAGGGGGAGGAAAGAAAGTTCCATTGATTTGGAAGGTGCGGTGGGCTTGTGTTGCGAGCATCTGTATGTGATCCCTGATACATAAAAGGGTGCTCACTTTTACGTGGGGGCTGTTGCTGTGACAAAAGCCCTAACACAGGGCTTCCACAGAGCCCTGACTTTCCATAAATGCCCCTGGCGCTGTTGCAGAGGGGGTTGGGAAATAGCAGGGAAAGAATCTTTACAATAAAGCTCCAGGCTTTCCCTCTCGATTCAACAGGAACCACTCCTTTTTTATCCCTTTAACATCTCAGGGCTCCAGGTAAATTTCATTTCGTTAAAGTATGCTACAAAGTAAAGTCAGAAAATGATAGATGAGTAGTGGATTGGGTATGGGTTTCAGAATTGATAAGACTTGATTTCTTATATAAACTGCTGTATTTAGGTAAAGTCAGAAAATGATAGATGAGTAGTGGATTGGGTATGGGTTTCAGAACTGATAAGACTTGATTTCTTATATAAACTGCTGTATTTAGGGGCACCTGGTGGCTCAGCTGGTTAAGCGTCTTCCTTCTGGTCAGGTCCTGATTCCAGGGCCCTAGGATCCAGTTCCAAATCTGGCTCCTTGCTCAGCGGGGAGGCTGCTTCTCCCTCTACCTGCCCCTCACCCCTGCTTGTGCTCTCTCTCTCTCTTTCTGTCTCTTTCTTTGGCAAATAAATAAATAAAATCTAAAAAATTAAAAATTAAAAAATAAACATATTTATTCGCTATTGGCTTTGGGGCACATGTAACCTCTTGGAGTCTAGATTTTTATCTAAGACTGAGTGATAATAACCCCTACTTGCTTGGTTGCCATGAGAATTAGAGAGACTGAATTCAAATGCCTTGCACGTAATTGATTTTCACGAAAGATTGTGTGATTATTATAACAGGTTCTAGCTGGTAACTAGTCATAGGTTTAAGTGGTTTGTTTTCTTCCCTTGACAACTTCAGAACATGAAGCCTCCTTCCTCTAACTGCTCTAATGTCAAGGCTAACAGAAGGCAATTTTGCCTTGAGTCAGAGACTCTAGCTTATCACAACCTCAAATGTTAGATAGAGCTTCAGAAAAGAGAGCAAAACTTGTTCGAAAGTACTGCTTATTTGTCAAAAGTGACCAATTTGAGTTTGGAACAATTGTGAGAAATGGTTCACTAAGACATGAAGCAATAAATGTAACAGTTCTTTTTACCACCCCATTTTGAGATATGTACTTTTAAATTGTTCTTGAGTAGCTTCTTTAAATCATCACCTGGGAATTTCCATCTAAAACAGTATGCATAAGAGAAAGCACAATGACTGAATCAGGTTGGTGTCAAAGCAACTTTCCAGGAGTAAAAAGCATATCTGGGTTAGACTCCAGGGCCGTCCTTTTGTCTCTAACTTCAGAAGTTGGGTTTGTGGTAGGTGCCATGTTAGTGCATCCCTCCAGGCACATTGAGTCACCTGTTTTCCTCAATTCCTTTCCAAGACAGTGACTCACTATTGACATGGCAATCCTCCATTTTAAGATTCAGGTCAGTAGTTAATGAGTTGCTCAGTGGTCAATAAAATGGAAAAAAAAAAAAACTAGAAATGGAATTGTTTTGAATGGGGTTTTAGTCTTTACAGCTAGCAAAATGGTTTCTTTTTTGGAAATTGTAGAAGAAAACTCAAACTGAATGAAACTAGCCAAGAGGAAAGGGAAGACTTGCCCCATTCCCTCTTTGGGGATTCTGTTTCTCTAGTTGAACTATCTCACATTTATTTCATATAGTTCAAAAATCAAAGGAGATGAGGCATTGCATGGCCTTTTCAAACTTAGCAACCCAAGGTGAATTTATGATGGATGCATCCAGTTTCATGTAGGCAAAAGATCTTGAATGTGCTATTCACAAAACAGCAGTGAACGTTAATGGGGGCATTGCAATTTAAATTCTTGCATAACCAAGTATGTCCAGACATGGGATGCCCACTTTGCTCACTGATAGCAGAAAAAAATGGTGTTGTAGATCAAAAAGGCTTCTATCCATCATGAAAATTCATTCTTGGAGGGCAGTGAATCAAAGCTTTTGGAAGGTCTTTTATGAATCACTCAGCAGAGAACTGGAAAGTTTTAAGCATTCATTCATATTCACAGCCACCAGACTTCTGCTTGTTAACTTTCTGGGGCCATCTTAGCACAGTTGGAGCGTTTCACATCAGCTGACACATGATCTTAACTCAGGGTTCTCAAACTGGTTCTTTGTGAAATGTCTGAAATGAAACAACATCAAGAGACAATGGTAAGTAACTCAGCAAAAAGCAATGACTTCTAGAGAGCTTCCTGAAGGTCAGGGTGAGTCGCAGTCAGTTTCATAGACTTCTGTTCAGTTCTCCTTGAAAGGCAGTTTATTTGTTTTACTTTTTTTTTTTTTTAAGATTTATTTATTTATTTGAAAGAGAGTGAGAAAGATAGGGAGTGGTGGGGGAGGGGCAAAGGGAGAGGGAGAGAGACTCTCAAGCAGACTCCCGGCTGAGTGTAGAGCCCCACATGGGGCTTGATTTCATGACTCTGAGATCATGACCTGAGTCAAAATCAAGAGTCAGATTTTAACCTACTGAGTCACCCAGGTGCCCTATTTTGTTTTACTTTTATAAAGTTCATTTGCTATGGCAAATTTTTTGGGGATCTGATTTTTAGTAATGACCAATATCACTCTGAAAAAAGTTAAGATGGTATCTTAGTTGATTTTCTCCTAGAAGCACACTGTGAGATAAGGATTCAAGAGCAAGTGGCTTATTGGGAAAGCAACCCAATGAAAAACTGAAGCATAGGCAATGGGGGAAGGAAACTGATGAGGCATAGCTTATGAAATAAGTTACCACTGAAGACAACTGGAATTCTGTCTCATTGGGAACCTCTGGGAAATGGTGTATGGATTTGCCTCAGAGTTACTCCACGTGAGGGGCAAGGAGGGTCAAAGCACAGATAGGAGGCAGTGACAGGGTATATTATAAATGGTGACCCTGTGATAAAGGAACTGACTTCAGGAAAGTTATTTAGAAATTGGGAAGATTCAAGAAAGGGTAGGGGAAAAAATCCTGCACATAGGAAGATAAAGCAGAGGGAGCCAAAGAGATATCACAGGATATCTCTTTATTCTGTGGTGAGGAAGGGTACCTGAGTTATTGTTCATCCACTATTATTAATTTTTAAGTATCCACAGAATGATTACTCAGGCTGTAGATTTTCTGGGCTCTGGTCCTTTGTTTCTTCCTGTTGGATTCTATTTGACCATAGTCTTGATGACCATCACTAGTGAAGTAAGGAAGAGATGGAAGAAGAGGGAGTGGGAGAAGGGAGGAGAGCAGGTGGAGGAAAAGAAGAAGAAGGATGGGACAGAAAGAAGAGGGGAGGGATGGGGGGCTGGGGAAGGAGGAGGAAGAAAAGGAAAAAGTATTAAGAAGGAGGAGGGCAGAAAACGAGAGTGTATACTATATAACCTAAACAGAAGTTTTTGGAAAAGGATCTATGGATTAATGCTAATTAATCCATAAAAAAATGACTTTTTTTCCTAGTCCATAGAAGAAAAATAAAATAGAAATTTCCATGAAGATAAATCTATTCTGATATTATATCTTTCCAACATTTTGATATTAAATATTTTTCTCTTAGGCAACATAGTAATAATGGATGGGTATGTTTTTTTTTTTTTTAAACTATCTCTCAACCAAAATAAAGAATTAGAAACGTCATGTCCTTAGTTTTGAAAAAGTGCATAAGTTTTGCTGGTATGTGAAACCCAGAGTCCTAGAATCATTAGCCTCATCTTCCAAGACATTCTTTACGTCATTCTGAAAAGTTAACCAGTACTAATGGGTGTGGGTCACTCCTTATGCTGCATTTGAAATAGAGACAGTAAATGCAAGTGGATTAGAGCACAGACTGGGGCCAGAGACTAGGTCTTTCAACATGGCCACTTGCTGTCCATGAAAACTGTTACAGATTTTTCAAATGTTTGTGTCTCAATATACTCCTCTGTAGAATGGGCAAAACAATTAGAACACCTATCTCATAAGGTCAATGTGAAAATAAACACAATAATACTTGTACAATGCCTAGGACAAGATCTGCCACATAATAAACAAACAATAAATATTATCTATAATAGTTAACTATATGTATTACTGTATGATAATGGAAACATGCTAATACAGCTGGAAATTTCCAAAATTGAGGGATTTTTTTCCCTAAGATGATGCTTTCTAATTAATTTACTTGGTCTATATGCATTTTAACAGGTAAAATATTTTTAAAATTAAAAAAAAAGGTAGAGATATTAATGTAGGTAGTAACTTTAAAAATTTCACTTTTTAAAAAAAGATTTATTTATTTATTTTAGAGCAAAGTAGAGTGTAGGAGTGGGGAGGGGCAAAGGGAGAGAGAGAGAGAGAGAGAGAGAATGTCAAGCAGAATCCCTGCTGAGCACAGAGCCTGTCAAAAGGCTCCTTTTCGGGGCGCCTGGGTGGCTCAGTGGATTAAGCCGCTGCCTTCGGCTCAGGTCATGATCTCAGGGTCTTGGGATCGAGTCCCGCATCGGGCTCTCTGCTCAGCAGGGAGCCTGCTTCCCTCTCTCTCTCTCTCTGCCTGCCTCTCTGTCTACTTGTGATTTCTCTCTGTCAAATAAATAAATAAAATCTTTAAAAAAAAAAAAAAAAAAAAAAAAGGCTCCTTTTCAAAACCCTGAGATCATGACCTGAGCTGAAATCAAGACTCAAATGCCCCACAAACTAAGCCACCCAGGTGCCCCTTCACAGTGTTTTAATGAATATAGAAGAACCCTTCAGATGGACTTTACTGTAAAGAAATTGTATTTATATAAAGGCATTGTAAAGCTCTTTAAGCTTTAGCCCTAGATCTTTACAAGTTGTTTTTACTCACATTCATTGCCAGTGTTTCTTATTATAATTGGTGTGGAAAACAAGGACATTTTCTTCTTAATTAAGATAGCCTTTGGAGATTTATAATGGGCTATAGTCACTATATAATGCTATAATATATCATAGTGAGTGCATTATAAAATAGTTAAGTAAAGGAGGCCAATTTATGATTTTAGGGCTTTTTTTTTTTTTTTTTTTTTTTTTTTTTTTTTTTTTCCTGTGGTTTCCGTAGCCTTTTACCAGACAAGGTAGAACATGAGGAAGTATGGCAATGATCCTGTCATCCCACGATTTTTGGACCAGAGACTATGAGAGACATAGGATAAGAAGACAGTCTTCGCAGATAGGAAAATGAACAATGAGCAGATGGGTTAATTCTGTTTTTTTCAGACAGCACTCTTTCCAAACATGAAAGCACCCCCAGGGACAAAGCAAAAGGAGTTTTGTCTGAACTGAGCTCCTGAAGCAATAAATGATGACTCTTTCCCATTACCTTAAAGGAATCTTGGCCAGGATGGCAGGGACGGTGACAGGAGGAGGGAGAGAAGATGAGTTTAAGATACATTAGTGTCTTTATCTCTTAATGGAGAAATTCAAATTTGATTGTAATTCCAAACAAAATCTCAGTAGCTGAACTCAGCAGAACTTTTGAAAGACAGTTTTTGGCCTTCCCTAATCACTTCTTTTTTTTTTTTTTTTAAAAGATTTTATTTATTTATTTGTCAGAGAGAGAGTGAGTGAGAGCGAGCACAGGCAGACAGAGTGGAAGGAAGAGTCAGAGGGAGAAGCAGGCTCCCTGCGGAGCAAGGAGCCCGATGTGGGACTCGATCCCAGGACGCTGGGATCATGACCTGAGCCGAAGGCAGCTGCTTAACCAACTGAGCCACCCAGGCATCCCCCTAATCACTTCTTAAGTGATCCCTTGGCTGGACTCTTACAAGTCTGTTGGTTTCCAGACTTGCTGGAGGTGTAGCTGGAGTTCTTGGAGAGAACTATACAAGGGTTAGCTTGCCTCTTTCCTATAATGTCCTTATGCTTAATAAAGACACAAGCCCCTGCCTCTCGATGTCTATTATAATTTGTTGGAGAAAATGCAGGCCACAATTATGGTTTTCAAAATGACATTTTCCAGTCTGACAAAATACACTTCTGGTTTTTTTTTTCCTGCTTAGGAATTTGGAAACTGATTTGGATAGTCTCCAAGTGTCCCTCTCCTCACTGCAGGTGGTAGGTTGGTAATAGGTAGGTGTCTACCCTGGATGGCTAATTCTGGATCCAGATGGTTATCTACAGTTAGTCCACTACAACTACCTAATTTTACTGGGAACACTATGCGCTTCATTTTTACAACCCATTAAATTCCTACTCTAAAAAAGATCCCTTTCCTGGATGCCAAGAATGCCAATAAAGTGTAATGCACAATCCGTGCTCACGTCACATGGATGTGTGACTACGTAAATCCGTCCTTGAGAGTGGACTTCCAGATTTTGAGAAACAGTGATTAAAACCGGGGCTTGCAAAGATGACAGCCTTAATGTTGGGTGCATTGTAAGATGAAAGTGCTGAATGTGTAGTTTTTAAAAAGATGATCTACAGAAATATAATTTAGAAAACTCAGCAGTTTCAGCCAGAGGGAATATTGTTATGCAGACTGAAAATCAGAAAATTAGAGGCAAATGAAATTTACTCTTTGAGAGGTTTTTCAGCTCTTGCTTTATAGTCACCAAGTCTATGTGAAGCCCAGAGTCCCAGAGTGAAGCTGAGTGCAGGACTGAGTTTGCAGACACAGCATTTCTGAATCTGCAGATTCCTCATCAGATCTTGAGACCCCAGCTCGGTATCTCAGGGGGGTGATAAAAACCTTCATAGGGGATGACATTCTCTCTCTCCCATTTTCTCTCCCCACCCCCATCTCCCCATCTCCTATACCATTAACATTAGCTATAGAATTTAGAACTGATGTTACTTTAGGTTGGTGGGGTATGCACAGGTCAGAGGGTTTCAGCAATGCAATGACTGCTGAGCATAGACTAATTTGGGGAACAATGAACCCCTGCCATTTTCCCCCACTGCTCTGCAGTAGAAGAGGAAGAAAAGCTGCCCACACAAGCTTCCTTAACTTCTGGCTATAGGTGGTACAAACCTGGCCAGAGAGTCCGGTCCTGTCCCACTCCTCTCTGACCTCACTTCCTATTGCTCTTGCACATACTTCCTATGTCTTTGTCCCATTGAACAATCAGAGTTCCATCGTTGTTTAGCCACGGCTGGGGACCTTCTCTGCATCTTCTGTCTGCTTATCGTTTAAGTGCATCTAATCTATTTTATTTGAGAAGCTTTTCCTTACCACCCCAGGCCCTAGACTCCATCTCACTTCACCCTGTGTCCCCAAGTCCAGGCAAAACACTACAGCTTCTCTTGTGATCCCTTTCCCTATCATAAGACTTGAAGACAAAGATCATAATGCATTTAATCCTTTGGTCCCCAGGGTCTGGTAGGCACAATTCCTACCTGGTGAGGTGAATACCTAAAAGATGCTTATTGGAAGAAATGGGATAAAGAAATTCTGTTATTATGGGTGAGCCTGGTGGTGGGTATTAAAGAGTGTACATATTGCATGGAACACTGGGTGTGGTGCATAAACAATGAATCTTGGAACAATGAAAAAATAAAATAAAATAAAATAAAAAAAGAAATACTGTTATCTGAAACTCTGGCACCAAGGGTGTTGAAGTAAATCCAAGATTTATCAGCTCTGTTTTTTTGTGTTTTGTTTGTTTGTTTGTTTGTTTGTCTTTATAATTAATGGAGAGTATAGTCAATTCTGACATGCTTCCCATTCACAATGCATAGATTGGGAATGCTGGAACTAATAGTGGCATAGACTACAAAGGAGAAGAAATGACATCTCACCTGCCTGTCCTTTGTTCCTTACCTGCAACACCAAACCTGAGACCTTCAGCATTTGTTGAGGAGACAGAAGAGCTGAATCTACAACCCCATTTTGCTCTCAGCTTACCTATGTGATTGTGGGCTTCATGTCTATTAGAGGATTATGAGTTAGCAATTAGATAATGTCTAAATTCAGAGTGAATTTTTTTATTTATTTTTATTATTTTTTTTTAAATTTTTTTATTTTTTATAAACATATATTTTTATCCCCAGGGGTACAGGTCTGTGAATTTTTATTCATCTCTTATTTTCTGATTTGTGGCCTACTTCATAATACTCACTGTTTGGTTGAAACTACAATTTATATCTTCACATTGACTTACGAAGTCTGCTTGGCCTGATTCCCCAGAACGTAGTGATTCATAAAATGCTGGTTATTGATATAAATATAAAGTAAATGTATAATTACTTAATGAGGCAACTAAGCCAAATACCAAGAAAGTATGGAGCCAGGAAATTACAACATATGACCAAACTGGGGATCTCACTGGATCCTGGATTTTCTAAGAAAACTTAGGCATAATTACTGCAACTTCTCAATTTCACCAGAAGGCATTCAAAGAAATCACAATACTAAATAACCCACAAGAAGCAGAGTAAGTGCACTCCCATGAAGGGTTAAGTGCCAAGTAACTCTAAAAACCATAAAAAATAGGTGTAAATAATAAACACATAACAACTACAAACCATGGAAATAATTTAAAATAGTAAAATTATACTTGAGGCTCAGTAGCCTTAAATGTAAGTTAACCAATTATCTCAAAGGGCTTCCATTATGCCATGAACTACAGAGACAGTTTATATACTTAATAGCAGCAGAATCCATTTTTATTGAAATCTTCCACTCAAAACCCTATTAGGTAAACCTGAAAAAAAAAAAATAGCTCTTGTTAAAGTGAAATCAAAAATGAATTCCACAGACAGCTCGTCCTTCTCCTCCTCTGTCTCATATGGTGAGTCCAAGACCCCAGGACTTTGCTATATTGTAAGAGTGAGCAAAATTTAGGCAGGCTCATTAATCAAAATTAAACATTTGACTTTCACTAATCTTGTTTTTTTTTTTAATTACTTCAATTTATTTTTTTTAATTTTTATTTAAATTCCAGTTAGTTAACATATAGTGAAATATTGGTTTCAGGAATAGAATTTAGTGATTCATCACTTATATATAACACCCAGTGCTTATCACAATGTTCCCTCCTTAATACCCATCAGCCATTTTGCTTATACCCTACTTTTCTCCCCTCTAGCATCCCTCAGTTTGTTCTCCATGGTTAAGAGTCTCTTAGGGTTTGCCTCCTTCCCTCTCTCTCTTTTTCCATTCCCCTGTGTTCATTTGTTTTGTGTCTTAAATTCCACATATGAGTGAAAGCATATGGTATTTACCTTTCTCTGATTGACTTATTTCGCTTAGCATAATACCCTCTAGTTCCACTTCTCCTTATTGTTAAGAGGTGATAGATGTATGTGGTTAAAAAATTAAAAAGGCAAAAAGGAATAGAAATTTCTGGTTTGAAAAAGACAGCACAAAGTTGCCATGTACCTTCCCTCTTTCCATAAATCATCCCCAAACAGGAAGGAAAAACAAGAGGAAAAAACAGAAAAACAAAGTCCCTCTTAGTCTTATTAAGGGAAATTGACATGTTGAATAAGAGTGGGTGAAAAGAGATCAGAGGTATCAGTCACCTTCCTTCTCTGTTCTGGAGCTTCAGGGTTGCCCTTCTTGGAGATAGTAGCAACTACCAGTCAATGGTGTATCCTTCTGGGGGTAATCTCTGTTATTTTTCTGTGATCATACAAATAGTACATATTGTACATGCAGTTCTGCATTTTGATATTTTTAAAGATTATCTTTCCATAGTAGCTCAAATAGATCTGCTAGTTTTGTTTCTTAATTCTAGTATTTTGTTGTAAGGCAGCCCATAATTGATTTACCTGTCCTTTGTTAATAGACCGTTTATAATACTTTGCAGTGATAAGCAGTGCTCCAAGGAATGAAGCTGGATATCTATCAGTTGGCATCTGTGTATCTGTAGAATATATTCCTAGAAGATGAATTGTTATTTGAAAGGGTATATGCATTTTTAATATTGATACATCTTCTAAGTAGCTGTGTATAGAGGTTGTTCCAATTTGTGCTTTTACTAGCCATGAAAGAGATTGACTTTCTTCACAATGATACTCATAATGTGTTTTCAAACTTTATGATCTCTTCTCATCTTTTCATTTTCATGTCAAATTTTAATATGTAGCTTTTCCATAGTAAGCAAAGTTAATATTTCAAACTTTTTAAATGAAACCTATGTCATGTCCTTTGTTCACTTCGTTTTATTTTAAAAGCTTTATTTATTTATTTGAAAGAGAAAGAGAGCAAGTGGGGAAAGGCAAAAGAAGAGGCAGAAAAAGAATCTTAAGTAGACTCCCCATTGAGCAAGGAACTCCCTGCGGGGCTCCAACTTATGACCTTGACATCATAACCTGAGCGGAAATCAAGAGTCGGGTGCACAACTGACTGAGCCACCCAGGAACCCCCAAATTTGTTTTACTTTAAAGTTAATGTTTGGAGTTTAAGGTATAAAAACTAGCGCCCGCCCCCCCCCGAAGGTTATTAAGCGGTTACAATACATTTGTTGAATAAGCTTCCTTTCTCTGCTCCTGGAATTGAAATGTTATCTTTATTGCATATTTAATTGCCATGTGTATACAGATATTTCTGAACTTCAAGTATTCATGTCTTATTCATGTGTCAGTACCACACTCCTGAAATTAGTGGCTATATAACATGCTTAAACATTTGCTAGCTCAAGTCCTTTCTCCTTAACGTTCCAAGATATAATAATGTTCCCAAGTCTCCAAGGTTATTTTTGCTTGCTTATTTTTCCATACGAAGTTTAAAGTGAGTTTACCTAGTTCCAAATAGAATACTACTCAGCTTTTTCACTGGATTACCTTCAATTTATAGCCAACCTCCAAGTGCTTAATATCATAGGATGCTAAGAACATAGGATTCCTTTTCATTTTTTATCTCCTTTCCTGATGTTACTATCATTGAAAAAAGTTTCCTTACAGATTGTGTATATTTTCATTAAATCTATTGGTGTATATTTTTGGCTGCCGCTCTACATGGTGTCTCTTATTCTGTTGTATCTTCTGATTATTTGACTGCATGAACACTATTGACTTCTTCTGTGTATTACTTCTGTGCCCAGATGATTTTTGAATTCTCAAACTGTTTGTAGCAGTTTTTAATTAAATTCCTTGCAATTTTCCATATTAACATCTGCACACAGTCATCTCATTTCTTGTTTCTTCACTGTAATTTTGTTTTTACTTTGTTTAATTGTATGGTTGATATTTCTGGAGCAACATTAAGTGATAATAGTGACAGTAGCATCCTTATTTTATTTCTAACATTAGTGAAGATGATTCATAGCATATCCCTAATAAACCTAGTGCTGACTTTGGGTTATAATTATTTATATTTAGAGCATTATTTTATTCCTACTTTCTAGTATATTTATTTTAAAATCAAGAGTGGATTTTTACTCTTATTAAAGATCTTTATAGCATATATGATGGTGAATATTTATTTTTGGTTTGATATTGATACTTCCTTGCATTTTTGTATTGAATGCCACCTGGATATTGTCTTTTTTTTTTTTTTTTTTAACATACTGCTGCATTTTGCTTTATACTATTTTGTTTGGCTTCTTATATTGCTTTTCATTATGTGATTAATCTGGTGTTTTCTTTTATTGTGCTAACTTTGTCAGGTTTGTGTAGTAATGCCACAGTATCTTCAAAGAAAAAACAAGTTTGAAGGTTCAGTTTTTTTTTTTCTGTGCTTTAGACAAATTTACAATAATAAATATTAAAGCAATCTATTCTTTAAAGGTTCAGTCAGAATCACCTGGGAGACCAGCTGTGCTTGGATGCTTTTTTGGGAAGGCATTTCTTTGAAATATTTTTTTCCATTAACAACAATTGAATTGCTTAGGTTCCGTATCTTTTTCTGGAATTGGTTCTGGTCAACTTTTGCTCAACAATGGCCACTGAAAATCAGTTAGCTATAGAGAAATCATAGTCTCAGAAGCACATTGACAGCTATTTGGACACTTTGCATTTCTTGGGTGAGCTTTTATCAAGTTAGAGTTATAAAAATTATAAGTTCAAAACATGCACCACAGAATTGCTAAAACAAGCATAGGAGAGTATCTTAACTGTGTTTGTTCTGCTGCCTTCCTATCACTGAAATTGGCAGGCATACCTGAGTGACAAGGAAAGGTAGGGAAGGTTTTTTAGATGGTACAAAGGCTTTAAGATGCTGCACAGCTCACAAAAATAGTCACGTCCATGAAAACGTTGTTTGGCAGAAACCCATCTCCCTGCTTCTTACTACTCTGAAACACAGCCTCTCACCCTTGGGGATCACTAATCTCTGGATCTTCTTCCAAAGCTCTGGTACATCCTTGGGAATGCAGAAAGCTGACCCTCCAGAGCCATAGCTGCCTTTGCTGCTGACCTCAGATAGTGGGCTCACACCACCCAGAGTGTCAAGTTTTTTGTATTATTCAAAGTATGTTGAGTTGTGTAAGCCTAGAACTGAGAGTTAGCTAGGCAATGCGAAAAGAAAAAAGAAAGCAGAGAAAATAAATAATTGTAATCGTCTACCATGTACATGACCTGATAAAAACTCTACGTATGCTGTGCCATTTAATTTTTATGTGTAATTTTAATTTTTCCAAAAATGTCACAAACAACTACCCGAGGTCCTGTGAAGTTAAAGGAGTTTCCTAATGCCACATAATTAATGCATAATGGAGTTTCAACATTTTTTTATATGACACTAACCCAAAACTCAAGTGACAAAATGAAGAGCTACAAAGAAATTAAAGTTTTGTTCGTAGAGTAAAATATTAGTGACCCCACGAAAAGGAGTTAAACAAATTCCATGGGCGAAAAAAAAATGAAGGTCACCAAAATATCACATCTGAGCCAGTCATTTTAATTCCTCTTTTATCGAGGCTTTTATCACATCAGGGGGAAAATAACATTCTTATTAGTTTCTATTTTGAAGCTGTCAGACACACTAAAAAAAAAAGGAAAAGAAAATTACGACTTTGTTCTTAGCAACTTTCTGGTCAACAAGGTAATTTTCTGAGCAGGCAGTTCATTCTTGAATGTGGATGCTGTTATTCTGGTCTGAACTTAACACCTGCCTTCCATCTACAAGAAACTGGCAGACATCTTTTAGAAGGCTTTTCTGTGATAAGGTAGGCTTTACAGTGATGTACAATAGGAACTTGGTCCAGAATGATTTTAGGAACTAAATAAGGACATGCAACCAACTCCAACCATTTCCTCAGTAACCAGAACTCCCCTGTTGGCTGAACTTAAAAGGAAGTTGGTATTTCATCCTTCTCATTAGTTCATATATACCCCTCAATAATTTCCTTAGGACTCAGCTTATTTCTTTCTTTCTTTCTTTCTTTCTTTCTTTCTCTCTTTCTTTCTTTTTTTTTTTTTAATGCCATTAGCCTAATTTTGTGTTTCCAAGATAGTTTTATGGAAAACACTATTCCCTTGAGATGATATTACAAATGATCTTTCTAAAGTTAGGTATTTAGGAAATGTTGAACACTACATCCATGTTTTGGTGATTTGTAGTACATATTCACATATTAAAAGCACTAAGAAGTTCTGCCATAAAGAAACTTGCTTAACTTTTTTTTTTTATGTCAAAATGTTTTTACTTTTTTTTAACTGTATTTTTTTATTAATTAATTTATTTTTTTCAGCGTAACAGTATTCATTGTTTTTGCACCACACCCAGTGCTCCATGCAATCCGTGCCCTCTCTAATACCCACCACCTGGTTCCCCCAACCTCCCACCCCCTGCCCCTTCAAAACCCTCAGATTGTTTTTCAGAGTCCATAGTCTCTCATGGTTCCCCTCCCCTTCCAATTTCCCTCAACTGCCTTCTCCTCTCCATCTCCCCTTGTCCTCCATGCTATTTGTTATGCTCCACAAATAAGTGAAACCATATGATAATTAGACTCTCTCTGCTTGACTTAGTTCACTCAGCATAATCTCTTTTAGTCCCGTCCATATTGCTACAAAAGTTGGGTATTTCTGATGGAGGCTTAATATTCCATATTGTGTATGGACCATCTTCCTTATCCATTCGTCCGTTGAAGGGCATCTTGGTTCTTTCCACAGTTTGGTGGCCATGGCCATTGCTGCTATAAACATTGGGGTACAGATGGCCCTTCTTTTCACTGCATCTGTATCTTTGGGGTAAATACCCAGTGGTGCAATTGCAGGGTCATAGGGTAGCTCTATTTTTAATTTCTTGAGGAATCTCCACACTGTTCTCCAAAGTGGCTGCACCAACTTGCATTCCCACCAACAGTGTAAGAGGGTTCCCCTTTCTCCACACCCTCTCCAACACATGTTGTTTCCTATCTTGCTAATTTTGGCCTTTCTAACTGGTGTAAGGTGGTATCTCCATGTGTTTTTAACTTCCTTAACTTTTTAAATCCAGCGTTGTCACAAAAATACTCAACCAACAGTATTTCTTTTTCTTCATGTAACACTATAAATTTCTCATTCTATTGTATATTCTGTGTATAAACTCTTTTTCTAAATCTGAGGGTGGCAATATAGAGCAAATAATCCAAGTACATCCGTGATTTCCTTTTGTATATTCCAGAGCTAATAACATATTTTATATTTCTAAAAGCTTGCAAAATTTTTTTTTTAAAGGAAGATTGTACAACAGAGGCCTTATGTAACCCTAAAATATTCTCTCTGGTCCTTTCCAGAAAATTTTGCCAACCCGTGTTAATCTAAACTAAGAATATTAACACAATTTAAATAAATAAAGATACGTCACCCATTATAAAATCTACAAATGAATGCGGTAATAATTCATTTTTCTTTTAAAAATATTACTCTTCTAAAAACTTCAAAATGGAATTATTAAAATGAAAGCATAGCAATGAAAAGATTCAAGGGTTTAGGCTAGCACTTGAAGTCCTAAATTCTCAAATTTAGAGTTTATATCAAGAGGTAATAGATGGGATAAGCTAAAGATCAGCTTTAAATGACTCAAAAATCACTTTGATGCTATACCAATTGAGTAATTCGTATCCTCATAGAATCACTTACCATCTCTTATAGTCTCTTATTTATAATATTAGGAAATTGAGGGCATCTGGGTGGCTCAGTTGGTTAAGCTTCCACCTCTTGATTTTCGCTCATGATCTCATGAGCTAGGTCCTGAGACCTAGCCCCACAGTGGTCTCCACACCCAGCAGAAGATTCTCTCCTTCTGTCCTTCCCCCAACTCACAAATGCACACACACTCTCTCTCTCAAATAAACAAATATTAAAAAAAAATAAGCAGATTGACCTCACTATTTCTTCTAAAGAAAGTGTCAATATTTAATATTTAATGCTTGGAAACAACAACTCTGTCCCACATTAACTGGGTTATCAGAAAGTCACTGACTCTGGGAGATTTTTTCAAAACACACATTCTTTGGTTAGATCCTCTCTCTTGATATGTAAATTTTATAGGAACAAAATAGGTCTCCAATGTGTAATTTGATAGAAGTTACAGAAACTTCTTTTTTGCTTTCTTCCTCTTTCCTCTTCCCTTCTACTGCTATGCAACAAACCACAATTTAATTTAGTGGCTTAAAACTACAATGAAACCTGACCACATAGTTAGTATGTCTTATGATTCTGTGGGTTGACTTGGCTCAATTGGGTGGTTCTCACTTTGGGTCTTTTCATCCAATTGTGATCAGATAGCACATCATAATGCAGTTTTCTGAAGTTTTGGCTGGGCCAGATGTCCAAGATGGCTTGTTTGTATGGCCAGTATTTGATGCTGGCTGTTGACTAGGAACTCATCTGGAACTGTTGGCTGGAACACCAACAAGTGGTTTCTCTTTGTGGTTTGGGCTTTTTGCAACATGGCAGCTAAGTTCAGAGAGGGGGGCATCCAAGAGGTTCAAGTAAAATCTTCAGAAGACTGAGCCTCAGAAATTCACAATGTCACTTTACAGCATTCTGTTGGTCAAGCAAGTTGTTAAGGTCACCTCAGTTTTGAGGGAAAGGGAATTAGGTCTCACTTCTTGATGTGAGGTGCATCTTGAGCAGGAAGGAATTGGTAACTGTTATCTTCAGAGTCTCTCTACTGTACTCCACAGCTAGGTGATAGCTATTCACCTAACAGTGCTACCATTCTAAGCCTATGACGAATGAAGGGATAGTACTTACTCTTTTAAATTTCTCATTGACAAGGCATTGATGCTACCCAGTTTCCAGTGGAAACTACAAGCTTGACTGTACTCTAATTTCCTTTAAAGAGGAACTACATTTAAGGTGACCTAGGGTTGCAGTTGTTTTATTTTTCTGTGACACTTTCTTGTCAAGTAACTCAATGTTTTATGGAAACTCATCCATCAGTAGATACCATACACTTTGGATGATATGCTGTAGAGTGCTTCCTTAATTTGAAATGGATGTGATTCTTCAAATAAATATAGCATACACAGCAGGACAGTGTACCTATCAGGAAGGACTTATCTGTTGGTACAATGAATAAAATCAATAATTGGACAGACTGCTTCATTGCTTAGGGACAGTTCTGAAATCAACTGGTCTGTTTAAATGTGCCTCCTCACTTATTTATCCAGATTGTATAGTTTTCCTTTAATATTCTGTATTTTGTGTATACAATCCCATACATTAGTTGGTATGTATGTAAGGGATGCTTTTAATCAAAGAGGAATATGTCTTGCTGTTTGGGCTGATACTTATCCAAGGCACATTATAGTGAGTTAGGAAAGAGAGAGAGAGGTCCATTTAGTCAAGCCTTCACATTCATGGAGGGTCTCAAATTTAGAAATAGAGATTTTCTAAAGTGAGTACAAACTGCCAAAAAAAAAAAAAAATCATCATGCAGTTTTAGACCAGAATTCATGATTGGACCACTACAAAAACTTGTAATACATGACAGACTTTTTTTTTTTTTTTAAGCTAAAACAAAATCCTAGAACTCCTGCCAATAGAGTTGTAACATATTTTGTGTATGTGTTAAATTTGTGAGTATTTTTTTCAGTATAAACACCTTTGAATGGCTACAGTTTTTGAACTCTATTTTGAACTTTCTTTCTTTTTTTTTTTTCTTAATATATGGGGCACCTCAAGAGATGACACGGTCTCCTCTTGGCTTCAAGAAACTATTCATCTCCCTCATCTGCATTTTCTGGGGGTCAGGAAGATGGTGTAAATAGTGCTCCCAATTTAGTGCTTACCCAATTTAGATCGCTTTCCTTAACTTTATGCAAGTAACATAGGAAAGAAATATTTATCTTCTTAGCAACAGATGCAAGAAATTAATTTGTGGGAGAAGGCTTGTTTTTCTGGAAAAAAAAAAAAAGCCTTTGATATGTGGCTGTAGTATGGAAGTCGGCTGCAGACTGGCTTCCACATTCACATAAGAGACAGAATTTTAATAATGTTGTGAGAGAAGGGAGTTGGCCAGCTCAGCAATGAGTATGGGGAAGTTCACAGTGGGAGAGGACCCCTACACCTATTAATTGTTTCCTATTTAAATTGTTAAGATGCTTGCTTCAGTAAATTTTACATTGCCCAGAAATGCTTTTTTGAGAGTGTTCTTTTGAAGAATCTTAGAAAAGGATAATGAAACAACTGGCTATTGGGACTACATAAAGGAACAATGTAATTGGGTGAGAATTGGTACCCAAGCAGGACCGGAGCAGGGGAAAAAATGGATAGCTTGTGTCTGGGCTGCTCTCATAAAGGTCTTGACAATAGGAAGCAAGATGCAAGGGTCAGCTGAGTCCAAGGGGTTTTCAGCTATTGAAGAAAATAACCTGGGCTCTATCATTGTCCCATCAATGGCAGAAAGCTCAATCCCACTCTTCCCTCTGGGAAGACACAATCAACAGTGGGATCAGAAACAGTTTTTGGTAATAAATATTTGGTAAGACCCATAGTCTGGGTCTTCAACATGGTAGAAAAGTAACATTTGAAAAATTCCTTAATGCTTGCTGCCTTAGTTTCCCCCCAAATGCATTGGAGTTGATGATGCTCATTTTAAAGTGTTTCTCTGAGACTTAAATGATATAATGCATAAACTGAGACCCACATCTAATAAATGCTTGGTGAATGATAGCTTCTTATTATTAATGGTAGTAGTACCTCAACTATGGAAGTTGTTTAGATATTAGCACTAGAGGGGAACCATTTGCTCTGAAAGAATTCATGCTTCTGGCAGTTCCACATTTGCATGGAATTTGGCACCACCAATTCAGGGCAGAAACATCTAAATCAATAGACACAGACTTGGTAATGTTTTTCAACTGAACTCTGAGACTCGGAGACACAGTGTCTTCTGGGATTGGAACAGAGGCTCTGTATAAAAAATGAACATTATGATATCAGTTAGCAAGTACCAGTGTGGAGTGACTAGTGGAGTCTCCTAAGAGATCAAGGGAGAAAAAAAGTGGAATTCATAATATTCAGAACTAAATAATAACTGCAGCTTACAGAGTTTCTTAGGTCAGGTCTCCAAGAGTCAGACCCTGAGGTCAGGATTCCTGTGCTTCCAGGAGGAACTAGTGAGAGTGGGAAGCAAGGAAAGGAAGAGGGAGGAGAGTGCTAATAAGTGCACAGTTAGAGAAACTCCAGCCTCAGCCTGAACGCATGGAAGCTCTGCAGCATCCCTTGAGGTAAAGGAACTGGCTTTAGTTACCAGGCAGGCACCTGTCAGTCTTTGACATTTTTTAGCTCTCATTCCGCCGCAGTAATCAGAAGCAGAATGGTGAGCACTGGCTGGAACTAGTCACCCCAGCCTTTCTCATGGCATGATATTCAGTTGGTACCCACAAGAACAATCAAAACTAGTCATTAAATATTTAAACTCTTACGTACAGCAGCAGGTTGTTAAAGACCCATTTCTCTGAGGCTCCACAACCATTGTGGTCTCCCCAAACCCATTCCCAGGACCCTTTGGATCTCCCCAGTTTCCTGCTGCTGATTCAATTGTTCAGTGTCCCACCATGGATGCTGACGATTTAGAATACCACCCATGGACAAGAGTCTTCCAGATAGATCATCGTTATACCATCTCATATGCTGTCAGTCAATACATTAGTTAAATTGTATTCTGTTTCTTAGACTCTCCCCTCAAGGGAATAAATTCTATAGCACTGTGGGAGGCATCAAAGGCAGCACATGCTGGTGTTTTCATAGGTTAATTTATCTTCCTTATCTAGAAGGCTCAGACATCTTTAGTAGCGTTCTGTGGACTGATTAAGTAAAATGACTTTCAATAGTAAGTCAGCTCACTTACCTTCTAAATTCAGGTGTTTAATGAGAAGCTTTGGAAAAAAATAGCCTATAAAGTGACACACCCTGAGAAGAAAGAGGAAGGTAGTGTGTCACTATCTAATAAAACAAGGCTTATTGCGATGTTTGCTCCTTTGAGTTCCACTGAGGCTGCTATAATGACTGTTTTGATAAGCTACATTTGTCTACCACCCAAGCTGGTAAATAAAGATATTTCATAGTGAGTGTAGAGAACACACCTGTGAAAGAGGAATAACCAAGGATGTGCTATCAAGATGAATGGACTTGACCTTTTCCATGATTCGTTTGCCTCCTAGGCAAATTCCAATGGACCTCAACTCAAGACAGCATCCTGTTCAGTTATGTTCAAGAACAGATGGGGCCTTTATTTCCCAATTGGCACCTGGATTACTTCTAACTGATGTGCATGTTAACACACCTGCTGGCCCTAAGTATGTGTATTCAGGGGTGTTCATATATATAGAAATGGTTGTGATAGATTGGATTTTCCCAGAAGCACGCCCTAAAACAAAGTTGTGAGTGCCAAAAGCTTCCTGAGAAGTGATTCCAGGAAGCACTGGAAAGGAAGTAAGGAAAAAAAGGAGTGTCATTGAGCAGGTTATCACTGGGGATCACTGGAGGCCAATGCTGATGGGGGTATCAGGGAGTGTAGAACCAAAAAAGAGCATGTTACTTAAGTTTACCCCCACCCAAGCACTGTATATCTAGGATGTTTCATTTCTCTACTTACCTGTCTTCTCAGGATAGACACGTGAGGCTGAAACACCTGGTTAGTTGATGAATCAGAAACAATGGGAGATGGATTAATGTTTTGGCTATTACTTGACATTCTTGACAAGGGCATGAAAATGGGCATCTCTATAGGTCAAGCAAAGAAACATGAAAGGTTTTACTAACTGCTGTCTCCTATCTTTATAAAGTCTTTAATGCTGTTCTTCTATTAACAAACTCATAACAGCCATTTTGAAATGTCTGGGTTGGTGTTTTTTATAATGACTCTTCCAGAAAGCACAAATGTGAAAACCATTAGGCATCTCTACAGTTGTGCCCAAAGCAAAGGAGATACGTGGGAAATTGGGAATTTTTCATAATCTCTCCAAATTCTGTTTCTTTAATTTCTATTGCCAAAGAACAAACCCAGAGAATCAATCTGAGGAATACCAGCCAGTTGAGCTGAGGAAATTAAAACAACAGTAATACCACAGCTTTAAGGCAATCTACACGACTTAGTGTAACAAAATGAATGTTAGTCTGAGAATCAAAAGGCTTATTATTTTTTTTTTTAAAGATTTTATTTATTTGTCAGAGAGAGAGAGGGAGAGAGAGCGAGCACAGGCAGACAGAATGGCAGGCAGAGGCAGAGGGAGAAGCAGGCTCCCTGCTGAGCAAGGAGCCAGACGCGGGACTCGATCCCAGGACGCTGGGATCATGACCTGAGCCGAAGGCAGCTGCTTAACCAACTGAGCCACCCAGGCGTCCCAAAAGGCTTATTTTTAAGACCAAGACTTACTCCTTACCCTTCTGGCCTCAGTTTTATCATGTAAACAAGGAGAAATATGCATTATACAATCTCTTGCCAAAATTCAGCAAATGCATTTATTTCTCTTTCTACTTATATTTTTTTTCCAGGGGGAAAGATAATATTGTCTTTTTCAGTTTCATATATTTTTCCCTGTTACCTAAGCAATTTCACACACTCTTAGAAAACATTTGGAAAACACAGAAGAGAAAAAAAAAATCTGTATCCTCTTCATTCTATTTTAGTGTACTGCTGTCATTCTTTTTTTAATCTTCTGGTTAAAATGTATATACATTCTTTTTTTTTTTTTTTTTTTTTTGTATTTTTATACAGCTGTGAGGAAAAAAAAAACCCAGAAAGGTGGTAGTTCTTCTCAAATACTTGAAATGTTTCTGTGTAAGAAGAGGTGAGCGGAGACAACTATCATATGATCTCCCTGATATGAGGAAGTGGTGATGCAACATGTGGGCTTAAGTGGGTACGAGAAGAATAAATGAAAGAAGATGGGATTGGGAGGGAGACAAACCATAAGTGACTCTTAATCTCACAAAACAAACTGAGGGTTGCTGGGGGGAGGGGGTTTGGGAGAAGGGGGTAGTATTATGGACATTGGGGAGGGTATGTGTTTTGGTGAGTGCTGTGAAGTGTGTAAACCTGGTGATTCACAGACCTGTACCCCTGGGGATAAAAATATATGTTTATAAAAAATAAATAAAATTATAAAAAAAATTAAAAAAAAAAAAAGAAGAGGTGAAGACTAGTTCTGTGCAAAATCAAAGAATTACTGAGAGGAAGCAACATTGGCTCATAACAGGGAAAAATGTTTCTTTTCTGTGTCCCTAGAGGAATGGTGCTACTTAAAGGGCATGCAACAGGAAAGAATTGAAGAGGTGCTAGGACAGTGACATCACTCCATATTGAGGAACATACATTTCCAAGGTTTTGGCATTTAAGTTCATTTTCTGATACTCTAGTTGTCCCATTCTAGCTTTGAAAAGTCTTCAGTGTTACCATTCCATTAACGAATTATAGCAGCCATTCAGTCATTTCCACATTTATGGGTTGATGTTCTTTTTTTTTTTTTTTAATTCAGGAAATATTAATTTATTTTTTTTTAATTTTTTTATTTTTATAAACATATATTTTTATCCCCAGGGGTACAGGTCTGTGAATCACCAGGTTTACACACTTCACAGCACTCACCAAATCACATACCCTCCCCAATGTCCATAATCCCACCCCCTTCTCCCAAACCCCCTCCCCCCAGCAACCCTCAGTTTGTTTTGTGAGATTAAGAGTCACTTATGGTTTGTCTCCCTCCCAATCCCATCTTGTTTCATTTATTCTTCTTCTACCCACTTAAGCCTCCATGTTGCATCACCACTTCCTCATATCAGGGAGATCATATGATAGTTGTCTTTCTCTGCTTGACTTATTTCGCTAAGCATGATACGCTCTAGTTCCATCCATGTTGTTGCAAATGGCAAGATTTCATTTCTTTTGATGGCTGCATAGTATTCCATTGTGTATATATACCACCTCTTCTTGATCCATTCATCTGTTGATGGACATCTAGGTTCTTTCCATAGTTTGACTATTGTGGACATTGCTGCTATAAACATTCGGGTGCATGTGCCCCTTTGGATCACTACATTTGTATCTTTAGGGTAAATACCCAATAGTGCAATTGCTGGGTCATAGGGCAGTTCTATTTTCAACATTTTGAGGAACCTCCATTCTGTTTTCCAGAGTGGCTGCACCAGCTTGCATTCCCACCAACAGTGTAGGAGGGTTCCCCTTTCTCCGCATCCTCGCCAGCATCTGTCATTTCCTGACTTGTTGATTTTAGCCATTCTGACTGGTGTGAGGTGATATCTCATTGTGGTTTTGATTTGTATTTCCTGATGCCGGTTGATGTTCTTATTAATGGCTCTTTTAGGGAGGATACAGATTGTGAAAACTTTCAGACATATCCACAGCTGTGCTCAAAGCAAAGAATAGAGACAGGAAAAGAGAACCTTTGGATTATCTTTAAATACCATTTTCTTAATTTCTATTATCAGCCACGTTAAGTGGCACCAACCATTGCCTTGTACATTTCTCTCATTAAGCCCACACTGGTTTATTTCACCCTCTCTCCATATTCTGTTTTTGCACAATTGTATTATCACGCCCCTGGTATTGATTCTGTTGAATTAATCACTGATGATTTGGCTTATATCGGCTGTGGGTAATGTAGGTGGCAAAAGCAGCAAGACATGCAATGTCACATCCATTAAATCTTGCTCACAAAAACATATGAATTGAGAAATGGACAGAAACAAGAACTTGGATTCTTGAAAGCTTTGCTCCACTTTTTTCTTCCTTTTCCTTTCTTTCATCTTTTATTTTTTTAGTGCATTTCTTGAAAGTACATTCTAGGTGCACAGTAGTTAAACTGATCATCAACTGGAAGCCAATTCTGTTCTGCTTGGGGAACCATCCTAAAAGGGATATTTGGGTATTCCACAACCTTGTAAGATGAGAGAAGCATAAGCAGGAGGAATTAAATCCTCTTTGACATATCATTGCAGAAGGCATTTAGCTAAAACGTTTTTCTACCAAATTGCCTTTTGAAGGTTTTATTGAGATTTACAATGGAGAGGCTTTAGAAGGCAGGTAAAGGAAGGTGGAATTTCAGGCATGATCTGGAATAGGTGTGCTCAGGCAGGAGATGTATTTTTTATTGAAAATACATACATTATTGAATGTATGGTGACTTAATTTCTCTCTTTGGAGCAATTATTAGTTAATGATAAATGTATCTTATTTGTGATGCTTTTAACTGTCCAGTTTGCATCTATTTGTTTTATTGCATTTGATCTTAAAACAAGAGCTCCAGCAGTAGGAAGTGAAGACATGAAACCCACTCACAGATCATGGACTTTACTGAAGTCATAAGAATATTCATAATAGTAGTGAGAATTGGTTCCAGGTCTTCTCCTTCTTCTTCCTTTGTGACTCTGTCTCTTTCTTTTCTGTATTTGTTACTTCTCTGTCAAGTTATGGATGATGATACATATATTTTGTCTGTTTTTAAGGAAATTGTTCTCAAACGTCAGGCAGTAGAAACTGAAATAAGGTGGACCGAACAATAGAGTATGACCTGTTATTGTTTCTCAAGAGAGATAGTATGGTGTTGTGGGAAGAGCCTGGGATTAAAGACAGAAAATGAGTCAGATCTTAGCTCCCATCACACATCATCACAGGCAAGGGAAACAAAAGTAAAAATGAACTACCTTGTAATTTCCATGACACTTAAGTTCATCACTTCTAACAAAACCCTTGCTCTGCAGGGCTGTTTCTCTCCATGTGAAGAGATCCTGGGGTAATTCTGGATTTACAGGATAGCATAAATCTTGGGACTTCATAGAAGATACAGATGCCATCCTTTCCCCCCCGACCCCTTTTATGGATTTTCTCCAGTTTCTATAAATTAAACCTTTTATTCTGGGATAATTGTAGATTCAAGATACCATCATAAGAAATAATTCAGAGAGATTCCCTGTACTCTACTCAGTTTTAGCTATTCTATTTCTCTTTCCTTTCCACACACTTTTTAGAATAGTCCTGTCTATATCTATATAAAATCTTGCTGTGGTTTTGATAGTAATTGCATTAAACCTGTATATGAGTTTAAGGAGAACTGACATCATTGTTGTGTCTTCCAATCCATGAAAATGACATTTTTTAATAATTTTTTATTTTTTATAAACATATATTTTTATCCCCAGGGGTACAGGTCTGTGAATCACCAGGTTTACACACTTCACAGCACTCACCAAAGCACATACCCTCCCCAATGTCCATAATTCCACCCCCCTTCTCCCAAACCCCCCCAGCAGCCCTCAGTTTGTTTTGTGAGATTAAGAGTCACTTATGGTTTGTCTCCCTCCCAATCCCATCTTGTTTCATTTAAGTGGGTAGGAGAAGAATACATGAAAATGACATTTTAATCTCCGTTTATTTACATCTTCTTTCTTTTCTCCCATGAGTACTGTATAATTTTTAGCAAATGAATCCTGTAAATATTTCCTTAGATTTACAGCTAAATATTCATCTTTTGAAAGACTGTAAATGGTATTATATTTAACTTCGGTGTCCATATGTTCATCAGTAGTATATAGAAATGCTATTGAGTTTACTATGTTTACCTTGTATCCTGAAACCTTGATGAACTCACTTACTAGTTATTGGAGTGTTTTTGTAGATTCCTTGTGACTTTCCACTTGGATAATTATGTCACCTGCAAATAGGAACAGTATTCCTTTCTGATCTGTGTGTCTTTTCTTTCTCTCTCTCTCTCTCTCTCTCTTTTTTTTTTGGCCATATTTCACTGGTTAGAACTTTCAGTACTATGTTGAACAAAATTAGAGAGAAAGGACAGTGTTGCTTTATTTTTAATCTTAGGGGAAAAAGCATTCAGTCTTTCATTATTAATTATATTAGCTGTAGGTTTTAAAAATAGATGTGCTTTATCAATTTGAGGATCTCTCTCTCTTTTTCCCCATTCATCTGAAAGTCTTATCATAAATTAATGTTATATTTTTACCAAATGCTTTTCCTACATTGACCAGTATGATCACATGATTATCCTTAATCTGCTAGTATTGTGGACTATATTGACTGATATTTGAACACTGAACAAGCCTTATGTCCCTAAAATAAACACTGTTTGGTCATGATCCATAATTCTTTTTGTATACTGCAGATTTTAATTACTAGTATTTTGTTAAAGATTTTGCATTTATAATCATGAAAAATATTGGACTATTACTCCCTTTTTTGTACTATCTTTGTTTTGCTATCAGGAAAATATTGGCCTCATAAAATCAACTGGAAAGTATTATTTACTCTTCAGTTTTCTGGAAGAGATTGCATAAAACTGGTCTTAATTATTCCTCAAATGTTTGGTAGAATTCTCCACAGCAAACATCTGGGCTTAGATTATTTTGGGGGGGTAGTTTTAAGTTAAGAATGCAATTTCCTGTCAACTATAGTTCAATAAAAATAAAATAAAGTGCTACTGTATAATTAGATGCACAGAATCCTGAAAAAAAGAATACAATCTCCTTAATTGTAATAAGTTATGCAAATTATCTCTTTCATAATTATTGAAATGCATTTTTCCAAAAATAGGACATTCTGTCTAAGTTGTCAAATTTATGTGTGTTGAATTTTTTGCAGGATTCCTTTATTATATTTTTTAATTCTGCAGGTTTTGTAATAATAGCCCCCATTTCATTTTTGATATTGGCAATTTCTATTTCCACTTTCCTTGTCAGTCTTGTAAGAAGTTTATAAATTTTACTGATATTTTCAAAGAACCAACTTTCTCTTTTAATGGTTTTCTTTTTCTAACTATTATTATGTTCAGTTAGTCACTTTATAATACATCATTAGTTTTTGATGTCGTGTTCTACGATTCATTAGTTACGTATAATAGTTAATGCACATCACATGTGCCCTCCTTAATACCATCACCCTGTTATCCCCTGCCCCCCACCTCTTCCGTTCTGAGACCCTAGTTCATTTCTCTGGGTCCATATGGTTTTCTTTCTTTCTTTCTTTCTCTCTTTCCTTCTGTCTTTCTGTCTTTCTTTTTGTCTTTCATTTTCAATCTCACTGGTTTATTTATCTTTATTATTTACTTCTGTTCGCTTTGGATATATCTTGTAGATTTACTTGAGTTTATCCTTTTTATTTTATTTTATTTCATTTATTTATTTGAGAGAGAATGAGTGAGAGAGAGAATGAGAGAGGAGAGGGTCAGAGGGAGAAGGACTCCCCAAGGAGCTGGGGGCCCAATGTGGGACTTGATCCTGGAAGTCCAGGATCATGACCTGAGCCAAAGGCAGTCACTCAGCCGACTGAGCCACCCAGGCACCCTGGAGTTTATCCTTTTTAAGTTTCATGCAGCTTCTTGAATCTGTAGATTTCTATATCTTGCCATATTTGGAAGTTTCAAGCCATTCATTAGTTAAATATATTTTCAACTTTTCCACTTTTTCCTCTCTTTCCAAGAGTCTAATGACACAAGTAGTAGGCATTTGTTTTAGGGCCACAGGTCCTGGAGGCCATATTCATTTAGATTTTTATTCTAATTTCTCTTTGTTGTTCAGATTGGTAATTTATATTATTTTCTTTTTGTATTCATAGATTATTCTTCTGTCATCTCCATTCTGCCATTCAGCTGATCCACTGAGCCATATTTTGGTTATATTATTTTTCAGTTCTAAAATTTCCATTTGGTTCTTCTTTATATTTCTTTGTTGAAATTTTCTTATTTCCTTAGTGAATATTTCCTTTTTTTAAAAGAAGATTTATTTATTTATTTATTTATTTATTAAAGAGAGAATGTGCACATGAGTTAGGGGAAGCACAAGTAGAAAGGGAGAAAGAATCTCAAGCAGACTCCCCACAGAGTGTGGAGCCTGACACAGAGCTAGATCGCAAGACGCTGAGACCATGACCTAAGCTGAAATCAAGAGTTGGCCACTTAACCAACTGAGCCACACAGGTGCCCCTTTTTGAATATTGGCTTCAGTTCAGGTCATGATCTAATGGGTCGTGAGAATAAGCCCTGTGTCAGGCTCCATGCTGAGCACAGATGCCCTTTAGTTGTTTTTTCCCTACACAGCTCCAGCAGTGCAAGATGTCGGAAGGACCATGTCATTACTGTCAGATGGAGACAGAATTCCAGGTTCTCCATTTGGCCTCTGTTGACAATTAAGGTGAGGGGTATTCTTTATTTTGCTGGACAATTGTTGGAGTTCCAGCTCCCCTTGTGGTGTTCACTGACACTGCAGTGGAGTGGAGGGACAATCCTCATTTTGCATAGTAGATTTCTTAATAATTATCCATGATCAGAAATCACATTTTGGCTTTCTTAAGCAAATGAGTGATCATATCCTGTCATGATGCTCCCTTATCCAGGTAGAATTCATCATTGATCATTCTGCCCTATACCAGGATCTTTATATTTTAGCCTCCCTACCACATAATATCTTCTGGAACATAATGTCCACATCTGGATAACTTTTTTTTTTTAATTTGAATTCAATTAGCCAACATCATTTGTTTAATTATTCATTAGGTGTATATAACATCCAGTGCTCATCACATCATGTACCCTCCTTAAAGCCCATCACCTAGTTAATCTACCCCCCCACCTCCCTTTCTATAATCCTCAGTTTATTTCCCAGAGTCAAGAGTCTCTCATGGTTTGATTTCTATGATTTCTTCCCCTCTGGCTAACTTCTATACCTAGATCCAAGTGTAGAGAAAAGTTTGCTGTGTGTCAGTTATGGGTCTCTTCTTGAGTGACATAGCCCATTGTATACTCTCTCATAGTCACAGATATGACCCAAATTCTTTCCAGCTATCTTTGTAAATGTCTATCACTAATAATGAAGAAAGGTTTATAAAAGGAGCAAAATAAGATGCGAGGTACAGCAGTTAAAAGGCAAGGTATATCTCAGACTAGTTGTGAAATCTTGAAGAAGTTGCCTTATAGGGCACCTGGGTGGCTCAGTGGGTTAAGCCGCTGCCTTTGGCTCAGGTCATGATCTCAGGGTCCTGGGATCAAGTCACACATTGGGCTCTCTACTCAGCAGGGAGCTTGCTTCCTCCTCTCTCTCTATGCCTGCCTCTCTGCCTACTTGTGATCTCTCTCTGTCAAATAAATAAATAAAAATCTTTAAAAAAAAAAAAAAGAAGTTGCCTTATAACTCTGAGCATCAATTTATAACCTCTGGATATGAATAGTACTCCCTTTATGGAATTTTTTGAGATAATGAATTATTTCATATAAAATCCTTAGCACTATACCTGTCACATAGTAAACATAGTAAAAAAGTGTCCCCCCCCTCCAGTGATTGGTGTGAATCCATGCTTCATATTTGTGGCAGGCAGCCTCTAAGATGAGCTCCAAAGATCCAGCCTGGGTAGGACCCCCGTGTTGACCTCTTGGCTGATACAGTTGGAGCCATCAGTGAGGTAGGACAGGGCCCAGTAGGTGTCCGAGAGAATTTCGCTGTCTTGGTGCTGCAGGAGGTGGGACAGGACAGGAAACATCTACTTCCTGGTATTTATGCCCTCATATAATTTCCTTCCCCCAAATGCAGACTGGACCTAGTGACTCACTTCTAACAAACGGAGCATGACACAAATGATGAAATGTCACTTTGAAGACCAAGTTACAATAAGATCAGACCATGACTTTTGTATTACTCACCTTCTCTTGCCTACTCAGTTGCTTGTTCTAAGAGTAGCTGCCATGTTCTAAGCTACCCTATGGAGATGACAATGTGAAAAAGAAACTGGTGAGGTCTTTGGCCAAAATCCAGCCTTCAGTCCAAAAGCCTGTGAGGAACGGAATCCCATCAAAAGCCACATAATTGATTTTGGAAATGAATCCTCGCTCAGCTGAATCTTGAGATGCCTGCAGCCTCAATCAACTTCTTGACTGCAGCCTTTGAGAGAACTAGGACCTGAGAACTCACTAAGACTCACTCTAACTTAAAAAAAAAAAAAAAAATTATTATTGAAGTAGAGTTGACATGAGCCTCACACATATTTCTGATTCACAAAATAAATGTTTATTACTTTAAAACACTAAATTTCGGGATGAACTGTTATCTAATATTAAGAAGAGGATTAAATCCTAAGTCCTATTTGTGATGACTCTTTAGAATCTTTAGGCTCAGAAAGCTGTTCATTATGGCCATGTTTGTACTTTAAGCTGCAGGAAATATGGATGGTAGAAACATGTGTCTCTTATGCTACTATGCCCCCTTACCTGCTGCTCCCACCTGATGTTTACTTGGTTGAACATAATTTATAGTAAGCAAAGTATCTGAGGCTGAAGAGCAAAGTGACGGTGATACGGGGCAGAGAAAAGGAGAGAAAAGAATTAGGACTGACATTTTATGTCTTTTAAAAAATCTGACCTTTTGGAAATATCACTGTGTACATTTAAAATATTAATAAAGGCTCTTGCTGTTAGTAGGCGAAGGGGGTTGTTGTCATCTGTGACCTTTTATTGAAGTTAAAGAAAATTGACAGTTTTATTAGCAATAGAATAACATGAGAAAATGCAGAGGAGGGATAAAAGCTGCCACTATAGCAATTAGTTATGTAAGTGGAATATCATTAGGCAGCTGAGATTTTAGACAAGGGGAACCTAAATGTGACTTTGAGCCTCCTCCACTGAAGACAGTGTAAGTTACGGCTACATTGAGAAGGCACTATTCCTACTTTATTTCTTTTGGAAAGATCATCTAAGTGTTTCTGTATTTCCTTTTTTTTTTTTTTTTTTAATTTCAGCGGAGACATTTTCCTCAAGAAAAACCATGTAGAAGCTTCTGATCCCCTATGTAGTGCTACCCATTTATGTATCCATTCAACAAGTATTTCTTAAATACTCACAATGTACTTGACATTTTTCTAGGCTCAGAGGAATCCGATGAATGAAAGAGATAAGGTCCTTGACCTTGGGGAACTTATATTCCAACAGGGAAGACAGAAAATATATGTAACTGCTGTGTTGAGGGAGCAAGACCTAGAAGGAGCAACCATAAAATAGCAGTATTTTTCCCCTTCTGCAACTTATTCAAACCTTCTGTGAGATTCATTCTTACTCTCTGCAGATGAAGTATTGGTCTAGTCCCAGATCTTGTTCAACTCATATCATCACTCCAATGATAAAAATTTCTCTAATCACTATTAGACATAAAACAGTTTCATTTAAATAATAAAAGTATCCAGTCCTCATGGACTAGTCAAAACCTTTCCTCTCATTTATAGATAAATCTTCTCAATTCACCAGCTCATAGAAACAACCACAATCTATTTGTCACCATGAGACTTTCCACCTATTTGGCCACTGCTTAGGAGACAGTTTCCAAAAGATTCTCTGAAGCCTCTATTAGACTGGGCCAAGCACTCATTGAGGAAGAGGAAAATCCAAAGCAAACCAATAGCTTTCCCTGAATTCTCTTTCTCTGAGATGTTTCTTCTTAACCTTTTCATACACTTGAGGTGAGTGTTGGGCGCAGGCCACAAAAACTTTTCTTCTCCTTGAGATCCTGTTCAAGATGTAGCTCTAACACTTCATTTTAGGATGTGCAAATACCTACCACCCAATGTTTCATTCTCAGCTTTTTAGAGCTTTAGCCAAATCAGAGACAGAAAGGTCCCCAGTTTAACTATCTATCTATCTATCTATCTATCATCTATCTATCTATCTATTATCTATCTTTCTGTCTATCTTCTATTGTATTTTCCAGGTAGAAAAAACAGCAATAATTTTAATGTAATAATTTAATTTAATTAAAAAATAAAGTATGGCATAGTATGTTATTGGGGTGATAGGCAAACCTCTTTAAGGAGGTAATACTGCCCCACTGGAGGGAGTTTACAAAAAGAAAATAAGGAGGACCTTAAGGTAACCTTGGGCTTATTTACCAAATACAATTTATGCAACTTAAAAGATGGGATCTTAACTTATGCTCCTACAGCACTTCCCATTGTCCTTCACCCAGCACTGTTTGATAGTGAATGCTCAACAATTTTAACTAAATAATTGGGGAGACGAAAACAAAGAAACAGACGAAAAACTAACCAGAGAGGTTTCTGGTTGATATTTTTAGTCATGTGGATTCATGCTCATTAAAATATGCCATGTGTGTTACTCAGATTGGTGAGTATAGATTAAGGGTCTACCAGTCTGAGAATTCTTCCTTTTGCACATATTTCCACTAACTTAAGACCCAGTCTTTTTTTTTGTCAAGAAACACCACTTTTTTTTTTTTAAACTGTGATCTGTATTTTAGAGATTATTAACTTAAGAAAGAGAATTTCAGGCTAACGTTTGAACCTGTCTTGCCTTGAGATGTGATTCTTCTTTTACTGATATATTTATAGTTGTAGAAAGGAAACTTGGACATTTACAGAAAACTTGATGAATATTTGAAGGAATGCCCATCAAGAGGATTTAGGAGACTAAGTGCTTTTATAGCAGAAAAAAAACAGCTGTCATAGAACCCAAAGTCAAATGGGAATTGTAAGTGTAAACTACGTGAAATCCATTTACTGGAAAATAAATATATGTCCTTAAGAAGGACCCAGAGACAGCCAAGGGCTATCTTTACCACCCTCTCTAGGTTATTCTAACACTAGTCTAAATGCCAGACTCACTCTGTGTCTAAAGTATTTCTATTCGCAAAGAAGCTGTCAAGTGGAATTCAGGAACAATGTTAGTTTATATAATTTAAGAGTTAAGAGTATATGATTAAGTTAGTTGGGCTGACCTTTAGTTACAAGAATTTGAAACTAAAAATGCATTGGGAAAATGGTTATCTTTCTAGGCAATGACAACACAGTCATTAAAGACTGAATCACCTAATAACATATAATAGGTACCCAATGGTTATACTGTTTTTTTTTCCTTCAGCCTACATTTATTGGTCACGTATTATGTGCCAAGCACTGAGCTAGACACAAAGCATACAAAGATGTCCCTAAAGGCAAAGTGGAGGCCACACTTTATTTTATGTTGAAGATTTAGTATTTCAGATATATAGAGTTAAATCAAACACATTCTTTTTAATTTACTTTTTAAATTTAAATTCAATTAGCCAACATATAGAACATCAAATGTTTCAGATATAGTGTTCAATGACTCATCAGTCGCATCTAACACCCAGTGCTCATGACATTGTGTGCCCTCTTTAATGCCCACCACTCCTCCCGCCTTCTACAACCCTTAGTTTGTTTCCCAGAGTCAAGGGTCTCTCATGGTTAGTCTCCCTCTCTGATTTCTTCCCACTTGGTTCTCCCTCCCTTTCCCTAAGATCCTCTGCACTATTATATTCCATATGTGAGTGAAACCATATTGTCTTTCTCTGATTGACTTATTTCATTTAGCATAATACCCTCCAGTTCCATCCATGTCAATGTAAATGGTAAGTATTCACCGCTTCTGATGGCTGAGTAATATTCCATTGTATATATGGACCACATCTTCTTTATCCATTCATCTGTTGAATGGCATTTCAGGTCCTTCCATAGTTTAGCTATTGTGGACATTCCTGCTATGAACATCGGGGTGCAGGTGCCTCTTTGTTTCACTACATCTGTTCCAAACCTTTGGGATATAGCAATGGTGGTCCTAAGAGGGAAGTACATTGCAATACAAGTTTCTCTCAAACAATTAGAAAAATTTCAAGTACACAACCTCGCCTTACACCTAAATGAACTGGAGTAAGCACTTCAAAGAAAGCCTAAACTAAGCAAGAGAAAAGAAATAATAAAGATTAGAGGAGAAATCAATGAAATAGAAACCAAAAGAACAGTAGAACAGATAAATGAAACTAGAAGCTGGTTCTTTGAAAGAATTAATAAGATCAATAAACCTTTAACCAGACTTATCCAAAAGAAAAGAAAAAGGACCCAAATTAATAAAATCATGAATGAAAGGGAGACATCACAAGCAACAGAAGGAAATACAGTTTTAAGAATATATTATGAGCAACTATATGCCAACAAATAAAATATATTCTTAAAGTTAATTTAACATTTCTTTTTTCTTTTTATTTGTTTATTTGTTTTCGAGGGTGAGAGAGAGAGAAAGAGAGAGAGAGAAAAGGGCACAGGGAGAGGAGCAGACTCCCCACTGAGCAAGGAGACCAAGACCCTGAGATCATGACCTGAGCTGAAACCAAGAGTCAGCTACCCAACCGACTGAGCCACCCAGACACCCCAGTTTCTTTTTACATTTTAAATGTGACTACCAGAAAACTTAGTTACATAGGTGGCTCACATTCTATTTCTGTAGGACCACACTGGTCTAGAGGAATCTACTCGCATATGCCCATCTGTCCACACTTCAGCTCTACGTGGTCCAAGTCCAGAAGTGGGCTTTGCTACCGCTATTTACTCACAGCTTAAATCCATTGCCTGGAATCTCTGATAAATGGCATTTTGCTCTTTTGCCTGGATGTGTAAGATACTCAAGTCTCTCTCTAAGCTCTCTTCTCAAGTAGAGTACTATTTATAAAACATTTTATATTTTTTTTCTTAGACGAGTGTGCCAAACTTTGGAAATGGTGTCCCTTAGGGGAACATATAGGGCTTTTATTAAGTCCTTATATCTGTTAAGACCTCTTCATCCAGAGTGAGTATCAAAACATTTACACATATACCAACAATTACAGTAAAGTTCTGGACAACAATCACCAGTAACTGACTGCTAACTTTTTTATTTTTAAGGAAACTGAAGAAAACTAAAGAAGTAGATACAAAGTGAACAGGTGTGGTTGGAATAGAGACATGACTATGTAAGAGGAAATTCTCTTCAAAGAGGTATGAGGATAAGTAGTTGGTTATAAATTGAGAGCACTTATGGTTTGGGGCCCTGTTGTTTTATTCTCAAGAAATTCCTAGGTGATTTTTAGGTACTTTTGCAGGTTTTGAATAGTTCAAAGTTGGGAAATGTCTTTGCAGCAGATTGCTTGTAGAAATGGCCACAATCACACCCCTTACTGTATCCACATGTATTCACCATGCAACTTTGCATGTTTTCCCACAGAGAGGCAGAACCTATTTCTCCAACCATTGAATTTGATCTGACCTGTGGCTTGCTTTGGCAAATACAGCAGGAGTGACTCTGTGCCTGTTCTGAGTCTGGACCTCAAGAGATCTTTCATGCTTCTGTCTTTCTTATGGGACTCTGCAACCACCATGAGAACACATTCAGGCTATGCTGGCGAAAGGTATTTTAAAAGTATGGAACAGAAATGGACTGTCCCTGGTAAGATCATCTTAGATGAACAGATACCTGGCAGCTCACTACAGACATGTGTGTTAGTCTACTTAGCCAGGACAGCCACCCAGTTAAGCCCAGCCCCAATTATTAACCCATAGAATCATGAGCTAAGTTCATGATTATTGTCCTAGCCAGTAAGTTTTAGGGAGATATGTTACACAGCAAAAGCTAACTGGTTGAGACTTTCAATTCCTTTATTTCCTTTCCACACCTTTCTAAGATTTAATGGCTACTATCAATTAGCTCCTCTGTAACATTTAAGTGACAAGCTTATTTGAAGATGAAAATCATACTTCTTGTCCAGAAAATGATCTAACTTTAGATGGTACTGCAAATTTAGAAGACAATTAGGCAGGTGGCAAGCTATAAGTCACCTGGTTCTACATGCTTCTAATAAGATCAGTTGATTTTCAAGGTTCTAAAACAATTTTGTCTCCAGAAGAGTTCTCACTAAAAAGATGCTATAGTTTAAAAAAAAAAAATCACATCTTCCATGATTCTGATCATTTCAGAATGCTTTTTAGTGTTTTATTATGCCCTCTGAAGATTTGAGTTCAGTCATTAAACTTCATCCCCTAGCAGACAAATTGCTGATATTGTTTCCATTTGAGTGGGATAATACCATAATCATGGTGTTTTTTGGAGTTACACTTCCCTTCAGGGAAACTGTACCTGCTAGTATAGCTAGGATTAAATGTGAAGGTGACATGTCATGTGACACTTGGCTATGCTAGAGACTTAAAGAAATAAGCACCCTACTTCAAATGTGGACATAAAAAAGAGTTCTTATAGAAACATTTCTATAAAAGAATCAGATTTAATGAATGAAGCTACAGGTCATGCACACGGGCTCTTGGCTGGACTATTGTTTCCTCTCCTTAAAGCAAAAACAAATATGGGGTATGAGTGTTAGACAAGAAGAGTCCCTGGGGAGTGCTGTCTGGTGGGAAGGTCACAGGGAAGAAATATGGGACTTCGGAAGTTCCATAGGATGGGCAGAATGTGTAAGATTGATGAATCAGATCTGTACCCCTGAAACAAATAATACATTATATGTTTATTTAAAAACAACAACAAAAAAATGGGCAGAAAATGAATGAGATGCTGGAGAGCTGGACCTACAGTTACAGAAACTCTATCCTTCAGTGACACCATAATACCTCACCATAACCTTCTGGAACACAAGCCGGTTGTGACTGAGGAAGCCAGTGAAGGGTGGAATTGTCTGTCAGTGAATCTCAATGGCTGACATGGTCATGGGCATGGAGATGAAAGAAAACAGTGGAATGGTGATGTTAGGGATTTTGTGAAATTGTGGGGAGGAACTGGAACCATTCACAATGAGAAATTAAATGTTCCAATTAAGAGTCAATTATCATATGGTTTCACTTATTTGTAGAGCATAACAAATAGCATGGAGGACATGGGGAGTTAGAGAGGTGAAGGGAGTTGGGGGAAATTGGAAGGGGAGGTGAACCATGAGATACTATGGACTCTGAAAAACAATCTGAGGGGATTAAAGTGGGGGGGGTGGGAGGTTGGGGTACCAGGTGGTGGGTATTATAGAGGGCATGGATTGCATGGAGCACTGGGTGTGGTGCAAAAATAATAAATATTGTTATGCTGCAAATAAATAAAAAATAAATTTTAAAAAAGAGTACCTAAATTTCTGACAGACAATAACTATCCAAGTTGTTTACAAGATCTTAGGTTATAGGAAGTTTTCCAGCAGATGAGCCATAAGGAACAAGGTAGAGATGCATCATTAAATCACTCTCCTGATACTGAGATATGCACCAGGTCCTGGCTGGAAAAGTAAAACTCATAGTGCAGAGTAAACATTGATCCACTGAGGGTGTGGTGGTCCTTACAGGGGAAAGTATGGGAACTACCCCAAGACTGACATCAGAACCTCTGGGGAAGCACTTTCAAGGCTAAATTTTGCAGACCAATCCAGTGTCATGACAGATCTAAGAGAACTACCTGAAATTACCAAAGTGACTGTCATTGAAATTTCAGGCTGGAAATTGTTGATGGTGATGTTTCACTCAGGTTTTTGTTTTGTTTTATTTTGTTTGTTTGTTTGTTTGTTTGTTTTCCTAAACACCATGCTGAAAGGGGGAAGTCCCATAGTGGGTCCTGATTTGTTGAGAGGGAATTCTCTGCACAGTAGACACTAGCCATGTCTACCTCAGCCACAGTTGGAACTCTGGTGGAGGTTACTCATTTCCAGAAATTGGAGATATTTGTCAGAAGTGTAATGCCAGGAAATAGAACATTTTAAAATTGATGTTAGGACAGTATCTATCAAACTGGAGCTTATGAATTCTCTAGGAGAAATTTTGCTTTTAAGATTTTCATTGGATGAGTGAATAAAAGAGCAATCTTTCAAAGCCTATTTCAGAAGCTTTAGATGATTTCTCATAAGTAATTCTTGTCTATGTCCTGCAATTTTGGTGCCTGTGTTTTCATTCATGGAGCCTACTGAAAGCTCAAAGATGTCATTACATGTTACAAATAAAGGTTTTGTGCTTTTTTTTAATAATGGGAAGTGATGGGAGAATTGAACCAAAGGCGTATCAAATTTAGAGGCAGCACTAGGGTCCAGAAATTTTATTTTTCTTTTAAAAGATAGCTAGGCATTACTCTTATTTGGGAAAATCTGGGTTGGATTATGTCACTGTATTGCTTTAAGAGTGGCAGGTTTTGGGGGGAGAAAATGCTAGGAAAGCTGTGTGGTCCCACATTGGAAATGCTCTGTGCTGGCTGCTCTGTGCAACACATCTAACTCTAGCCATGTTGATTATTTTTTTAAAAGAGATTTTATTTATTTATTTGAGAGAGAGACAGAGAGCCAGAGAGCATGAGAGAGAGGGAAAGAGAGAGTGCATGCACATAAGCAGGGTGGAGGGGCATAGGGAAAGAGAAAAACAGGCTCCCCGTACAGCAAGGAACCAGAGGGGGACTGGATCCCAGGACCCCAGGATCACAACTTGAGCTGAAGGCAGACACTTAACTGACTCAGCAATCCAGGCATGCGCACATGGGCTATTTAAACACCCATGCAAATGGATTAATTAAAAAAATATTTAAAAATATTTAAAAGATTTCAATTTTCATTCACATTTCATCAGCTACATTTCAAGGCTACTGCATTTGACAGCACAAACAGAAAATACTCCTCATGACAGAAAATTCTACTGGACAGCTCTGTTCATGATCTCCAACTTTTGAACATCTCAGTATCTTTGCAGAAATGCTTTATAATACTTCCTTAGGTGTATGGCAGTTGAAAGAGTTGGTTGGATTTATATATCTACTTGGTGACCACCCATGAGCAAGATGGTGAAACCATATATGTGTTGAGTCATGAAACTTGTAGAGCAAGCATGGCACATGACCCGAGTGGATAGTTTGGAAAGCAGGCATGAATGGAATTAGTCAAAGAGGGATGCTGGATAATTTGGATATCATTTGAGAAGGTCCTGGAATTCTCACTCATTGTGAAGCACATTTGAGAGAAAGAAAGAGGACTGTGACACTGACAATCTTTAAGGACTGAGACAAAATGGCCATTAAGGTATCAGCAGAGGGCCTTGGTCCAGGTGTGGGTGAGTAGCAAGATGCTTGTGATGGAGTCTCTTCTGGTCATATCTCCAACATGGAGGGTACCAGGGATTAGAGCTTGCACCTTACATCCTGGGAATGCCACCAAGCTCAAACACCATGACCATGTGGCATCCCTAGGGAGCCTGAACCAAGTTCTTCTGCTTTTAGTCTCTAGAAGGATTCTCACACTTGAGCCTGGCATCCTAGTAGTGGAGATGTCAGACTTTGAGGCCACAGAGCATGACATGGGCACCATTAGTGGGTCCTGCATGGAAACCATATGGATTGGAGATGTCAAGTTTCTTTCTTTCTCTGGGAGTTTCTTATCAGCTTAACAGAATAGGGGTGTGTAATTAGATTCAATTTAAGTTATAGAGAAAAAGGGGCAATGAGTAAATATAACATCCCTTGCTTATCTAAGTTTGAGGAATGAGAGCTATTCCCCATAAAACTATGTTATTCAAAGGAGTGGAAGGGAATCGTGCAAAGATTATGTAATTACAGAGGGTAGGCAGGAGCTCAAACCCAGGTAGCCCCCAGTGACAGAGGAGAGGAGACAGACAGAACCTTGGAGATACAGGTTAAAAAATTCACAGAAACCGTCCAAGGGCTCTGGAGTCACCAGAATCTCCAAACTGAGGCTTGAACCAATGTAGACTAAGTCTGTGATGGTCAACATGGAAGAAGTTATGTTGTTATATTTTATCTTAATAAGCATTGCATTATTTATGTGACATTTTATATATTCTTGACATTTTACATATTCTGTGTTCATCATCACCTCATTTCTTTATTTAACATGGTATATTTAATTAAAACACATTTATAGGGGCGCCTGGGTGGCTCAGTGGGTTAAAGCCTCTGCCTTCGGGTCAGGTCATGATCCCAGGTCCTGGGATCGAGCCCCGCATCGGGCGCTCTGCTCCGCAGGGAGCCTGCTTCCTCCCCTCTCTCTCTCTGCCTCCCTCTCTGCCTACTTGTGATTTCTCTCTCTCTGTTAAATAAAATCTTAAAACACATACACACAAAACATTTATATCATGCTTTCTATATGCTGGGGACAGTTTTATAATATTTTATAAATATCAACTCATTAAGTCCTCCTAGCAATCCTACTATTTAGACTTGACTGTCATAGTTAAATGAAGAAACTGGCACAAAGAAAGAGTAAGTGATTTCCTAAATATTCCATAGATAGAAATTGCTCTACTAATATTTATAAGTAGGAGTTCTGGTTTTGTGTTCTTAACCGTGTTGCTTTGCTAACCCACTCCATCTCCAATCCTCCATTCTACTCTTTGGCGGCTAAAAGATACAAGTTAACAAAAAAGTCAGCTTATGTTTCAGGAGCTCTTGTTGAATTCATCAAAGTAAAACCCTCTCTAGTACTTCAAAAAAATAAAAAAAAAACAAACATTTAGGCAAGAAGGTCATGGCTAACTTACCAGTTTGCCTTCAATTTCATGTAGGAAACATCAATGAAACCACTTAAGATTGTGAATTCTGGTGGAGGCTTAGCTTAAAATTCAACTCTTTGGTTAGAAAGGGATTGTTTGGGAAAAGGAGGAAGACCATTTGACATTTTATTGAGATATACTTCACATACCTTAAAATTCACCCTTACAAAGCAGACATTTAATGGCATTTAATGTATTCACACTTTGTGTAAAACTGCAATTATCCCTACCTAATTACAGATCATTTTCATCAATCTCAAAAGAAACCCCTCTCCTTTAGCAGTCAGCCTCAGTTCGCAGGCCCTTGTGGCTTATCTCCTTTCACCCTTTATTATTTTTTCTGTTCTGGGTGTTTTATGTAAGTGGGATCATATAATATGAGGCCTTTAATTTGTGCCCCTTTCATTTAGTATGTGTTCAAGGTTATCTATATTGTAGTATATGTCAGTACTTCATTTCTTTTAAGGTCGAATAAAATTTAATTATAAGACTAGTCCACATTGTTTATTCATGCTTCAGTCGAGGGACTTGTGGATTCTGCCCACTTCTTGATATTGTGAATAATGTTGTTATGACCTCTGTATGCAAGTTTTTTTGTGGATATATGCTTTTAATTCTCTTCAGTATATATACCTAGGACTAGAATTCATGGGTCAAAAAAAACCTCTATGCTTAACTTTGTAAGAAGCTGCCAGAACGTTTACCAAAGGGTTGTACCATTCTACTTTGTCTTCAGGAAAGGAGATGGGCTCCATTTTCTCCACATTTTTTTATTACACTTGTTATCATTTGTTTTTGATTATATGCATCCTGCTTGGGTATGAAATAGTAGCTCATTGTGATTTTAATTTACATTTCCATCATAACTAATGATGTTGAGCATCTTTCCACATGCTTAGTAGACATTTGTGTATCTTATTTGGAGAAAGGTTTACTGATTCAAATGCTTTGCCCATTTGTATGTTGGGCTATGTGCCTTTTTATTATTACATTGTAAGAGCTCTTTACACATTCTATATACAAATCCTTTATCAGATATAGGATATTTAAGTATTTTCTCCCAACTTATGGGTAGTCCTTTCACTGTTTTATGGTGTCATGCAAAGCACAAATGTATTTCATTTTTTGAAATCATATTATTTATGTTTTCTTGGGAATGCTTAGGATTGTGGCATCATAGCTATGAAATCTTTGACCAGAGGTCATGAAAATTTATACCTGTCTTTTTTTCTAAGGGTTTCATATTTTATCTCTTCTGGTTAGGTCTATTTTGATTTCATTCTGTATATGGTATGAAGGAGTGGTCCAACATCATTCTGTTGCATGTGGATATGTAGTTGCTCCAGGACCATTTTGTTGAAAAGACTACTCTTTCCCCTTTTAATTTATTGGCACCCTTTTCAAATAGCAACTCATCATAAATGTATAGGTTTATTTCTGGACTCTCAATTCTATTCCACTGATCTATATGTCTACTATTAAATTAAAGAAGTTTACAGTTTCAACAGCGATTAGATCATTTACATTCTTTTTGCTGATGTTATAATCTTTGCAATTTTTAGATAGAAATGTATAAAAATCAATGTGGGAAAAAATGAGGGTACCCAATCTGATCCTGAATTTTGAAACATTTTGCAGCACTCCACAGGCACACATATCCCATTAGTAACTGTGCTTATTTGCAACCAAATCAATATTTATGCATGTCCTGCTTCTAAATGGCTAATCATTTGTTAATACATACATCCTTATTAACTTGTTCACACTGACCTCCTTGATAAATGGGACTGTTAGTCTTTCCCTTGGCCTAAGGCTATTGTGAAGAAATTACTGAAATATTAAGGATGCCATTGTGAGTCTGGAAAACACGGGCTCCTCTGACCAAGGAGTTTTCTAGAAGGAGATGACAGGACATGTGACTAAGCAAGCACAACCCTCTGTTGGAGAGTTCTGAAAGAAGTCCATATTGACAGTGGAGTGGATTGTCCAGTTTCAGAGGAGAAACGATATTGCTCTTGAGTTTCTAGAACAAAGGAGTGTTAACACTCTGCAGAGTGGAGGAGAAAGAGGCCTGGAAAAAGCACATGGAATCTGAAACACAAAAAAGTGATTGACCTGAGATGGGTTTGGGGACAATACATCAGATGGAGACCATCTTTTCTTTCAGAAGTGAAGCAGTAACTGAGAAGTGGGGAAATGAAGCAGCTGAATGAATGGGCACCTACACAACTACTCCTGATGAGAAAGAGAGAGAGAACAGTTGCTCAGTCCTACTAAGAATCAGGAAATGTGATAGTACTTTGACTCACCTGAAAACAAAGCTTGAGACAAAAATACTGGCAAAAGCAGTATACTGGAACATGACTCAGGAGGCAGGAATGAGGAAAAGGAGAGTGACATGGAAAAGGTAGAGGAGATATGAATGTGTGATGTCAAGATTGTTACTGTAGACAATAATGGAGGCTCAGCTCTGTGGGATCTCTGAGAAATCTACAGACTTCCTGTCAGAATCATCCCCATGACAGACATGCCTTCCTCCTTCAGGACTTTAGCTCCCCAGTACTTAAATGTTGTGTGCTGAGTGGGTTCCTGCAGCTTCTGGACAGGTTCTGAGATGGAAAAGCAGAGAGATACACAGATGAAGGGACCTCTGGTAGCTTGAGGTTTGCATGGAATTGCCCAGCATGGCTGTGGCTAAAATCTGAGAGAGCCCTATGGGATATGATGAAAGGAAACAAAATTGTTGTAGAAAGCATTCCCACATAGAGGAAAAGAAGCTGCAGAAATGAAAGGACACATCCCTTAGAGCAATGATTTTCAAAGTGTGGTCCCCTGGACAAGTAGCATAAATATCACTTGGAGAGCATATAAAAAATGCAGATCTGGAGGTCCTGTCCAAGACCAATTGAATCAGAAAATCTTAACTTAGATCCAGTAATGAATGTGAGCTTTTAACAAGTCTTGTAGATAGATGTGCATTAAAATTGGAAAGTCACTGTGTGTGTGTGTGTGTGTGTGTGTGTGTGTGTGTGTGTGAGAGAGAGAGAGAGAGAGAGAGAGAGAGAGGGAGGGAGGGAAGGGGAGAGGAAAGGAGAGAGATAGAAATGGGAAATTCAAGTGAGATGTGAGAAGAGGGGGCAAACCCAAGCATTTAATATTAATTGATTCACTGAACATTTATTGAATGTTTATGCATGCAAGATGCATCCTCACACTTAAATTAAGAATCAGCAAAGGCAGGAGAACATGGACTCAAGTAAAATACAAATATTCCTAAGTCTCCAATTTTAGGCAGTAACTTCAAAATCCATTCCCATCCTGCCTTTTACAAGACATATTAAAAAGTGACTGAACTGATTACTTTGAATTTTATTACTCTTTGTATCTCTCTTCTGACATGATGAAGAATGAGATTGCTAAATTGTGGGTAAGTAAAAAGAGAAGTTAGAGAAGGGTAGGATCCACCAACTCGTTAATTGGTGCTTGAAAATCTGTGAACTAAAGATATGTTCTTTATTCTGTGTCTATTTTACACTCTAGCAGCAGCTAAAAAAGTAAAAATTGTCCGTGTTTCCACTTGGGGATGGATATGCCTTTTCCGTGTCTACCGCCATGAGGCAGTTATGAACAAACATAATGCATCCCCCTCCATGACTATTTTCTAAGAAAAAAGATAAGCATAAAAAGTTCCTATTCATTGTAATTACCAGAGGAGAAAAATGTTTCTTTACTTGTAGCATGTAATTTGGAGTTATGAACTGAATACTTATCTGGAAACCCTGCCATCTTCTTTCTGAAGAAATCTATCCTTATGCTGTGAAGTCTTTCTTTACAGAGAACACAGATTTCTATAGCATTTAGTGATCATGGAAAATAATTGCTCCCATTTTCTATCCAACTCTACTGATGACTAAATGAGTTGAGTCTATTGAATCTTTCATGGAGCATTTTATCTAGAATGGCATTTGGGAGAGAGAGCATTACCCTGGCTGCGAGAAAGGACCGTTGATGACGGTCCTCTTCTCCAAGAGGAATGAGTAGCTCTTCTTCATTGTATATCATTGCCTAACAGGGAAAAAGTCTCAAGTTTCTTGCCTTGATGGAACACATTATCAGAATGGTTACTTCAACCAGAGGTATAATTCATTCATACACATTTCAGCACCAGCTAGTCCTTTTGTGTGAATTTTGCTGGGAGAGGGCTTTGGATGGAAAATCCAATATAAGACCAGTGCTGTCTATAGCCAAGAGCGTATGCTCAAGAGACAGAGAAAATAAAAGAAATGAGTCCTTCAATATGTAGTGTGGATTATATTTGGATTACTAGCAAATAAAAATGTATACAACAGGGAGAATTCTCCATGAGAGATTAAATTTCTCTTTTTATTGGCCATGTATTAGGGAGAGATGATGTCTCACTTTGGGGCAGAAAATCTATTTCTTTATATCCCCTCTGAAAGGAGGGAAAAACGTGTGTGTGTGTGTGTGTGTGTGTGTGTGTGTGTGTGTGTGTGTGTGATCTGTCTTTATGAGTCAAAGGAGGAAAATTTTCAGGGATACAACTTCAGAGATTTAAAAGGAGAGCTGTGGCATCCTGAGAGAGAATACAGGGTATTGGGTATTGGAAGACGCTGATTTTTGACTCATATCAGAATTCTGGGGTCAGCAAGCATAGCAAGGGGCCTTGGAGTATGGGCAGCCAGTCAAAGCTTGGTAGCAGCCCCTAGCTAAGATGCCCCAACATAGCACTGGGCTCTAATGGCTCAAAGTGTAGTAGACAGGTGGTCACCCTGCCATTGCTTTCCCCAACAACATGTACTCTGCCCTTGTCACCAGAGTATCCTTCAGCTACCGTATTCTGTGCCTCAGAGATGCTTCAGAGCTGTGGCAAATGCTACAGGATTTCTTAACATTTAATAAGGTAGGGGTAGGTGCTTGGTCCATTCATGCTGATGTCACTATCCAGCTAGTCATTGAGGAACCCATTCTGGTGATAGATTTAAGTAGAATGATAGATAGAAAGCTGTGGTAACCTCTGTTTCCTATGCATAGCCTCACAATAACACTGTCCATTAATAAATATTCACAGACAAAGGGTTTTCAAAATGCAAAATTTAGAGTTAAAAAAAAAAAAGACTGACATTCCCCAAGTTACAGGAAACAAGACAGTTGGCTATTGGTGAAAATCAGACAAACAAATCAATGAAAAAGAAGAAAGAAAGTACAAATAGACTCATGCATTATGGCCAACTGATCTTAAAAAGGAGCAAGGGCAATACAAAGGAGAAAGAATAGGAGAATAGGCTTTAAAAGAAAAAGAAAAAGAAGAAGAAAAGGAAGGAAAGAAGGAAGGAAGGAAGGAGGGAAGGATGAATCTAGACACAGACCTCACATATTACATAAAATTAACTCATGGATCTAACTGTAAAACATAAAACTCTAAAATTTCCAGAAGCTAAACATAGGAGAAAATATAGGTAACCTTGGGTTTGGTGATGATGTTTTAGATACAATTTAAAAAAGCAATGAAATGATCAACATCTTATATCATTAGGAAATTGCAAGTTAAAACAACCATGAGATGTCACTACACAACTATTAGAATAAAAGCTTTTGCACAGCAAAGGAAACAGTTAACAAAATCAAAAGACAACTGACAGAATGGGAGAAGATATTTGCAAACGACATATCAGATAAAGGACTAGTGTCCAGAATCTATAAAGAACTTAGCAAACTCAACACCCAAAGAACAAATAATCCAATCGAGAAATGGGCAGAGGACATGAACAGACATTTCTGCAAAGAAGACATCCAGATGGCCAACAGACACATGAAAAAGTGCTCCATATCACTCGGCGTCAGGGAAATACAAATCAAAACCACAATGAGATATCACCTCACACCAGTCAGAATGGCTAAAATCAACAACTCAGGAAATGACAGATGCTGGCGAGGATGCAGAGAAAGGAGAACCCTCCTACATTGTTGGTGGGAATGCAAGCTGGTGCAGCCACTCTGGAAAACAGCATGGAGGTTCCTCAAAATGTTGAAAATAGAACTGCCCTATGACCCAGCAATTGCACTATTGGGTATTTACCCTAAAGATACAAACGTAGTGATCCAAAGGGGCACGTGCACCCGAATGTTTATAGCAGCAATGTCCACAGTAGCCAAACTATGGAAAGAACCTAGATGTCCATCAACAGATGAATGGATCAAGAAGAGGTGGTATATATACACAATGGAATACTATGCAGCCATCAAAAGAAATGAAATCTTGCCATTTGCGACAACATGGATAAAACTAGAGCGTATCATGCTTGGCAAAATAAGTCAAGTGGAGAAAGACAACTATCATATGATCTCCCTGATATGAGGAAGTGGAGATGCAACATGGGGGCTTAAATGGGTAGGAGAAGAATAAATGAAACAAGATGGGATTGGGAGGGAGACAAACCATAAGTGACTCTTAATCTCACAAAACAAACTGAGGGTTGCTGGGGGGAGGGGGTTTGGGAGAAGGGGGTGGGATTATGGACATTGGGGAGGGTATGTGATTTGGTGAGTGCTGTGAAGTGTGTAAACCTGGTTATTCACAGACCTGTACCCCTGGGGATAAAAATATATGTTTATAAAAAATAAAAAATTAAAAAAAAAAAAAAACTAAAAAAAAAAAAAAAAAGAATTGTCGAAATTCAGAACACCAGTAGCACCAAATGCTGTTTGAGGATGTGGAACAGCAAGAACAAGAACTCTCTGGTTCATTGCTGCTGTTTGGCTTGCAAAATGGTGCAGTCCACCTAGAAGACACTTTGATAGTTCTTAAAATACTGAACACATTCTTACCCTATGAACCAATAATTATACTCCATGGTATTGACCCAAAGGAGTTGAAATATTATGGTCACAAATAAAACCCATATGTAAATGATGATAACACCTTATTCATAATTTCCAAAATTTGAAAGAAATTAAGATGTCCTTCAAAAGGTGAATGGATCAATAAACTGTGGTACAGACAGTGGAATATTATTCAGCACTAAAAAAGAAATGAGCTATCAGGCCATGAAATGACATGGAAGAACCTTAAATACTTTTTACTAAGTGAAAGAAGACAATCTGTAGAGTCCAATTCTGTGATATTCTGGGAACGACAAAGCAATGGAGATACTAAGGAGATCAGTGGGTTCTAGAAGTTTGGGAGGAGAAAGGGATGAACTGGTGGCACATAGTGATTTCTAGGGTAGTGATACTACTGTGTTTGAAAGTATAATAATGGATACATGTCATTACCCATTTGTCCTAACCCACAGAATGTACAACCCTAAAAGTTAACCCTAAAGTAAACTCTGGACTCTGGGTGATAATAACATCCTTTTTAAATTTTTATTTTCCCCACTGTTATTGGGATATAATCAACAGATAACATTATGTAAGTTCAAGATAAACAGTGTGATGATATATATATATATGTTTGTTATGGTTAATTGTCACTTTTTTTGCACTAGATTATAAGTTTCATGAAGACATGGGCTTTTTCTGTCTTGTTTATCACCATATAGTACAATCTCTGGGTTACTCAAACAATATTCAATGCTGAAAAAATGAATACATACCCATTCTATGTTGGAAAGCTTGATCTTTTTTTTCCTGTCCTAGAACATGCCTGGATTATAGTATTAGAATAAAACATAATTTTCTCAGTGCTGATGTTGCAAAAGGTTGCTTACCTTTGGGTCCTTTTCCCTCTACATTGATTACTATGTGCCACTGATGTATGACTTTTGCTGAGGAATAAGCATAAACTCAGCCGTGGGCTCTTCATTGGATCATGGTCTGTTTCTAATCTTCTAGTAACCCAAACTGATGGGCAGTCTCTGTCACAAAAGCCATAATGCCTGGAGCAGCAGAGTCCATTATGCACCTCCAGGTCCTATAATAGGGAGCTTTCAAATTACCCAGCTTTTCAAATAACGTCAGTTGATTGAAGCAGCACAGTGAAAATAATAAGCAAATGCCTGCATACTGCCAGGCATAGATAGATAGAATAGAGAGACAATCTGGTTCAGAGGTTTGGGAAGTCCATAGCAATGTCTGAAACTCTGCCACTCAGTGAAAAAATTCAGAGACCATCGAAACATCTAAGTAGAGTTCACTGACTTTGCTGTGGTTCCTATTACTGAAACAGTGTTTTCCGGAAGAAAACACATACACATTCACTATAACCAATGGAGGACTAATCCACTTTCGGTATTTCTGGAAAAGTCTTTGTAATAGCCCCAATCCCTAGACCTAGAACCCTGGCCCTGACTGCAACCAGTGTGGCCAAGATCTGGCCTCGTATGGCACCTTCTATCTCCTATACTGGCTGGCTTACTCCGTAAGTCACTACCATTCAGGAAATCTAATAAATAATTTTTCTGTACAGACTACCAGGCTTCCAAGTGACATTCAACCTCAGCCCCTCGTTTATTGTCCGACAGTACTTTCAGATAAACTAAAAGATTCCTGGTTCAAGTCCAGGAGGCCTCTGCTTAGTCTTTCTTAAAAGGGTGGCTGTAGACTGCAGTGGTTATCAGTTCAGATCCTGAGTATAGACCATTACATTTCAAGTCTCATCCTATCATACCACACTGAATGATGTAGGACAGGTGCTTATCTTTTCCCAGTCTCTGTTTCTTCTTCTAATATAATAGTGACTAACTGATGGGATTGTTATAAAGCCCAGCATAAAAATCCATGCAAATCACCTAGCATGTTTTTCACGATCATCTTTTCCTACTTCTCCAAGCTGATGTCATCACTGCTGGTGAATATTGCCACCTATAGCTCAAGAGCTCTGGGTATCCCTTCCTACCCTTGAGTATTTTTCTGATACTATACCCTACACATTGGGCATCTTCTCTCTTATGTAAAGCTTATACAAAGTTTATGTTTGGAGAAACTTTCTCTGAGAATTCTTTTTTATTTTAAGATTTTTTATTTACTGGACAGACAGAGATCACAAGTAGGCAGAGAGGCAGGCAGAGAGAGAGAGAGAAGGAAGCAGGCTCCCCACAGAGCAGAGAGCCAGATGTGGGGCTCAATCCCAGGACCCTGGGATCATGACCTGAGCTGAAGGCAGAGGCTTTAACCCACTGAGCCACCAAGGCACCCCTCTCTGAGAATTCTTTATGAATTGCCTTATGTGCTGATGGAGATATTACATGCTACCTCATATTTTTAACACATTCTCATTTGGTTATTAGGCACCCTTGCAATGTCCACCATGTGTCAGTCCCTTTAATAAATCCTGATCATACAAACAAGACATTGCATTCTTTTAAAAGCTTCCAGTCCAATGAGCTGTCATTAGATGAGGAGATGATTTTCACCCTTGGGTGCCCCTGAATAGAGGACATATAATTCTAGCTGGGTTGAGGTTGGAGCCTTTGCAAAGATGATGTCCTCTGTGTGTCTTCTTTCCCAAACCACCCCACAGTTATTCTTAAAACCAAGCTTATCTCGTCATTTATAATCCTTGTATATGGAGGATTATATATAATAAGGGCTCAGTAAGGTCAACTGAATAAAAGTTAAAAAGCTAAAAGGATACACTCAAAATAATTTAAAAATTAATAGTTATAAAAACTATTTAAAATATAAAAATTCAACTAAAAAAGGTTGTTGACATAATAAAGGACCCTAAAATTAACAGGATCTGGCCATCTCAGATGGAAATAGGTTGATGGCCTGAGGCTGTGCCTCTGATGTTCAGCAACCCCACAGAAAAGTTCTCTAAATGCTGAGGCTCCCCACAGCCTCCACATAAGAAAAGCAATAGGTAGAAGTCTTGCTCCTTCAGGTTCCTTTAAGTCAGAGGCTCCCATTTCCATCAGTCTCCTCCTCAGCCCCTGCAGGCCTGCATAGTGGGCACTGTCTCCTGCCCACTTTTCCTTAGACAGATGGCCCTGCAAATTGATTAGCTGGAAGCCCAGTGTGGTTATTATTGCATTTACCAAAGAATATTTATTTTCCTTGACTAATTATCCAGTTTGGAGAATTTCTAATCCTTGCTGTCTGGCCTAGAGTTTACAGAAGCTCTTGTCCCATGATTGATTACTTTTTTGCCTATTGTAAACTCTGCTTAAGCCACAGAAGGAGGGGAAGAGAGTAGGATGACTTTAAAACACTGGCATATGCTGCTTAGGAAGGAAAGTTGTTAAGTTAAGGGTACATAAATGTGTCTTTGCACTCCAAAAAAACATAGAACTTGTTAGACTGCAAATTTGGGGGGTCTCAATTCAGACCTACAGAATCAGAGATACTGTGCTTTGATAAGTACTCCAGGTAATTCTAGTGTATGCTGAAGTTTGGGAACAAATGCAATAAAATAATGTCTTATACGGGATCAGATTTTTTGCCTTCTTACATACTTTTAAAGGCACAGAAAAGCTTCCTGTGATACAGAACTTCTAAGACTAAAAAGATTACTGTGAGTTTGACTTTGGTACAGAATTCAGGAAGCTGATGGAGGTTTTAGGTGAATATCAGAACCTACATTCTCCCTCACCTCAATTCCCTTTCATCATACTTGACCTCCAAAAGTTGAGAGATACAGTCAAGGTCTGCAAACGTTATAGACCAGATCTTGGCTGTGTTCAGTGTGGTTCCTAAAGAAAGTAGGGGCTACACCACAGATCGGGTCTACCCTAAGAAATCTCATGTATTTACAAGGTCTGAATTCACACTAAAGAGACTCCAAAAACTTCTAATACCTCAAGAAGCCCCCCAGATCAACTCATTTTCAGAAGGATCTTCCTTGAATGGACTACTCCTCCAGGAAGTAAGGTATGGACATGGGTGAATTTCAGTTGGGATTGCTGTGTTGATTATGATGCTCTTGTTTATAAGTAACAAAACACTTAGTTCAAGTAAGTTTAAACAGAAAGGGCTATGTGTTAGCTTCTGTAAAGTCTAGCATGGCCTAATTTCAGAAACAGTGACAACTATGGCATAGCACATCATCTTTTCTTAAGTCCTATTTCTTTTCTCGGTTGAATTTATTCTCAGCAGAATAACCTCTCAAATGATGGCAAGAATGGCCTCTAGCACTTTAAAGCTTATGCTCCACCAACACAGGGAAAAGGAAGACTTTTTTTTTTTTTTTTTTTTCTGGTAGCTCCATCAAAAGTCCTGGTTAAGGCTCTTACTGACCTGCCTTGGCTCACACACCTATTTTGTCACCAATTGGTGAGGCTAATGCCGAACTGACCTTGCCTCGGGTACAGGAAATGCCATCCAGAAGAACTAAAAGAAAAAGAAGGGGTTCAGCCAAGTGCAAAATAAAGGCCCTGTTATCCAAAAAGAGATACTAAGCTGGCAAAAACAATTGATTTCTATTATAGGCTCTAAGAAAATACATATAGGCCAGAGTTTTAAGATAATGTTGCTTTCTGATCCTGTCATCAACATGCATAGTAGAGACCTTCATTCTATTGCCAGAATACACATCTAGGGACAAATAAAGACTGTAGAATCCAATTTTGGCCAATGATGTCAAGTGTTCTTTAGCTGTTCTCTTTATGAATAATGCACATTCATGTGATAATATGCTAAATGGTGGGAGGAAAGGCCCATCTGACTACAACTTCTACTCATTTAAAAGGAAGATATTCTGGAAAAGTAGAAAAAAATACATACAAATCAATTATCCTAACATTTTAGAACCAGGTGGCCTACAAAGAACTCAGCTTAGAAAATAAATTTTAACAAGTCACTAGTTTAAAAACTGGCTCCTAAAACCACATGCATGGCTTTTCTCAACGTGTGATTTCAAAAAGAGATAGTTGGCTTACAAAGCACAACCTTGCTCCCTTCTCCCAGTCTGAAGACTCAGATTCATTACAGTGACCAACCTCTGTCTTTCAAGAGGTCTGGGTTTGGCAGATCCAGTTGTAGATATATAAACTGTCCCATGCCTAATGAAGACTCATTTGAGTTTTCATACCACGTGATAATATGTGGGATGGCAGTTGTGGAACGGTATATATGGGATAAGTGTGGAATGCAGGTGTGGAACACAGTGCAGTGAATTGTTGTTGAATGTAGCTGATGTGCTGTATGGCCTGTGTTTGAGGAAGAAGAATTAGGGAACTCTGGCCAAAACACTTAATATCATACCTTACTGCTTTTCTATCAGATGTCACTCCCCCTACTCTGGATTAATTCTGTTATATGAATATCTCAGCCCTGCCAAAATGTATGATGTCCTTCCTCCCTGGTGCCGTTCAGTCAGGTGGGGAGTGGGGAGGAATAGTCAGGCTTCCTTTTGTTGTCAATTGATACTCTTTCTTTTTTAAGTCAATTAATTAAGATATGGTATATTATTAGTTTCAGAGGTAGAGTTTAGGGATTCCTCAATTGCATATAAAACCCAGTGTCAGCGTTGATATTCTGTCCCCCAGCCCACTCCGATATAAAGGTCACTACAGGTGAACATGAACCACATTGCCATCCTGAGTTCAAAGGTACCCCAGAAGGACAAGGTTTGTATCAAGAGAGAGGAAAGAAAATCAGATTTGAAACGGCAGATGTAGGGTGACTACTAGTTCAGGCTCGGGACTGGACGAGAAAGCAAACAGAGAAACAAAAAAGACAAAAACAACAACAGAAAACACTGAGTACCTGATTCCTTATCTCCTTAATGAAGGCTCAGATATAGTCTTAAGAATAAGAGAGACAACATATGTCAAGTGTCTTTTTGGTTAGCCCTCAGTTGATGATAGTTATTATGAGTACTAGAATCTGAAATAAAGTGTAAAAAAAAAAAGAACAAAAGACAAACAAACAACAATAATAACAACAACAACAACAAAAAAAAGCAAATTCACTTGATCAATGAGTTAGTTTTTCCTCACTTTTGAAACTTTGCTGTAAGTAATCCCAGAAGTCCACACAAACTCGGACCTTAAGTTAGTTCTTAAGGATTCTTTGAAAATTCAGATTTATGCTTAGTGTTTTTATCTCAGGTATTTCTGATAGCTTCATGTTTTTTGATACTGGCAATAAACTAGTTTTTATGCTGTCTTAAAATCCTTAGTAAACTGTTCTGTTCTCTTCCTTAAGTTAATGTATTTTCAGCTTGTTTGTAATAATATTTCTATTAATATTTCAAAGTAAGATAGAGCTTGAGGCAGGTTGCTGGTGAAAATATTTCCTCCAAAATGTTATAATTTACAAAGTCAAAAAGTAAACTGATACATTTTGGTAAGATTGTGTTAGAAATATCACCTTTTTCTTTCTATATTAGCTTTTACCTTCTTTTCATGTTATGAAGTTTATGGGCTCAAAACAGCATGCAGTTTTGAAGTAACTAGTAATAAAGTATTCTCAATTTAGTTTTAGGAGTGATCTGAACATAGAACATAATTACATCACAAAATAGTATTTTTGCAGCTTTATAAATAAAAGGAAAGATTCGTAAGAAGAAAGGTAAATGGAAAATTCATCTGGTTAAGTCTGCAAGGAATATAAAAAAACAGGAAAAGCTGCGTTCATATCTAAATCCTAGAATACTTTCAAATGCAAAACATAGAAAACTAGGTTCAAGTTGGCTTCAGGGGAAAAAAAAAAAGTGTATTTATTAATTTATTAGCTCAAATATCCTGAAAAGTCCCAGAGATTGGTCAGACTTCATGCTTCATACAATCAGACCTCAATTTATCTCTTTTAGTCTTATTGTTTTCTCAAATGACCTCATTGATGGGCTCCACCCTAGAATGAGGAAGAGAACTCTTTCCTAACACCTGAACGAGTTTACTGGGCTTCTCAGTGATTCTCATTGATGTGAATTTGGTCAAGACCCTATTCCAGAACTAACCCCTGTGGCCTGGGGAATATGATAACCCTGAGTGGCCACTCCTGAAGTCTGAAGTATAGTCACCGTCATAAATCACATGTGGAGCTGGTGGAAGAGATGAGAGTCTCCCGGGGAAAATCAAATACTGTTATTGAAAAGGGAATGAAGCTTGGGTTCTCCAATGTACAGTTGAAATTCCGCTTTCCCTGTGACATCTTTCCATCTCATATTATTCCAGTGCTGTTGGTGCCTTGTCCAGGTTCCCTTTAATGGTCAGAACACTCAGCCCCCAGCTGCTGTGAGGGTTGGCTGCCCATATCTCACAGTAGCCCCCCTTCTTCAGAGGATTGCTTTCAGTTTAGTGCATGCCATTTTGGCCCAGATTTTGTGTTCTCTACTCCCAATTCAGGGGTAGCCTACAGCCAAATACTCTCTAACAGACAATAAAAAGCTAACGCCAGCTGGGATCATGCCTTTACTTAGCTCCTTCCCCTGACCCATTCTGATTCCTTCATTTCTCTTCTCCTGAGAACAATCCCCTCCACCCCATAAGTCATGTGCTCTAAATTCCTTTCTCAGGCTCTGCTTCTGTAAGACTTGATCTAAGAACATTATTCAACTTGTCACATTAATCTATCTCTACTTTTTAAGATTTTTGAGAGCATGGACCATGTTTTGGCCTATACTTAATTTTTAATATGATTTAACTTTTCATATACTTATGTAGTATTTTTTTCAACTGCCTTGAAAAAACAAGCCACATCTTTTATTGTAATGTTTCTTAAACATTAATGGTCACACAGATCTCCTGGAGATCTTACTAAACAGATGATTCAATAGGCCTGAAAGGGGACCTGAAACCTTCCTTTCTAACAAATGATGAGAAGATATTGATGCTGCTGGTCTGGGAGTAATATTTTGAATATCAGGTTCTACTATACATAGATTATTTTAAAATCACCCAGAGCATTTAGTAGTATGCTTTCTAAACAATAAGCACTCAGTAAATGTTTGTTATTGGATTATAAGCTAATTAAAGAATGTAGGAATTTAAGGTATTTTGATTAAAAGAAAGCAGATTTAAAAATTGTGTTCCCTGGGGCACCTGGGTGGCTCAGTGGGTTAAGCCACTGCCTTCGGCTCGGGTCATGATCTCAGGGTCCTGGGATCAAGTCCCGCATTGGGCTCTTTGCTCAGCAGGGGGCCTGCTTCCCTCTTTCTCTCTGCCTGCCTCTCCATCTACTTGTGATTTCTCTCTGTCAAATAAATACATAAAATCTTAAAAAAAAAAATTGTGTTCCCTAAGGATATATAGATTCTCTGTCCCACATGGAGGGCTCTCAGTAAAAGTTACTGAAGTAGACATTTTTTACAAGTTTCCAGATAACTTGCAATAGAAATATTTCTTGAATCTAATTTCCTCTGTTCTAGGACCCAGAGCTAAGGGGCCAATTAGTAATGGGGCAGTAATTCTCAGATATGCCAACAGAAGTTGAAAATGGCAATTTTGGGAAGAAGTAGAATGTGATTTCTTATTTGCCATGGGAAATCCAATGTCCATCGCAGGCATCAGCTTCTGAGTTTAATCTTAAAGTCATCTATGTTTGGGCATTTGAATTATTTCTAGAAAGGAAATGGCTGTGGTCGGGCTTCTCCTGGGATATGCATTATAGGTCCTGGGGGCAATGGGTGGCTTCATCTCAGTGTTCATAGCTCAGCCATTCTTCTGGCATTATGTTCTACCAATTATAGCTGAGATACTAATCAATGTGCCCTTCTGGAATCCTGCAGTATCAAGTTCTGCTCTCATCAAGGAGAGCAATTCTTTAGTTTTAGCACCAAAACTTTCTTTTAGAATGATGACTGCATTCATTATGTTTAGGTCTTTTGTGAGAGAAAGAAAAACTGTGTAAGCTTAATATATCCTAGTATCCATATACTGGAAATGTACAGAACAAGACAGTCTACTTAGTATAAAGATGCAGGTCTCAATCCTGGGTGCATCAGAATTGCCTGGAGACTTAGGTGAAAATATGGTTTCAGTAGTTCTAGGGCAGGCACAGGCATTTAATAGAACTCTCCCAGGGATTCTAATGTACCAGGTGGAGCATCTCTGGTGCAAAGTGTTAATTTTCAAACAGTTGTGTGCATCAGAATCATCTGGAAGGATTTTTTAAATACAGATTCCTGAGCCCCACTCCAAATATTCTGACTCATCAGGTCTGGGAAGGGGCCTGAGAATTTGCATTTTTAATAAGTTCAGGAAATGCTGATGTTGCTGGTCCATGTATCACATTTTACTTAGCACTGGAAAAAAAATACATATTAGAATCTCCTAGGTAGACTTTAAAATATCCATGTTCAGCTTAAGTACCAGAATCTCTTGAAATAGGACCAAGGCACCAGCAATTTTTTTTTTTTAATTTAAATTCAGTTAGCTAACATATAGTACATACAGTTTCAGATGAAGAGTTCAGTAATTCTTCAGTTGCATGTAACACCCAGTGTTCATCACATCATGTGCCTCCTTAATGCCTGTCACTCAGTTTCTCCATCTCTCCACCCACCTCCCCTCCAGGTACACTAGGAGTCTCTCATGGCTTGTCTCCCTCTATGATCTCTCCTTATTCAGTTTTCCCTCCCTTCACCTATGATCTCCTCCTTTGTTTATTTTATTATACATATAAGTGAAATCATATGATTATTATCTTTCTCTGTTTGGCTTATTTCACTCAACATAATGCCCTCCAGTTCCATCCATGTTAGTGTAAATGGTAAGATTTCATCCTTTTTGATGGCTGAGTGATATTCCATCATATGTATGTACATATATACATATCACATCATCCTTTGATGGACATCTGGGTTCCCTCCATAGTTTGGCTATTGTGGACATTGCTGCTATAAACATTGGGGTGCAGGTGCCCCTTCAGATCACTACATTTGTATCTTTGGAGTAAATGCCTAGTAACGCAATTGCTGGTAGGGGAGTTCATAAGGTAGTTCTATTTTTAACTTCTTGAAGAACCTTCATACTGTTTTCTAGAGTGGCTATACCAGTTTTTATTCCCACTGACAGTGTGAAAGTGTTCCTCTTTCTCTTCATTCTTACCAACATTTTTTGTTTTCTGACTTGTGTCACAGCCAGCATGACAAATCGACCAGGAAAACGTGAGGGTTAAGAAGATGGTAAAAAGAAATTAAGAGACAAAGAGATGGGGGCAGGAAGGACACTGAAGATGATGTCCAACAGTGCTGATTTTATTCCACATCTTACAAGGATTTATAAGGCAGACCACAATAGAAGGAGTAATACATCAGTACCTAGTCAGATAATCGCAAGTTTCTATAACAAGTTTACATTAACTACAAGCAAACCTCGTGATGCCAGGTAGTTTTGGCTAAAGCCATTAGCAAGACAATCAATCAGGGAGTGGGTTATGGAGGTACAGGAACAACAAGGACCAACTAGGAATTCATGACCCTGACCACATTGTTCCCCTCTGTAGGGGGAATGTGTGGGAAGTCACGTAGGCAAGCGCAGGACACATAGCACAGACCCTTTCTCAGTGTTACTCAACTTTCCCGTCCTTAACCCCTTGTCAAGGTGTCTGGACTTTAAAGGAGACACAAGTCAGGGCCTGGTCTGATCCACAACTCTGACCATACCATGGCCTCCAACAGACTTGTTAATTTTATCCATTCTGACTGGTATGAGGTGGTACCTCATTGTGGTTTTGTTTTGTATTTCCCTTATGCCATGTGACATGGAACATTTTTTTATCTGTCTGTTCATGTCTTCTGCTCATTTCTTGACTAGATGTTTCGTTTTTTGGGTGTTGAGTTTGATAAGCTCTTTATAGATCTTGGATATGAGTCCTTTATCTGATATGTCATTTGAAAATATCTTCTCCCTTTCTGTAGGTTGCCTTTTAGTTTAGTTGACTGTTACCTTTACTGTACAAAACCTTTTTATCTTGTTGAAGTCCCAGGAGTCCATTTTTGCTTTTGTTTCCCTTGCTTTTGGAGATGTGTCTAGAAAGAAGTTGCTGTGGCCAAGTCACAGAGTTTGCTATCTGTGTTCCCTTCTAGGATTTTGATGGATTCTTGTCTTGTGTTGAGGTCTTTTCAACCATTTTGAATTTATCTTTGTGTATGGTATAAGAAAATTGCCCGTTTCATTCTTCCGCAAGTGGCTATCTAATTTTTCCCAACACCATTTGTTGAAGGCACTGGCATATTTCCATTGAATATTTTCTCCTGCTTCATCAGAGATTAGTTGACCATAGAGTTGAGGGTCTATTTCTGTGTTCTCTATTCTGTTCCATTGATCTATGAGTCTGTTTTTGTTTCAGTGCCATACCATCTTGATGATTACAGCTTTGTGATAGAGCTTGAAATCTGAAATTATGATGCCATCAGCTTTGGTTTTCTTTTCAATTCCTCTAACTATTCCTCTGTGAAAAATGTTGATGGCATTTTGATAAGGATTGCATTGAATGTGTAGATTGCTCTGGGTAGCATAAACATTTTAACAATATTCTTTCAATCCATGAGCAAGGAGTATTTTTACATTTCTTTGTGTCTTTCACAATTTCTTTTGTTAGTGTTCTGTTATTTTTAGAGTACATATCCTTTATCTCTTTAGTTAGATTTATTCCTAGGTATCTTACGGTTTTTGTTGCAACAGTAAATGGGATCGATTCCTTAATTTCTCTTTCTCTGTCTCATTGTTAGTGTATAGAAATGCAACTGATTTCCATGCATTGATTTTATAACCTGCCATGTTGTGGAATTCCTGTATGAGTTCTAGCAATTTTGTGTGGAATCTTTTGGATTTCCCACATAAAGTATCATGTCATCTGAGAAGAGTGAGAGCTGGACTTCTTCTTTGCCCCTTTTAATACCTTTTATTTCTTTGTGTTGTCTGAATGCTGAGGCTAGGACTTCTAGTACTATGTTAAACATAGTACTATACTAGGTGAGGACAGATATCCCTGTCATGTTCTTGACCTTAGAGGAAAGAGGAAAAGCTCAGCTTTTCCCCATTGAGAATGATATTTGCTATGGGCTTTTCATATATGGCTTTTGTGATATCAAGGTATATTCTCTCCATCCCTACAGTGCGGAAACTTTTAATCAAGAAAGGATCATCTGGGATGCCTAGGTGCCTCAGTCAGTTAAGCGGTTCAGGTCATGATTCCTGGATCCTGGGATGGAGCCCCACATCAAGCTCCTTGCTCAGCAGCAAACCTGCTTCTCTGTTTCCCTCTGCCTGCTGCTCCCCTGCTTATGCTCTCTCTTTCACTACCTCTATCAGTCAAATAAATAAATAAAATTAAAAAAAAAAAAAAGAAAGGACCATCAGCATTTGTTTAAAGCAGATGATTTTAGTGTGTAGCCAGTTGAAAACCACCAGTGGAGAGTAATATATGATCAATCTCACAGTTAATTTGTAGAGAAAGCCACATGTAGGATACGATGGTGAACAGCATTCACTTTACAATAGGCAAGGGTAGGTGCAAATCCTGGGGCAGCCATCAAATAACTGGGGTACTGGGTGTACATTGGCCTCAATATATCCATCTATAAAATGGATATAATGCCAAAAGTCTGTCTTTCAAAGAAATGGGAATATGAATTAGAGCTTTTGGCTCAAAGCCTGACACATAGCAAATGCTCAATAAATATACCTGGATATTATTATTGTATCATTTGTTATTATTGCCATTGTTGCTATATGAAGAATTTTACTGATAATTTCTCCTTGCACACAGAATGCTTCTTGGAACTACTTGCTTATGTATGACATGCTTTTTTATTTATTTACTTGGCAGACAGAGATCACAAGTGGCAGGCAGAGAGAGAGGAAGGGAAGCAGGCTTCCTGCTGAGCAGAGAGCCCAATGCAGTGCTCTATCCCAGGACCCTGGGATCATGACCTGAGGTGAAGGCAGAGGCTTTAACCCACTGAGCCACCCAGGTGCCCCTGTGATGTTCTCTTTTGGAGAGTCTGCTATATATGTGTGTTGAGGAGTAGTTTTTCAGCATTATTGTCCATATAGACAGATAGCAGATTTACCTTTAAGAAATATTCTTTCTATGAATGGCTTTCCAAGTGAATTTTCAACCACAAGAGAAAAAAGGTGTACTTGAGAGGGTATAGACTAGAAATCCTCACATTATACCACACCTAAAAATGTTGAAGGAGAGAGTGACTGCTTTTAAAAATGCCCCCAACCTTTTACCTTCTCATGTGTTCACACTCTTTGCAATGTGACTGTGCAGTTCTTCCAATAAATAGGAGGAAACTTTTTGCCACCCCTGGTATCTGAGCTGCATTGTGATTTGCTTTGGCCAATAGAGTGTGGTGGGATTGATTAGAGGCAAGTTCTGCACATGGATTCCATGAGTTCTCACACACTCTGTTCTCTTTTTTGCTCTCTGTCTTCATCATGAAAACATGCCAGGCTATCCTGAAAGAGTATAAGACAGAGAAAGCAAAGTCAAGTCTCCCCAAAAATCCCAACTGAAGCTGTGGACACATAAAAGAACTTAGGCAAGATCAACAAAATCCCCTGGACAACCCACAAAATACAGTAATCTATTAATAGTCACCTCAGACCAGTACAACCACCAATCTGAACCACAGAATTGGAAGGAATAATAATTAGTTGTTTTTTTAAGCCACTAAGTTTCAGGCTGGTTTGTTACATGGTGCTAGCTAACTGACACAGAAGATAGACTAAAAAGAAGGAAAAAAAAGTGAAGGTAATGGGGGCTGGAAATAATGAAGCCATATTTCACTATGTCCAAAAAAACCCATATATATATATATATGTTTAGGGTTGGTCTTCTGGGCACATTACAGATAACATATATTAATAAACATGTATTTTCTTCACAAAATAAATTATATTTCTTGAGGGCATTGGAATTAGAGTTTTCTGGTCATTTTTTTGAAAAACGGCTTTTAATTTATTTTTATTTTGTTTTTTAAACTATCAGTCTTACAGACAAACTCAGAAAGCCTTCAGGAGAGACCTCCTGGTGGATGCTATTGCAGACAAAAGCCAGATGTGTCTAGGTCACAGACCAGGCTAAAGGAACAATAAATCGTGCCAGTTTCCCATTTTAGGCTTATAAGATTTAGCAGAAGCTACAAGTTACAGGTCTATCTACAAAGTCATCCCAGGCAGTGAAAATTGAGGACAGAGGGCAGTGGGGAAACTACTAATTTTGCTTTTTAAAGAAACTGCCTCTCAGGAACAGGAACACATAGCATTTATCTTCATAAAGCCACCAGCAAACTCACAAAGAAAGGTACTTTGAGGTCATGAACTAGTGGCTCTGTGCACTTATCAGTGGTAGAATCCCAGATGCACTCCTCACTAGAGAAAATAAGAACTGCCAACATCCTCCTGCAACAGAGCTGTCCTTTTGTAGGTGTGCTTTAACTGTTTAGCCCTGTAAGATTTAAGTGCCTAAGGACGTAGAATCCAAATATTCCACACAGAATCTTTTTTTTTTTTTTTAAGATTTTATTTATTTATTTGACAGAGAGAGATCACAAGCAGGCAGAGAGGCAGGCAGAAAGAGGAGGAAGCAGGCTCCCTGCTGAGCAGAGAGCCCGACACGGGGCTCGATCCCAAGACCCTGAAATCATGACCTGAGCCAAAGGGAGTGTCTTAACTCACTGAGCCACCCAGGCGCCCTTCCACACAGAATCTTAAGCTGTGTTTCATTTCTCTAAAGGGCTCAAATAAATTCAGCAATTTATTGATAGCAATTTGACACTTAAAACATTCCATTTGGGGATATTTCCAGCGTGTGATTTGATTTATATAATTTGTGATCTACAGTGTGGAAGGCAGAAACAATTAAAAATAAAATTGCTCACTTAGAGATTACTGAGGTCACAACGTCTGTAACAAGGATATCCTGAGCTCAAGTCCTTAATTACTGGACAGGTGATTCTAGGTTGCAATGGTTATTTACTGAGTATCTTCTGTATGTAATGAGACCCTATGGGGCCAAAGAGACCAAGAACCACTCCCTCAGAATGATCAACCTTCAGAAATGTCAACATTTGAAAAGAAATCAGACAATGTTGCAGTTAAACTATAATGGATGAATACTATCAGAAGTAAAAAGCAGAGGGCTGGACTGCCAAAGGGCAACATTAAGGAAATGGTCACTGGGATATTGAAAATATGTCTGTAGAAAGTGTATGAATTTGCCAGTTAAAGAAGCTGGGGAGGCCACTTCTGGCAAGACACGCAGCTTATACAATATTATGATGCCATGATGGACCCTTATATAATTGGGAAATAGCAGTTGCTTTGACATGGGTAAATGACAGGTTCACTGAAGAGAGTAAGAGGAGCTGCCGCTGAAGAATTGGGTCTGGTGCCGAGGGTGCCCAAGGGTGCCATGATAAACATTTTATCCTAGATAAAGTGGAGAGGGCGGGGCCAGAGGCAGAGAGATCATTTTTAATGGAATTTGGTGGTAGTTTTACATCACAGATGGAGAGAGCCAAAATAAAGTACTGTGCTCCTGGTTAGCAGGAAGCCAACCCCTGAGCCAGGATTTATTTGCAAATGATTTACAAAAGCAGTACTTTCAAACCAGTGCATGAGGGAATATGGAAAGCAGAACAAAGAAGGCAAGAAAGTCAAATAAGGATGTGAGTTCAGGAATAGTCTCAGTCTCAGCCTAATCCCCAAATGAGCTCTGTAGCATAAATGACACCTCGCCCTACATTCCATACCAGTTAATCATTGGTTAGAAGCTAGCCTGAGGGAGGTAGGAACTCTGAGTTGCTCTTGCTCTCTCTACATGGAAAGCACACAAGTCCTTGGTCTAGAATCTGCTTTCTGCTAATTGGGAGTGCAACACCATTCCTATGCCCGAGGACAATCCTCTGAAGGTCAAGGGAATAGGCTTTTAATGAGAACATAGAAGTTGGACAATGGTGGCATGAAGTTGGTAAAAAGATCCTAGGGATCTGGGCAGAGTAATAATAGTATCTATTACACAGTAAGAATGGAGATAGGAGGACAAAAAACAGTAATTTCTAAAATTATATCTCTAGGAGTATTCAATTTTGTGAAATTTCTATAGGTATTGGCAAAGGAATTGGCAGTTTTAAGTCTGGAAGTGCTGGGCTAAAGCAAATTAAAGAGATGGTTTACTATTAGAATCTTTAGATCTTTTGATGTTCCAAAAGGAACATAAAATGTGACACATTTTCTAGCTTATATGACCAGAGCACAGTTTGAAAAATGCTTGATTGCAGAGATATTAGGAGTTTGCAGTAGCTGAAATAAGGAGATGATTATAAGAGGTGAGGGTGGGGATGGTGGTTGGGGTGACTTGTGTTTCTGACTTGAGAAGTAGAATAGCAGGTCAGGTTGAGGGGGATTAGATAATTCATTTTTGGACTTGTTTTATTTAAAATTCCTACAGGAATGACAGAAATTGCGATGCCTGGGTAGTTCAGTCAGTTAAGCATCTGTCTGCCGTCAGCTCAGGTCATGATCCCAGCATCCTGGGATAGAGTCCCACATTGGGTTCCTTACTCTGTGGGGAGCCTGATTCTCCTGTCTGCCACTCCTTCTGCCAGTTCTCTCTCCCTCTGACAAATAAATAAAAACCTTAAAAAAAAAAAAAAAAAAGGAGGAGGGTGCCTGGATGGCTCAGTCGTTAAGCACCTGCCTTTCGCTCAGGTCATGATCCCAGTGTCCTGGGATCAAGCCCCGCATGGGGTTCCTGCTCAGCACGAAGTCTCCTTTTCCTTCTCCCACGCCCCCTGCTCGTATTCCCTCTCTTGCTGTCTCTCTGTCAAATAAATTTAAAAAATCTTTTTTTTAAAGGGGGGAAGGATAGAAATCTATGCAAATTAAAGAAATCATTTTGGGGAAGTGACTAGAAATATAATGATAATGGATTGGGACAATCACCATGGTATAAGAACAGGTGAAATAGCTATAACGAATCTCTTAGTTTTATTTGTGGAGCATGAAGAATTATCCTCTGAAAGGTTCGAGTGTGGTAGGTCTTTATTCATTCGTCAAATGCTTATTGATGATGTAAAATATGCCAGGTACTATGTGAGGCACCAGAGCTGTGGGGATTGGGCAGTATCTGTATAGATATAATTATGTTTCTTGCCTTCAAGAAGGAGACATTTTAGAAAGAGAGACAGTGTGAGAGGACCTTGTGAAGTTTGGAGTAGAAAAACATTAACCAAGGACAGGTAATAGAATCATTGCGTACCCGTGGGCATCTGCTGAGTGCATGAAGGATAATAAGTGTAACTTTCTCCAGTGGTATTCAGTAGCAACTTGGCAGTAAGGAAAAGAAGTTTGGAGGATCTAGACTTAGAATTTTTTAAGCTGGGTTGATGGAATTAAAGATAAGGATAATGAAATAGCTGAAATGATGTATAATGGGATCGCAGGAGTACAGCAAAAAGTAAGAAGAATAATGAGGTGAGAGAACTGATGTAGAGAAGGTTGGAAGAGTGAGTTTTAATTTTCTAGGTGGGGAATAGGATTTTAGAGGTGGCTGAGCTTCAAGTTCTTAGTATTGTCTTGGGAGTGTGTGGCTGAAGTTCAGTGGAGGGGAACGCCCCTGGTTAAGAAAGTTACTTAAAAGTCCAGAGATCAGTGTTGCCTCTAATACTGGTAAGAGTTGGAGTGGGGATCAAGATCGTAGATCAGGTGCCAGGATCCCCCAAAGTGAATGAATGAATCAATCAAGAATCAATCAATCAATGAAATTTGTCCTGTTGGACTCAAGAATACTATATTTAAAGCTCTATCAGACTTGCATATATAGGGCCCAATAGTCAGTATGAAACATTTTCCTAATTTGCCAAGCCATAGGCAATAAAAAAGCAGCAATTTTCCACAGAGCAAAACCAGTTTATATTCAGACATATTCAAAGACATACCTTTATGTCCTGTATTGTCTGAGTTATAATGTCAAAATGTTTGAACTTCTTCCTCCATTTCCTGAAAGTGATGGACTAAGCTTTGCTGAGGAGTGTGAGATACCTACCTCAAGCCCTAGAGGTCTGATAGCATCCAGATCCCACTCGGGTCACTCATAGATTATGGTACTGCTCTAGGGAGGCTCACTAAATGCTTGTTCAAAGTAAAGGACTTGAGCCATATATTGAAATAGAGCAAGAAGATTTCCCTCATCTGAAATAGATATCTGGTTTACTCATCATCAACATAATCTAAGGGAAGGCATTTCTTCAGAAAATACCAGACACTTGGCATACTGTTTGACTAGTCTCAACAGTTCAGAAGAATTAATATGACAAGAGGCAAGGCATACCAAATACACACCATATGGAATGAAGTGAGTGGTGACCTATCCACTGTCACTTCATGATATTGATTCTTATTGATAACTCTCAGAAACTTCTTCCAGGTGCTCCTTGCCATCTCTTCTCATCAGTGTGCAGGTTCCTCATCAAACGATAATCACAAAGAACAAATTCTTTGATAAGTTTGCCCAAATTCTACAACATGATCGAGGATATAGGGAACTTGGTCCAGGTGATTTTCTTGTATTATTTTTTATCTTGACAATAACCCTGAAAGTAGGCATTACCATCTCACATGTACAAATTGATAGATTGAGGCATAGAGACTAAATTTCTTGCCCAATAAAACAAACAAACAACAACAACAGACAAACAAACAAAAAACTTTCCCAGTAAAAAAAATCAAAAGCAATTTTAGACAGTGATCTGAGCCAGGTCACACCAATAACAAAACTGGTGCCTTTTCCAGAATTGCTGTGTCCACAGAAACACTTTCGAAACTATGGCTTTTTAGATCTCCTTTGGATGTCTTACTGATGAAGGTTGTTTATTGTTTGGATTCCAGGTACACCAATATTTGACTTCTCGTTGATTTCATATCAGCATAACCCATTCCCCATTGTCTTAGATTGTATACTACCAGTCAAGAGGGATACAGGAGGATAAAAAGTCCATCTTGAATCCTTCCAGATTCAAGAGTCCAGGAGGGATCCTGAACAGTCTTTGATTAGTAGAAATGATACTTTCTCCCCTTTCCCACCAACGTGACTACGCTTCTAGCTCTCTAGTTCCAAGGAATAGAAGCAAAAGCAACACAAATAAGGAAAAAAAAAAAAGAGGATTCCAATCCATTTCATCTCATATAACCAATGGACTTCAAACAACATATTTCATGGAGGGGGGATGGGTATAGAGCACACTACCAGGACACAGATTAGAAGTAGTTAATGGTTGTCAACAGAATAGGAAGAAATGATGACTTGAAACTTGTGGGAGTCAGACTGTAAGAACTTAACGCTATCAGGAGATTCCAACAGGAGGCCACCATGAATGGTTTTCCAGCCACCAGTGATTAGAAGTTGGCAAAGAAAGTTTGCCTTTGCCTGACTACCTTCATTAATACAGAAAATTTTAAATAGAATTGGAAAGCAGGTAGATTTATTATTGAGTTTATTTGCAATGCTATTTCATAGGGGGAACAACAGAATCAAATGTCCCCACAACACACACAGTTCAGTTCTGCTCTCAGAGCCATAAGCTTAGCAAAACTTTTTTTGCTTTTCTCAAATGCTGAGATTGATTTCTTTCCTCAGGGTGCAGTGCAGGAAAATTATTTTTGAACTGAAAAAACTTTCGATTCAAAAGCAAGTTCTGAATAAATAGATACATAGATGGAGTCTCTTTGATATGCAGTTTGATAATGAGAGGGAATGGAACAGTTTGGGAAGACATCTCTCTGATACAAGGTAAATGGCTGCAAAGAATGAATTTCTTTAGTGGGGTAAAAAACAGTGAAAAACAATCTCCTCTCCTGAAGATCAAATGTAAAGGGAATCACCATAGTTTAGTATACTGCTTGGCTTAGCTTAGATTTTTATTTTCTTGCTCCATACAGATACAGAGAAATAAATATTTTGAAAGGGTAACCTATGCCCTGGAGGTCTGGAGCCCTAAATTTTGACACAACTCCTAACTCTACCTCCTCTTTTCTCTACTTAGAAAAGATGCACTATTCTTGAAACCTGACGTGTTTTCCATTTGATGAAAAATAATATGTAAAACCCACTGTATCAGTCAGGGTTTAATCAGAGAAGCAGAACCACTAGGATTATATATACCCATATACATACGGATTTGTTACAGGGATTTGACCTGTAACAACTCATGTGGCAGCTCATTAAACCGTCTCTGTAAGACTATTGTTTTAGGATCTGATGCTGAAACTTGAAGTCCCTGGGGCAGGCAGTTGGGAAAGGAAATTAGAGGTAAAGTGGGAAAGATAATTGACAGATGAGAGCCCACAAGGAAGAACTGGAGCCATGGCAGTCTTACTGCCTCCCACTTTGGTGATGTAAGTGTCCTGCAGAAGCTGGAGCTCATTGTCATGAGCTAAACACACACCTGATCCAAGAGAGGAAGAAGCTGAAGGAGGATCCAGGGGAAGGTGGAGCAGTTGCCGGCAAAGCTATGGCCCTGCAGCAACGAGGTGAACTGGTAGATGAATGACAATGTGTATGGGTGACAAAAGCAACTTCCCTGACCTCTCAGAAGCAAAAGCGTATGGCTAATGCGTCACCTCCAGCCTCCAAATCTTCTAAGAAACTATCTCAGGTGGCCCATCTTATCTGGAAACATAGAGGAAAGGGATTCTGGGAAGTGCCATTCAGCTTAGCCACATCAGTACATTACAAAGCCATCATACCCACTTTTGTGAAAGCACACAGGCTCTTACTCCAAAGCATACCATCAGACTAGGGGCTGAGCCACAAAATGGTAAGAGGGACTGATTCCAGAGATCCAAGGCAGGTGGCATGGCCAAATCCAACGTCAGACCCACAGTTTTGCTAGGCTACCACCTCTATATGACTGTCATCAAACTCCACCAGGCCTCCCTTCCCAAGAATTTCTTTCTAAATTTTCTCCCCCCAAATGAGGGAGAAGGAGAAGTACATACCTTTAGCCGATGCCAGACACAGACAAAGTAGGCCAATATAAAGAATAGAGAGGGAGAGAAAGCATATCCAAGTTCTGTGAGCCAGGACAGAAGTTCTTTTTTCTCTAGTGACATGATTACACCAAGTCCTGGTTTCCTCCTCTGGTAAAATGTTTATATCAGTTGATTTGGGGCAGTGTTTTTGTTGTTGTTGTTGTTTTAATACTGCCTGTTCATAACCCAAACTCTGCCAAGGAACTAAATCCATTGGACAGTAAATATATTTGATATATACTATAGGATGTAGCCTGAGGTGTTTGTAGCATGGAAATACCAATGTTGCATTAGAAATAAAGAATCCTATAGTTAGATTTGACAGGATGAGTATATGTAGGTAACATTACCCCAGCTATGAGGCAACATTACAATAATTTAAAGATCTCTCATAAAATGATTTTTAAGTACTAGATAAGTATTGCATATATTAGTGTCGTTAGTGTCAGTGAGTGTACAAATGAACAAAAGGAATTTCCTCGGGAGGGTAAGAGCTTTGAATCTGGCTTGAAAGTGACAAAAAAACTTGAAAATGTGAAAGAAGTCACAAGGTGGGGCATCACTGTATTGTGAATAATGATAAGGGGAGAAATTGTAGAAAATCTTAATGGGGAAATAAGAATCTAGGCTGTTGGGTAGCTGGGCCAAGTGGGTAAATGACCCTTCTTCCAAGGAGGCTAAGAAATCTGAGTTGTATGTGACGTACACTAAGGAGCAATTTGTGGGGTTAGGAACGATTTGATGAAAATGTCAGAGGGATATACCAGGTGGATGTTAGAAGGGAAATTCCAGAAAATCAGAGGCTTAAAGAACTGGTACTAAATTTCCATTAATGAAGAAAATAGGGACACTAAGGATATGGCTACAAAACAGAAAAATGAGTATCTGTGAGTCTTTGGGCGGAAAAAAGCTTGCCATCAAACAATCAGCAAGTAACACTGAGCTCCCCCACTGTTCTCAACTCAGGACCAAGCTCTGTGGGACACACTCCAGAAAATGCAGGTTCTCCTGTCTTTGAGGAAGGAACAGGTTAAGAGACCAACAATTAAAGGAGAGACCATCCATTCCCTGAAATAATGTACTATGTAAGAGAAGTAGGATCTGCACGGGAGGTAGAATGGTTGTTTTTCATGTTGAAGATTGGGTTTGATTGGGGTGTGGCAGATTTTAGCTTCTAAGAAGTCCACACCTATGCCCACACTTATGTTACATGCTCTCCTTACAATGAGACATTGGCCCTCCTCCTTGAAGAAGTGGGATCCATGCTCTCTCTCCTGAAAACTAATAGGCCCACAACTCTGACAGAATTGGTGTTATCAGACTAAAGCAAGGCAATAGAAGACAGTATAGTTTCTGTCTCTCTTTCTCTCTCCAGACACAAATTCAGGAATTCTGAAGTTGTCAGGTGAAAAGCCCACCTACCTGAAGTTGCCATAGTGGAGAGAAATGTGGAGAGACCATAACATTGGAAATAGATGTCCAGAGAGCTCCGGTTGTTCCAGCCCTCTCCTATTTGTTTTCTCAGTCCGTGTGCCAGACATGTAAGTAAGGAAGTCTGGATGATTCTAGCCCTAGCCTTGAGCACTACAGCTGATGCCTCACAGAACCAAGGTTCCAGTTTTTTAGCTCAGGATTCCCACCATGTTGGACAGAGATGAGCTATTCTCACAGTACCCTGCCCAAATACCTGACCCAGAGAATCCATGAAAATGTTAGAAATCTTGTCTTATGTTAATAAGTGTTTGGATAATTTATTGCACAGCCTTTAAGGACTCCGAGATTATAGGGGGAATATAGGTTGATAGAAAAGATGGAAATATATGTCCAATAAAAGTAGGAGTGAAATATAAAATAATATAAAATATAGTAACAATACTAGTATGAACAGTACTAGTTATAGTAGCAGTAGCCTTCACGGTTAGTGATTGAAGTAGTAGAACTAGTAAAACTAGTAAGTAGCTAATGCATTAAATCTAAATGTCTTAGATCTATTCTGTCACCTAATCTTTAAAAAATGAAAATGAGGATAATGTGTTTGTTATCACCACTTCTCAGAGGGGAGAAATGAAGTGTGAAGAGATAAAAGATCTTGTCCAGACTGCCTAGAAGTGGTAGAGACAGGATGAGTCTCCAAGCAGTCTCCTTTCAGAGTCTGTACACTGACTGCCAGAGCAACTGAGGAAAGGTTTGAAGGCAGTGGTGATCTTAACACTGAAACTAATAACAAATTTTTTTTTAGCACATACCCAGACTCTCGGCCAGGTACCATACTAAGAGCTTCCAAGGAACTGTGTTAATGCAGATAGGACAGTTGGCGAGGAGTATAAATGAGCCCAGTGGCCTGAAATGGAGTCTTTTTTGGGTCCCCCTCCAAAAAAAGGTTAGAAAAATTATTTATACTTGGTCATGGGTTTTGGAAACTACTTAAGATAATGCAAAGGAAAAGTAACTAGGCAGTCTTCAAAAGCCCCACAACCAGAGCAGCACTTGGGACTATAACAGGAATGGAAGTGTAGGTTGTGAACTAAAACTGAAGTGCTCCAAATCACAGAGAATCTATGTGGCACATAAGCAATTACTCACATAGGTCCTTTTATCTGAAGCCGACATTCTTAATAACTTTGAATAGCACTGGAAGAGAATCCAATAAAGATCCAGCCTGCAGGCCTCCTTTTAAAACATTATTATTAATATCCAATGATGCAGCATTCATTGTGAGTCACTCATAATAATTTTCAGGGTTACAATAAAGTTCCTTCTTTCATTTAGGACAGCAACTCTCAAAATTAAAACAGATGCAAATGTGTGGCTTGCCCACATTCCGATTCTGCTATCAGATATTCATCTGACAAATCAAAGCCTTCTCGTAAATTAGCATTTACTGCAAGATGAAATCTGGGGAGGTGGAATAAGGAATTTTCTCTCTACAGTGTTTTTTTTGTTTTTTTAAACTTTCCCTTGATTGTGATTTCTGGTCTCCTCCACCATCACCTGTGCTTGATCTCTGCAGTGCCATTTGGATTTGAATTACATTGTGAACTCCCAGAAGGCAGGTGCTGTTTTACTTAATATATTCTCTAGAGCCCTCCACCAAGGACCTTGATATTAGAAAGAATAGTGATGGAGGTAAATATGATAGTGCTTCTACTCATTCTCCTTCACTTTTCTCACATAATGCATTTTTTTTTCCCCAAATCAACTATGCACCCAAAGATAGGAAATAGATCTTGATTGATTAGGGCCAATCCTGGTTTTCCTCTATGTCTTTCCTGTTCTCTATCGAAACCATCAATATCAGAAGGTATCTAGGAAAGATTCTTCCCCTGGATAAAAAGATGGCCCTTTCTCCCTACACAGTGCTCCTTCCTTTTGTGAACACTGTGGCAAGGGAGGTGCTACAGCAGCCATCTGGTAACCACGAGGGGAGAGCCTAAGAAGTGATGGCACTGGGCTGGAGGAGCATTAACAGAAAGAACCTGGGTCCTCGATGGCATCACTGGGCTACTGATCTTTCCTTGAATCTTCCAACTCCAAATGTCTTATTTGCTACCTCTCAATTTTTCATCTGAAGCTACTTTGATCAGGTTCAATGTTATTTATGATCAAGCACATCCTAAGGGACACAATGCTCTAAATGTAGAAACAAGATTTTTCATAAAAATAAATAAAAATAATATAATTAATAATAAAATAAAAATAACATAATTAGTAATAAAAATTCAAGAAATCTGAATAAGAGGTATATATTAAAGTTATGTAGCCCCTATAGATTTGCAGGAAATATCAGGCACCCGAAACCTGCATTTGCTGTTCTAATAGCACTATTTTCTGTCCTGTGGCAATTGCCCAGTATTGGAAAATTTTAGCTAGTATATACATTTTCCCTAGGATATTGTTAACAGAGCCCATCACTCTGAAGCCTATTTTGTGAGGACTGTTATGGTACTAGAAGTTAGAAAATGAGACAAGGGGAAGAGATGCTGCCAAGGAATCTAAAAATCACTGTGAGTGTTTTAGGAGGGAAAGAACTACAACCCAGTGGATAAAGAGCTGAGATGGTAGGAAAGAGCAAGATTTTAATTCCAGCTATGTCACATACTACGTTTTTCACTTTAGGCTTTTTATTTTTTTATTTTTTTGTAACCTCTGTGAGCCTCATTTTTTTCCTCTGTAAAGTAGAAATAATAGTAATGTTTGCATTATTTGTTTATTTTTAGGGTCAAATGAAGTCATGTTCTTAATATAATATTTGGTCCATAACACACATTTATATGGCAACAAGCTTTACAGAATCAAAATTGTTTCCTGACAAAGAAGTGCTTCTACTAGAATTAGCCTTTTATCCTCTTTTTTCCAGGCAAAGTTGGATTCCTGCCTCCCCTTTTCCTTAAACCTGAGATGTGCCTTTGGTAAAATTTTGCTGACCCCTCTTTGTGATGAATGGTTGGCTTGACTCGGGATCATTTTTGTAAAAGTACCAGGGAATGCAGAGGGTTTCATGATACCCCTTGGCCCGGTCCTTGACTCTTTTGTGACTCAGGCTTGACAGATGCATACTTATATTTGAGAACTACTATTCCCTTTTGCTCTATTATTTCATCATTTATTCTTTGACAGTTTGTTTTTGTCCATCATATCATCTATAGGTAGTTGACTTTATGAGCACCAACTGTATACACATTCCGAGTACAGGGATGAGCAGTAAAATAGACCCCAATCCAGCTAGGAGTCATAGTAGACCAAGTCATTTAATTGCAGGTAGGCAGAAAGGCCTGTTGGAACTCTCCTGAGAGGAGAAAGTGCTGAAAAGTTAGAAGAGAAAAACCCATTATGGGTATATTATGCTTTGAATCGTTAACACATATTTATTTCAAGAATTTGAGTCTTGCCTCCTCTTCCCCCTCACACAGATGGAAGATACACATTATTCTCCCCACTCCCACTCTATTCTCTGAAACCCCATGTCACCCCTGGAAGCTTCCAATTTTCAAATAATCTCCCATGGGCCATAAAGGAGCTACCATTGTGCTTTAAATACATCTCTAATTAATAAATGGCTGTTTAAAAAAAAAAATCTCCAATAGCTAAACACACACAGGAAAGATCAAGTGTTTGCCACACAAGCAATCAAACAAATTGATGAACAGGAAGAAAATGACTCTGGAACTAAAACTGTTCTATTATTAACCAGCAATCTGCATATTTTCCCCCAATTAATGCTTAGAATGGGATCTGAGTCAGTTGAAACCTAATTACTGGCATATCACTTTGTTGATGAGAAGCCTGCCACAGTCACTGCTCCTTGCTTCATTTGCATGAACCCCACAAAAACCTCCCAGTAGGATGTCAGTCACTGCTTTGCTACCAGTCTGTGCTGTAGCTAGAACTTTCTAGAGAAATGTGTATCACTTTCTTTGCTGAGTAAATATGCTGTCACTCACAGTCTTTATTCAGTCAAAAGGGAGATGTTTCTCTTGTAAAGATTTTTTTCCAGTAATTATTCCTATGCATGGTACAGTGAAGTACTGTGGGTACAGTTTCCAGAATGTGACTTATATTAAATGTGGAGGACCTGAGTTCTGTAGTTGGTATTCATCAGGGTATTAAAGAAACATATAAATAGACCAAGAAAAATACTTCCCTTTGAACAATGGCACTCCTAATTTCCCTACAAGCCAATGAATAGATAGTGCAGGTACTATTACCTTCATTGCCTAGGACAGTGGTTAGTGAACTCGTGGTGTAGAGGCATGAACACTGGCCTTGCCCGCTAGTCTGTACCCACATGGCACTTAACATGGGGACCTCCAAATGACCTCCCCCTGAAATACTGCATCAGGGATGATATTTATAGCTTCCATACTAATTAGGTTACCCAGTGTTTTTATTCCTCTACTCAGCTTTCCCTAGCATGACCCAAACAGCTGCTTTAGCCTTCTCCATTCTCCTCCAGTACCCAAGCTAAGCCACAGGGAGTTCCCAGTTCAGTAAGAAAACTTAAGTTGCCGAAGCAAAAATACCTTACCTTTCTGTGTCTGCTCAGATGAGTTCCTCATTTACACCCACTTGTTCCTTCTTTCTTCCATCTCATCATTCATCCAGGCTTGGAAAACCTGTCCTTAGCATCTCTGGAATTTACCAACGGCCAGCTACCCTCTCATAGAGGCCACGGATATGAATAGAGAGATCGCAGGTATGGGCAGAGGTGAAGCCTGTTTCCAGGGGATGAGAAGTCCTTCAGTACATCTACTAAGCAGGGCTACTCAAGGTCTGTCTGAGCTGTGTGCCCCCCACCAACTGTGTCGTTTGCCATCTCCTTCATCCTGTGCACAGCCCCCCCGCCTATGGCCACCTGCTGCCATTGCTCTTCTGTGCTGGGCTTACCATGGGCTCAGGTTCCCTTAGGATTGTGTGTTCTCTGCCTGGAATCCTTGTCTTCAACTTTTTAAATTTTATTCTTCCTTCAGGACTCAGCTTAGAGATTACCCTCTTTGAGGAATATTCCTGGACCCTATAGGCAATCTCTGATGTTCCACGCTGCAGCCTGGGGTCACCCATTCCAGGACACCTATAAGATTCGCTATATGACAACCGCCTCTTATGTTGTCATTGTTGTAAGTCTCTTGATCTATATACCATGATTCTGAGCAGGATCTGGTCTTCTACATTCCTAAGATTCCCACCACCATGCACACTGCCTAGACGAGATAGGGATTCACTAAGAAGGAGGTAGGTGTATAGTCAAAAGTCCCAACTCTTCTGTTCCTCACCTGTGTGAACTTGAGAAATTCACTGAATCTTTCTGCATTTTAGTGTTTTCATTTCCAGTAGAAATTACTAAAGAGTATCATTTGTTTTCTGTCTCCCTCTCTCATGACCTAACAAAAAGGCATTTAGCCTAAAACCAGGCATAGAGAACTTCAGTTCAAAAAAGGGACTATAGGGGCCAAGGGCTAGCTACCTCAAAATGCAGCACTTTGGTATATTGATTATTTAAAGTTAAAGTTACTTAAGAGACAACCTATGTAAGAAGAGCACACAGAGTCTCCTCTGTCCCCTTGGAAGCAAGGACCCAGGTGCAAGTTACCCTCTCTATACTTGGAGGTAAAGAGCCATCTTCATCAGCAGATGGGAAATTTAGAGCCGAGAATGCTACAGAAACAAACCTTGGTCCTTTTTTCTAGCCTCCTATCTCAGCCCAAATTCCACTTAGAATTCTTTACTAATTAGAACTCCCATACATGTTTTCTCCTGTCAGTTCCTCACAAATTTATTGTCTCTGTCTGAACTATAAAAACTGCCTGCCTTGGTCATTTGTTTGGGTCTCAATTTCATTAGCAGGCCTCTGTGTGCACATAATAAAACTTCGGCTTTTTTTTTTTTTCTTGTTAATCTGCCTTATGTCAATTTAGTTCTTAGTCCAGCTAGAGGGCCTTGATGAGTAGAGGAAGAATGTTTCCTTCCCTACAGGGCAATCTCCTTGACAACATCATTCAGGAGGGATTCGGAATAAGGTTTTGGAATCAAATTCTTTCAAAAGAACTCTTTATCTGTTTTAGGTTGCATTCTCAAGAAAATGCCTAACGGATTGGAGGACAGAGGAGCTCTCAGTTTTCCTGAAGGTCATTTTTAAACAATTAGATTTGGAAGTAATGTTTAAATTAGCTCTACTTTAGCCCATCCTCATTTTATAGGTAGAGAAACAGATCTCTGGATCTGTAACTTCTGTGGATCTTTTGTGAGGTCTCCTACAATCCCAGAGCATACTGCCAGCTGAAAATGAAAAAGGAACACTCTTTAGCAGTGGGGCAGGGGAAAATGCTGCCTGCCCTTCTAGTTAACAACTCTGGACATTTATTTTAAAGGGGTGACTAGAATAAATAATTGAGGCATTGGGAAATGTTGCAGAATGTTTACTCACTTAAAAAAAAATGACAGTGTCTATCTGGGAAGCAACAGATATTTAATCAAAGAAAATATATTCATTTAGTAAAACGTGGGCCTCGATAGAGAAGTATAGATTTTCCTACTAACAGACCTTACAAAAGAAGTGGCTCCTGGGAGCAGAGTGTAGAATGCAATAATGTCAAGTCACAGGGGCATGCCTTCCTTTCATTTTCTGACAAGAGTTTTTTGAATGTAATCATAGTTATTAGTTGCAATCTTGCACGAGCGATCCAAGCAATAACACCAGCGCATTTAGAACCCCTTTAGAGCCTGCATACACAGTAAGGCTCCTGTACCTGGAGGTTAGTATTTACATTCCACATAACCTCAAATATTGCTTCTTCACTTTAGGACAGATTGATAGTAGGCTTTGTATGCCGGAGGAAACATTTAATGAACTTGATTCTTATTTTCTATAACTCTCTAATCCTGAAATATCAAGCACCTCACCCAGAGATGTTAGTAGGTAATTTTTTTTTCCCCTGTCACAACACAGGAAAGTGGGGAGTGGGACTCACCTTAAATGGCTGGTGAGAAAGGGGGCAGTGGCCCACTTTTCTGTGGATTTTATACTCTGGTTGGTGTGCTGGGAGGTAGATCCTAATATAGTCATTGTCCCTCTGAGTCATGTATTTTGTCTATAACAAAATTCAGTTTAACCTGGCAGAGTAGCATCTAACTTATAGACAGATTTCTCTGGAAAGATTGTTTAATGTGGTTTTTCAAGTACAAATGATAAAATAAACTTAGGACATTGAAGCATTGATTTGAAGGTGATTTCTTCAGAAAAACAGATAAGAATGAGTAACAATTAACATGCCACAATAAAAGCTTTTGAGGCATTTTAGCATAATTTATTCCTTTAACTAAAGGAAGTGTCAACCCTATGCTTTCCATTAGTATACTTAGCAAACAAAAAGAATTACCTCACAGGAAGAATTGCTTTAATTCTTTTCTTTCTTCATTTTTTTTTCTTTTTTCTTTTTTTCTCCTGAGCTTTCCCAAACCTAACTCAGGTGTGTCAATGGAAAGAAATTAAGGGGCATCTACAAGGGGTGTTCTCTAAATACAAACCATTAGTAAACCTGAGGCACTTTCAGAGAGTTTTCCATGTGGTTCCTTTTCACTGGTAGAATCTGTTTAAAACAAGAGTTTAGGCAGTTTCTTGACTGCCCCAATTCTGCTCTGTAATTTCCAGTTCCTCGAGGACCCAGACAGGTTCATTCTTTAACAAAGGCCGGACAAAGAGATAAGTGGAATACCACTAACATCTGTATTCACCAAAATTGCTGACGTACTGGTTTACCAGATGCCTTCTCTGTTGGATGTCAATGCAAGGTTCTATTTCTCTGGATTTTACGGCTCTTTTGTTTCATGCTATTGGTTCACCCTGCACTGCTCTCCACTCAGCTCTACTGTTTAATGACTGAAGTTATTTGCTGGAGGTGACACGTTCTTGACAATGAGCCCATTGCCTCCACCTAAGCAGCCCTATTCTAGTGTCCTCCGTTTCCAGTTTCCCCATCTCTCCATACACAGCTGTGCTATAAGTCAGCTACTACTAGTGACTTGGGGTTTGCTGGGCTACTGGAAGGGTCATAGTCTGGCCCCTGAGGTGGACTTCTTCAAGCTGAGGGGTACCATTAATGGTCCCAGGTGGGCTGCTCAAGTACAACCCAGGCCAAGCCCCTCGTGATTGCCAAAACACAGAGGGAGGATTTGATTTCCTTTCTGATAAGATCCTAACTGGCCAATTTGTTTGGTTTGCTTGAACTAAGGAAAGAGTTGTTCTTCTGGGAGAAAAACAACCTCAAGGTCAGTGAAAACTAACTGAGGTCCACTGTCACATCCTGGTATGGTCACAATAGGGCCACATCTATACTCAAAGATACTTTTTGCCTGGGCTAGATCTTGAGAAAGACACAGCTAGGATGACAATGGTAGAAACAGGGCTCTGCCTGCGTGTTCTCTGGACCCAAATCTTTCCTACTTCAGGAGCTGCTGCCATGAGGAACCCTGTGTGATCAACTGAGAGCAGGGAGACTGAACTTTGGTACTGATGGATCCAACACTACCAAACAACATCAAGGTTTTTGCAAAACATCTAGTAAACTTGTCCCTCTTATTTTTTAATTAGGAACTTGAATTCTTTGAGGAGTAGAATCAGGATACTGGCACCAATGGCATGGTGAACTGCAACTATGGAAAGTCTTGATTGATGAGACCTTGAATGAGGAGCTCTAGCTCTAATGCCACAAGTAGGCTGAAGGGTGTAGATCATAGCCAGTGAGAGAATCTTTATGTCAGAACCACCACCATAAGAAAGACTAAGGAATAAAACATTAGTTTCCTTTTCCCTACTGCTTTCCTAAATATTTTTTGCATATGATTGATAATTGAGTCTGGGGTTTTGTTTGCCTATGTGTTTATTTCCTCACCAAAACTTCAAGTTATACTATTTCTAGGAACTGAAATCTATACTTGTAAAATCCCTGTGTTGGAAAATTTTCAAGATATTTTCTTCTGACTCAAGCATCTAGAAATATGTGAGATGTTGTGATCCTAGCTTGCTTCTATCTAGGCCAGAGAAAATGAGCCACTCAAAAACCAAAGGGAAATAAAGCTACCACATCATCTAGTTGAAAGAGTTGCTCTCACCTCTCATTTTCCTATTTCCTTAGCAAAATCATGGTTGTTTGATTGTTTGGGTTAAATACCTAGTCCCAAAGCAAAGTCATTTGTTATGAAGTAGATAAATATGGGAAATTTCCATTAGAGAAAATATTATATATGAAATACCATTAGTATAAGATGGCAAGATTACAGGCTATGATTCTGAAAATAAGGATTTTGGCCAATGAGGCACTGCTCTGATGATCTGAATTGTACCAGGGGCAGGTGAGATTCCTATGGATAATTCCCAGTGTCTGTGAGATTGGCTGTAAAAATCACTATGAATATGAACAGCTTCAAGAGTCAGAAACTCTGATCATGTGCCAAGGCTCTCCACAGGCAGGAAGAAAGTAATCAACTTGTGAGAATGAAGTTGAAGATGCAGAATAAAGCAAGAATCCTTGATCTTGAGATGAGCAGAGGCCTTCCATCTTGGGACTTCTCCAATTAATCAAGAGTGTTTTTGGCTTTGTCTTTTCAGGTGAAGGTAAAACTAGCACAGATAATTTTCTGACTTTCCTTTCAAGGTTGAGAATATGTACAGCACAACTCAGTCATTGCTATTGGTGTCCTGATGGGCCAAAAGAAAACTGCAAATTAAGATCCTAGTGTATGTCTCTTAGTTTCCTAATAAATTCCTTAAACTAAGTCTTTAAATTGGTATCATGACTATCACTGATAAATTAACTTATCTTATGAAGTCAAAGATTAAAATCGTATCCTACAGGAAAAAATTTAGACAAAGAGAACATGTGCCTAGTCATTCCTGGCATCAAAAATGCTTCAAAGACCATCTGCCCCCTGGTCCATATGGTTGGTTTTGCTGAGTCACTAAAGCTGGAAGGAGGACATCTGGCTCCCTTTCCACCCCAATTCTTCCATTCACTGAAATTTTGAGAAACGTTACAGAAAAAGAACACTATGATGTTCTGCTGAATAAATTTCCTTTGGAAGAGGCACTAACTATGATGAAGTTCAAGTGCTCTGGTATAGAGGAGGACAGTATGATGCAGGAAAACTGCTGGAAAATATTTGTAAGACCTCTGAGATTGAAGAGCTATAAGATATTTTTTCTGACCTAAGTGTCCAGGTATGTACTAGATATTTGTATATTTATATATTTAAATATAAACTTACATATGACTACAAATTAACATTTCTCATGTTGAGTGGAGCTTTTTCTGATGAATCATGATTAAAGATAATTCCTAAAGTTGAGAAGGACAAATAAAATGCATTACCCCCTGTTGGGTTTTTGAGGAGGACTGTGTTGATGATAGAAGCATTTTCCTATTCATCTTGGTATAGACTCTCCTTGAAGCAGATTTTGAAAGTAAGGGGTTTATTTGGGATGTGATTGCAGAAAATCCCAGTAGGGGATGAGGGAGTGAGGTAGGGAAGAAAATCCAATAAAGAGTATATAATGGAGCAGGTGGTTACTGAAAACATCTGAATCTCAGTCCTCCTGAGAGACAGTGTAGAACACATCTCAGAGCTGTCGCATCAGAAGGATGTGGAACCTAGAGTATTTATAGAACAATACCAATTCCTCATTCCTCAGCAATGTCAACCCTCAGCATGTGATTGAAAACCCTAACAGAGAGTTGTAGCTGTATGCAGTAGAGTGCTATATGTACTGAGAGTGAGGGGATGAGACTGGGGCACTTATAGCATAAGCTATAGTTTTTCTACCATGGCTAAGAAAAGAGATGTTATCACTTGAAGGGCCAAGGCCAAGTTCTATAGCCCTCCAAGAGGAAATGACTTGTGATACCTTGGGCTGCTCTAAGAAAAGGAGGCCAATATCATTTGAGGATGGTTATTTGCCAAGGTTTAGAATCTGCAGAAACTTTCTGCAGTAGAGTACAGCATGTTGTCATATCTCTTGGAAATTTTTGACACAGGTTCTCTGGAGTTGGGAGTTACGTCTGAACATAGGGTCTAGTGTCTTCACATAGTCCAGTAATTTCTGAAGACACAGGTTTCTCAAATGGCCCATAGAGCAGGCTTGCAGGCATTGTGTAATTGTGTTATTGTTACCTGTAACCCTTGGAGATTGAGGACAAAGGCTTTAACAGTTCCAGTGACTCCATGTATAGAATAACAGAGGTTAATAGAATCCAGGAGTTGTGGGGCTCCTAGTCAAATACTGGGATCCCTAACATGAAAAAGGGTTGGGGATCCTGACCACTGGCAGGGCTGAAATAAGACTTGAATCCCTCACTCTATAAGAGCCTTCCAGAGAAGGGCCACAGAAAAGATAAGCATCACTTAAGGATTCATAAATATCTATGGGAAGACAATTTATCAGACAGAAATCCACTCTAAGAACCACTGAGAACAATGATCATAATTATTGTAGCAGTCAATAAAGATACTTGCAATTTTCTTTTTCTGCTGGAAAAAAATAGAATCCAGAAGAGTTGGGGAAAAGAGAGAGCTTTAGATAAGTTATGAATTTGGAAAGGATTATATTCAGTTGTAGTAAATAAAACTTACTGGAAAAATAATGAAATTGAGCCAAAATTTCACTGGTGTAGGAAAAGGTGATTTAAAGGATCCTGGTTAACAACAGTCACTTAAAATAAAAGGGGAAGATTGTTATGTCCTCCTGTCCTCTAGAATGTCAGTGTCATGGAAATAGTGATTCTACTTTGCTTGGTTCTCTTTCTAGTATTTCTAAAATAGTGTCTGTGCTTCATAAATGTTTAGTAAATGTTTGTTGAATGAATAAATATATATTCCACAGTGAGTTAATATTGTACTATTTCTGTATAGGAACATGCAAAACAACCAAAATGTAAATACAAATATTAAAGATGAAAATTTTTTTTAATTTTTAAAATTTTTTTATTAATATATAATGTATTATTAGCCCTAGGAGTACAGGTCTGGGAATCGCCAGGTTTACACACTTCACAGCACTCACCATAGCACATACCCTCCTCAATGTCCATAACCCCACCACCCTCTCCCGACCTCCCTCCCCCCAGCAACCCTCAGTTTGTTTTGTGAGATTAAGAGTCTCTTATGGTTGTCTCCCTCCCAATCCCATCTTGTTTCATTTATTCTTTTCCTACCTTCCAAACTCCCACGTTGCATCTCCACTTCCTCATATCAGGGAGATCATATGATAGTTGTCTTTCTCTGCTTGACTTATTTCGCTAAGCATAATAGAATATGCTATATTCTAGTTCTATCCACATCATTGCAAATGGCAAGATTTCATTTCTTCTGATGGCTGCATAGTATTCCATTGTATATATAGACCACATCTTCTTTATCCATTCATCTGTTGATGGGCATCTAGGTTCTTTCCCTAGTTTGCCTATTGAGGACATTGTTGCTATAAACATTCGGGGGCACGTGCCCCTTCGGATCACTACGTTTGTATCTTTAGGGTAGATACCCAGTAGTGCAATTGCTGGGTCATAGGGTAGCTCTATTTTCAACTTTTTGAGGAACCTCCATGCTGTTTTCCAGAGTGTTTGCTCCAGCTTGCATTCCCACCAACCGTGTAGGAGGGTTCCCCTTTCTCTGCAACCTTGCCAGCATAAAGATGAAATTTTTGTATGTATCAGAGTTTCTAGTGTCTCTGTGTCTAAGCTCACACAGTTTCTTTTTTGTTTTCTACTGTCCAGTCAAACTGATCTTTCTACTGCTCCCTGGACTGCCCCACATTTTTAGGTCACAAGATTTTGCTCTTGCTAGGTCTTCTACCTGATTTACTTTCCCCAAAATCTTGGTAAAGCTTACCCCTTCTCCATTATCTAGTTTTGCTCAAATATTTCTTTCAGCAGACTCTGCGTAAACATGTTCTGTCTCATTATCCTGTTTTACATATTTACAAACTCCTGATATATCCTATTTCTGAATTTTACTTGGTTCATCTCTGCTGCTTCTTCTAGAAGGTAAGCTCCATGAGAAGAGACATTTTTTCTGCCTTGTTAACCACCAACTGCCCAGCAGGTAGACCTCTGCCTCACGCAGAGAAAGTGTCTTGGTTTAAAGACACAGAAACAAGAACTTTGGTTCAAGTGATTTCTTTGGTTGTTTCCCAGGAAACACAGGTGAGGGATTGGGAAGGAGAGAGCAAAGGGAAGGCAGCCAGTAAAGACTGTGTCATTGAGTAGGTTGCCACTAAGGGCAACTAGAGCTCAATCCCTCGAGAGCCTTCTGAAAGACTATGTGGGAACCCCCTCAGAATTATTCCACTGTGAGTGAAGAGAAGCTGGGATATTTACTAGTTCCCAGTTCTCATTGGTTGATGTTTCTTACAGAGAACATTAATTCCTCAGCACTTCTGGTCTATCCCTCATCCTCGGCCAACATCAAGAGAAAGCCTTCAGGCAGAGGGTCCCAGATGTTTGAGTGGGAACTGTTTAATGAATCTGTAGATAATCTCCAGCAAGGCTAAAGGGATATGGCCCTGATATATATGTACTATAGTAGGTATTGAGTAAATGTTGAATGAGTAAATAAATCATCCATCTGAAAGAAAAACAAAATGAATGATACATAAAGGCAACATAGAACTTTCTTATACTAATATATAACGTAGCCCAAAAATTATAGGCCAAGTGCTATAAAAGAAAATGTTTATTTTCTCAAAGGCCCTAGAGAAAGTAAATAAGGTTGAGAGCTAAAGAATTTTTCAGATCCATTTCACAAAGAAAAAGTGAATTACTCACTAACAGATTTGTGTGTGGCTTTTAGAGTCTTGTGTGATGGGGGGCATTTGCATATATTAAAAAATGAGAGCTAAAGTTATTTGATATTTTATTGTTCATTTAGGAGCAATGTTTTGTTCTATTGGTTTCATTTGATGAAATTGCCTCTGAGATGCTGACTCTATTTCAAGCAGTCTCAGCTTGTTCCTTCCTCTGAACACGATGCTGCACCTGTTCTTTGTTCTGGGCCTTGCAGTAATATCTGAGCAAAGGAAATAACATCCAGTCTGATGTAGGAACCAGTGGCAGCACTAAGAAGTGGTTTTCAGGGGCTTGATCCTCCGTATTATCTCATTGCCTTCTAAGGCGCTCTTAAACAGTCACTATAAGTAAAACCTGTGCACGTGGCCACAGTTCAACACCAGCCCGCTATTACCTGCCCAGCCAGAGTGTGGCCCCTAAACTCCCAACATACAGGAACTCTGGAACCACTGCTTTTCTGGATCTATTCTCTCTGGTTCCAGCATCAACTCTGTGATCCACAGCAACTCTCCTGACATGCTTCCCCTTGTTGAGAATAAACAACCTATTCCAGTAGTGGGGCAGGCGTGAGATTGTTCAAGTTGTTTATGAGTCCCCTGGAGTTTGGAGCTGTGTTAGATCACAGGGTTTAGTGCCCCCTTGTGGTTCTGAGATTTCTAAATTCAGGAGACCCACTAGAAAGGGTCCTGGGAGACCTGTTAACAATCCTCTTATTAGGATTTTTTAACTATTTAAAATTTTTGTAATGATTTTAAGTTTACAGAAAATTTACTAGAATAATACAAAGAACTTTTGTGTACTCTCTACCCAAATTCATCAATATTTAATATTTTGTTACATTTCCTGCATCATCCTATTTTTTTCTAAACTACAACACATGCTCCTTTATTCCCTAGTACTTGAATGTGTATTTCCTCAAATCAAGGTTGATTTCTGATATAATTGCTGAATTGTTATCAAAATCAGGATATTTAACTTTGGATATAATAGTTCATTATAATCTACAGTCCTTATCCAATTTCATCAATTCTCCTAGTAATACCCTTCATGAAACATTTTTATTTTTTGTATAGGAGCTTCTTAGGCCTCCTGCACTGTGTTTGTTTTATTTCTCTTCAGATCTTAATCTGGGACAGCTCTTTAGTCTTTCTTGGTCTTTGTAACTCTTACAGTTTTGAAAAATATAGGCAATTTAAGGCTTTTGTTTTTTGGTTATTGGTTACATGGCATGTTTCATGGGTATGTTTCAAAAGGAATTTTCAAGAGAAAAAAATTCAACACAGAGAATGGGTCTACAGTTGGAGCAGAGAAAATGTCCAGGATCTCTGATGTATCATGTAATCATGTAACAAAGCAAGTTCAGATGAAAAACTAACTTCCTAAAGAGATTATCTCAGTCACATATAGAATATGGGATGTTTTAATCTATTGCTGTCTGCTCAAAAGATGTTACCATCTCTATCCAAGATGTACTAGTATTCTCATCTTACCATCTTTTGACAGAAATTAAATGGACTCGTGTCTCCATGAACTTCATTGCTCAAAATGTACCTCTCACAATCATGAAATATGAACACCTCAAATGCAGCCAGCTTGCTGATCTTATTTACACTGTCACGGATAACTCTCCTTTCCAGCTCATTGGATAAGCTCAAAGTATAAGGCATACACTATGGAATTATTCAAGTGAATTACTTTTATTTTTTAGTTTGTTTTTGTTTTAACTCAAACAGTTCTGCTCTCTATTAGCAGTTATCCACCTGATTTTAACCTCAGGTAAGAGCAAAGGCATCATGAGATATAAATAAGCTCACACAATGAAATGCTGATTCCCTAAATGAAATTGTTTCAGTGAAATGTCATCAAGACTTCCAAAATGTTCCAGCACTGTCCTAGGTATTGGGGATCCGAAATGAACCAAGCAGACATTCTTCCTGATCTCTGGGAGCTTAAAGTAAGGTGTGAGAGAAAGAAAATTAATTATGTGGTTATAATTGATAAACAAGATTAACCAAATGCACCATGACACTGAAGTACATAAGAGGGTTTCCTATCCAAATCTGAGAGCCAGAATATCTTTTCACAGGAAGAAGTCTCTTCTACACTGGGACCCTGAAGATAAAGAA